>NC_056725.1:1837654613-1837859613 GCF_019279795.1 Protopterus annectens | reverse complement strand
CATTGTAATGGTGTCTGTTGCAACATATGTCCAATGAGGGATATGTCAGTAACTGTTATGGCCTTCACCATCAACAGACTGCAATCCTCACAGTACCTTCTGCATTCCATGGATAAATGCATTGTGGCTAACACATGACACCAAAGGCACAACACTGCCCAGTCTGCAGATGAGCCTGCGGATGGGGATTCCTGATATACATGGAACTGACATGGCAGGTATTGTGACATGTATGATAGGCATAACCAGACAAACACTGTTAATCCAACATTACTCCACATGCAGTATAGCAGCACTTACAGTTCGTAGGCAGGTCAGGCTCATCCCCCTCCTGTTTGTTGCCCTCTTCACACAGTGTATGTTGTTAGAGGTAAATCCCCAACCCATCTAAAATGCTGTTTACCAAACAACAGTTCTAGCTCCTGCTCACAGTGACAGACAAGGGCCAACACCATCAAGATGCTCCCAGATAGTGGAGTGCATTTCCATGCAAATGGCTATGGGAATGTTACCACACCTGTTCCACATGCAATCGGCTAGGGAAGGCCTGCAATACATGCAGAGGTAATCAGCTGATCATGAGTATCACATTAAATACACATGCTGCTGTCTAAGCAATGCAGGTATGGGTCTCCACATCCACCAAGGAGGGTGTGGGGAGGCAGACAGAGGTGAATACATGTCAGGGAGAGGTGGGAGAGTAAAACTGATGCATGTTTGTGTCACACACCTACCAGCACAGGGTATCAAACACCAGACAGCTATGTAGTGCTATCACAGTCCGATGCTGTTATTGAATGCACCACATGGGTTATCTGGTGGGGAGCACTCAGAACATATATGGGATGGTGAGTGACATCTGCTACAAGGATATGGTAGATATACAGTAGGTGACGTACACATGCCTGTCTGCATGAACAGGTGCCAGCATTAGCACAGGCACACTCACACAGGGACACACACACACACACACATTAACACACTTGGCAGGGCCAGGAGTGCAACCCATCACTAGTGGGATTGCCACAACACATCAATGTGCAGGGAACACATGCACCACACAGGTGATATGGAGGTCATATGGGCAGTGAGTATAAGGGGTTGTTAGACATAAGGTGGCATGCTTCACTGTCCTCTAGGGGAAGTAGGGCATACAGATATGAACATACGCACCATACAACACATACACGAACACACAGGGTCCAGTTCAGACATGCATAGGTGCATGTCTGCACATGTGTGTATTGGCCAACAGTGCCAGCAGGCTATACAAGGGTAGGTGATGGGTATACCTTGGCATCAGCCCACATGACAATGGCCTGCATTGTGGCACAGGCTTTTAGCTTCTGCATTTTCCCACACAGGTGGGTATTGCATCCGTCTTCCAGGCACCTGGGTGACCATTGCGCATGGCCAATGCTGTGCATCACTTGCCATATATGTGTTCCCTGGTCCCTGACTTGGATGGTGTCTAGGATGTGCACACATCCCACATGCATGTACAGTGACATGTGGAACTGTACCTGGGGTGTCTGGCCCATACTGTGAACACAACTTATCATCAGATATGCCAATCTTGCCCACATGTGGCAGGGAGTGGTACTGGTCAGCAGATTTACCCTGCACCCACAATGATAGCATGCTAACAGCATTTCCTGATGTCAGTGTCATCTGTCCATACAGGCCATGTTGTCAGGCATGCTATGTCCATTGTAAGTCACATGTGAAGGCACAGTGGGGTTGCTAACCGTGATTGGCAGGCCTTGATGTCACATGTATGGGTATGGCTTTGCACCCCAGCCTCTCAGCCATTTACATCTGTTATCCCTGTATGGTTGACATTGTGATATATAGTAGGGCCACCAAAAATGAAATTAGCAAAACCCCTCCACATTGCCCACAGGACATGAGTCACTCACTCACACACCTGTCATGTCTGGGAGTAGAACCCCTACCTATCTGGTTTACTACACTACAGCACTACACAGTTATATTACACACCACAGACATTACTGAAGTTCATTTTCCCAAGGTGTATTTCACAATTAATGACATCAGCAGGTCTACCAAAGTAGGGCATTTGTATTGTACTGTGACTGAGTAGCCTATAATGCATTGCTTCATACACAGACACTGACACACACATCACATCCAGAACTGGCATGGATGGAGATGGAACACTACCACTGTTCTAAATCACACTACAGCAGTACGCAGATCCAGAATGCGCTATGGCGATTACTGGGCTATCAATTTCCCAGGGGTGTACTTCTAGATGAGTGACATCTGCAGCCTTGGCAAAGTAGTGTATTTGTATTGTATGGAGTGTGTGTAGCCTAAAAAGCATTGCTCTCTACCGAGTCAGACACACACACACACACAGTTGCAAGGGCTGGGGTTTGAGCACCTACCTAACTAGTTTATCACACTACAGCAGTATGCAGTTACAGGACACGCCACGGTGATTACTAAGCTATCAATTTCCCAGAGGTGTACTTCTAGATGAGTGACATCAGCAGCCTTGGCAAAGTAGTGTATTTGTATTATATGGAGTGTGAGTAGCCTAAAAAGCATTGCTCTTGACCCAGTCAAACACACACACACACAATTGCCAGGGCTGGGGTTCAAACACTTACTTAATTAATCACACTAAAGTAGTATGCAGTTACAGGATGTGCCACAGCGATTACTGGGCTATCACTTTCCCAGAAGTGTACTTCTAGATGAGTGACATCAGCAGCCTTGGTAAAGTAGTGTATTTGTATTGTATTGAGTGTGAGTAGCCTAAAAAGCATTGCTCTCTACCCAGTCAGACACACACACACAGTTGCGAGGGCTGGGGTTTGAACACCTACCTAACTAGTTTATCACACTACAGCAGTACACTGTTACAGGACACATCATGACAATTACTGGACTATCAATTTCCCAGAGGTGTACTTCTAGATGAGTAACATCAGCAGCCTTGGAAAAGTAGTGTATTTGTATTGTATGGAGTGTGGGTAGCCTAAAAAGCATTCCTCTTTACCCAGTCAGACACACACAATTGCCAGGGCTGGGGTTCGAACACCTACCTAAATAGTTTATCACACTACAGCAGTATGCAGTTACAGGACATGCCACAACGATTACAGAGCTATCATGTTCCCAGAGGTGTACTTCTAGGTGAGTGACATCAGCAGCCTTGCCATAGTTTAATATATGTATTGCATGGAGTGTGAGTAGCCTAACAAGCATTTCACTCTACACAGTCAGAGGCAGACAGGCACACACACAAACGCACACTCACACCACTGACAGGTCTGGGGTAAGTACTACTGCCTAACTACTCTGTCACTACAGCAGTACGCAGTTATGGGATGTGCCATGCATTTTACTGAGCTTTAGCTCTCCCAAAGGTGGAATTTACATTGGATGACTTTAGCCGGCTTGTCATACTACTGCTATGGGGAGGGCAGTGTGTGCATGGGCCATACCCCATTCATGTAGGTGTTGACATGCCACATGCAAGCACACACGGGGTCATATGTCACAGATGAGTGTATACAGTTCTAGATGTCTGCTTCCTTGTACAGTCTTGTTGCACAGCTGGCACCTACACCACATAGTCTTTCATGCTGACAGATACTGGTGGCTAGTATCTGCAGTGGGTTACATCTGCACCTCATGTGCTGGGGGCCCTTAGGCTGTGTGCCAGTTGGGACAGTCTCAATTGGCTCCTTGTCACAGTCACCCTTTTTCACATATCTATACCCATGTGCCTGTGGCTTATTATAGTGTGTTGTCCTTACATATTTGTCTGCATTCCTATTCACTGTGTGTGCAAGGCAGGAATGGTGCATACTGACATGTGTTCACACTGAGCACTGTAACTTCCAGATATGTATGGTCCACTGGTGTTTGCAGACATGGCGTTCATGTGTTTAAGTGTGTGAGCATGCCCAATATGACCTCTCAGTATGTTGTTGGCTGGCATTGCCTTCATTCCTCTAAGTGTGTGAGCATGCCCAGTATGGTCATCTGTGTTGCATGTGTGGACCACGTCCAGGTTGTTTGTATTGCGGTGCTGACCTTTTGCTGTTCAGCAACGGATAGTATACTGTGTCTGCAGGGTGTCCATCGATCATTTGCCATTGACTGTTGCCACATTTATGCATAGCGGGCGGGGGCACCTGACTGTTTCTACTGTTCTACACAAGAGTGGGGAGCACACCTAACTGTTACTCTATGTGTACACTGGATTGGGGAAGGGCACACCTGACACTTGTACACATTTCAGAGAAACGTTAAAAAACAAGTAAAAAAAACAGATAACAGGCCCCTTGTCAGAAAACAGCAGCTCCACTAGAAAAAATTTTTATAATAAGCTAAAAAAAAAAGTTAACGTTTTAAAAGCCACAATTGTATGTAGCTTCATCCAGAAAGTAATATAATAACTACATGAACCTACATAAAAATCTGAAAAACGGAAAAATGGCATTTTCATTTTCTGAAGTTAAATTTTTGTTACATACTGTGTTCAAAGAAACTAATAGCTAAGCACATTCTAACAAAACAAAGTTTAAACGTTGTGCAGAGAACCAGCTCAAAAAAAATTAAAAAAATAAAAATTAAACTTAAAAAATTAATTAAAAAAATTAATATTATATTAATTAACAATATAAATATAATATGTATAAAAAAATAAAAAGAAATGAAAATACAATAGTTTATAGTTAATATTTACAATTTAGCCTAAGGTTAGGCAGTAGGGTATATAGTGTAAAAGTGTTCAAGTAAATCCTCTAATGGTACCTCTAATGTAAAAACTAATTAACTCTGATATTACAATCATGTGTTATATTTACATCAACTCATTGTGTTATATTTTTTTTCATTACAGAATTTTTTGTTGGCTTTTTGTTTTTTAGGAGGGAGCAAGAAGACACGGTATTGAACAAATTATGTAAAAAATGAAATTTCAAAAGCCATGAAAAGTTTTTCTTTTTTTTATGTATTTTATTTCCTTTCCTCTTGAGAAGCTACATACAATTTTGGGTGAAAAGCTTATTTCATTTTCGTTTTATTGTTTTTAAAGATTAGTTTTTAATTCTAGTGGGCTGCTGTTTTTAGTGGAGCTACTTGTACACATTTGTTAGGACTGTACTGGTAAGTCAGGTACTCCATTTCAGTCTGTAGCCTTACCTATCTTGCTGGCTAGGGCTTACCAGTGTAGTACAGATCCTAGCCTTGTTTACCTACATATTAGTGTCTGACTTCCAAGTCTTCACAACTTACATCTGACTGTCTGGCCTGCTGCGGTCTGTCTATGTAGGCCTGGGGGAGGGGTTAACCATAGGGCACATTCGGAGGCCATAGTACAGCATTTGTTTGTGTTTGTCTTCACCTGTCCTGCTGGCTGAGACTGTTGCTGGGTATGTGATCCTTCCTGACTGGTATGTGTGGCTCTTATGAACACCTCTGTCACTCAGGCCATTTCCTGCAGTGGGTTTTGTCACCCTGTGTAGTACTGGCTACTATGGTGACTCCAATATGTGTTACAGATCTCATGCTTCCACTATGGGTGTCTACTCTCTGCAGCCTTGACATCCGGCTACCCAATTCCCTTGCATGTTCACATCCATACCATAGTTACAAGTAAAAACACATTCTATTCCAATTGACAATTGGTAGGTTGATTGACTTACCTTAAGGATGTGCCAGACTTGAGGATGGTGCTGGAGGGCTGCCTGTGTTGGATGCACATAGTACAATCCCTATACATGGTTAGGCACAGGTAGTGTCATGTTTGGCATCCCTTTTACTGTCTGTGCGAGTCAGAGAGAGGTGTCATTCCCTGGGACCCTACTGTGTCAGTGCATATGCTATGCATTGCCTCTTTGCCAAGGCCAGGGCATACTGGGCATACCCCTTCTGCCTACTGGAGCAGGCTCAGGTTTTTCCTCCTCCGAGTCACTCTGTACCTGTACAGGCCTTGGCATTGGTGGGGGGCTGTGTGGCCCTGCCCCATGCTGTTCCTGCTGTAGCTGTTTCCACAGGATCATATTGTGTCGCATAGCACATACCATTAATATTTGGGTACATGTAGCTGGTGAATACTGCAGGGCTCCACTGGAACCATGACCTGAGCATCCCAAACACATGCTCTATTATATGTCTGGCCCATGCGTGTGCATCATTATGTCGCTGTTGTTCAGGTGTGTGTGCATTTCTGATGGGTGTCATCAGCCACGGCTCCAGTGGGTACCCAGCATTCCCCACTAGGTGACCGTAGGAGATGTCCACATTGGCAAATCTGTGGTACAGCTGCGTCAGTTGCCATATGTGTGAATCATCATAGCTTCCAGGGTAGCCAGCACACACATTCAGTATAATGCCCTGGGCATCACAAACAACCTGGCAGTTGATGGAGGTCCCCTGTGGTTGATGTAGGCCCTACCCTGCTCACCAGGTGGTGCTTTGATGTGTAAGTGTGTGCAGTCTATAGCACCCACTATCTCAGGGTAGTTGGCTATTTGGTGGAAGAGACGCATATTGCGGGTCAACACCTCATGTGTGTTGAGGAAATATACGTGCTCACTGGCATGTGCTGACATGGCATCCAGGAATTTGTGGAATACTCTGGATGCTGATGCCTGTGAGATACCCATGTTATCCCCAGTTGTAGTTTGGGAGGTACCTGTGGCGAGTATACCTAGGCCTACACATACCTTGGTATCCACTGGGATAGATTCCCCTCAGCCAGTGTGGTGTGTCAGGTGTGGCCTGCACAGCTCAACAATTTGCTGTAGGAGGTCTCTATTCACCTTATAGCGCTCCACTATCTCCAGCTCATGTAGCCCCTGGTAGATTACCCTGGGTCTGTACAATCTTCTCTGTCTCCTCACTGTGGGTTGTTCAGCAGCATTGACATCCCCACCACCCTCAGCCTCTTGCACATGTTGTTCTATGTGCATGCTGCAGCCCTTCTCATTTTGTAGGTTTGGTTTTAAAATTTCCCCACTTGTATACACCGCTAGCTTAGAGTGTGGAAAAACCAGGGGGGGGGGGTAGGTGTTTGCTTGGTTTATAGTGGTGTTCTGGGCTGGGCTGGTCTGCTTCCTGTGTGATTATCTGATTCTGATACATTTCACCTGGCAGCTCATCTAGGTCTCCTTGATTACCTTCCTACTGCTGTTTTCCCTTCCCATTGCCTCCCAGTTTAGGCCCGTGTGTGCGCCACACAAATGAAGTGCTCAAATGTGCACAGAGCTTTTTTTTCCTGGTTTAACTTCCTTTTTCTTCCTGTACAACTCGGTGCGCAGTACACGCACCCGCTTACATTTTGTAAAGAGTGCTAGGCAGGTTTAGACACACCCCTGGCTTAGCTGTGCTACGCTAGGAGCAATCTCGAGCCACAGGTCTCCAATCCACTTACAGTATGCCTGACACGCACACCCATGAAGTCACCTATATCCTAGTCTTGCACCCAGCTATTTATACTCTTACACTGTTGGGACCTGCCTCACACCCTGGGAAAATCTGGGATTCACTAGCCCTTCCCTCATTTGCATAGGATTGCCTGCTAATGCATAATTACATGTCCCACACTGGAGCCTCCCCCCTTAGCAACCATTATGCACTGGCAAGGTTATCTTCTGACTGCCATTGAATTGCATGGCAGAATACTGAGTTTTGTTAGAATGCTTATTTTAGATTTATTTTATTAATTTCTCCAGATCCCATTTGCGCGTCGCTGCCCTATGCTTAACCGGGCGGGATCGGCGAAGATAAAATTAAACTTTGTTTATTTTTTTCTTTTACATTTTGCAATGCCAATGGCCTTCTACTTGGACATTGACATGCTTCCTCAATGATATGCAGCCTTTATTTGGTGCTGTCATAGCTCCATTTTGTAGATTGCTGAACTGTACTCGGTTACTAACCGAGTACATTTCTGCACACTGCACTTGTCCTGCACAGACAGCTGCCAGCTTCCTGCATTGCATATTACCCTCATTTGCATGGTTTTCACTTGCAAATTAGGGTAATTTGCATACAGGAGCTCAGTCCATGCAGGATTAGCCTAAGAGCTCATGTGCACGTCCCGGGAGCTCGTTCCTGGCTCGCACGTCCGCCATATTGCTGAAAATAGCTCTTAAACTAATCTTGCATGCTGCAAAGGGCTTTGTAAATCTGGAGGTGTGTTTATATAGGGTATTTGTATTTCTTTGAAGTTTAATATCACTAAGATGTTCTGATATCCTATATTTTACTGGTCTTGAAATCTGACCTATATAGAAGGCAGAGCATTTACAGACAGCAAGATATATAACCCAGGCTGAGTTACAGTTAACAAAAAAGGAAATGTCATATACCTGACTTCTATTCTTACTGCTATAACTTTCATTTTCATTATTCTGGGACAATATGTACAATGACCACAGGGGAAACAGCCAGTGGCAATCTGTCCTTCAAGTGCACCATGTAGGCTTTCTTTTTTCCTGTAAGACCCTTGCTTGTAATGATTAAAGTAAGAAGCCAAGTTTTTTTCCTTTTCTAAAGGAAAATTGGCATCTATTCCCTATTAATCCAGAAAGTTTACTTTCCACAAACAAGATGTTCCAATTGCACTGAACACTATCCATTAGTGCCACAGTATTCCTTCCTAAACGAATTGCGTCACTGGCACCATTTAAGAACTGGAATAACCTTGTTGGACAGTGACACAATTCGTTTAAATAGATATTTTAAGACTGTTTATACTTTTATTATGTTTTGGGCTAGAGATACTATTGTATATAAGTGCTTTTGAGTGCTGAAGGCTCTTACAAACTATTGGTATCTTCTAAGAAACGTAAATCGTCTGGTTGGAATATCTTAAAAGGCCCTTGGCATCACAGATAACTTTATACATTTGGCAGGACATCAACAAATTTCATCGTGGTGGATGTATAATATATGTGAATGGTAACACTTTTTTATCATATCCTATACAGAAGGGAATATCATCAAACCTCTTTGCTGGAGAATATTAATGTATGAAAGCACTTCCAAATGTGGAAGGATTGTACAACTATTTAGCGTTTTCTAGAATCGCAATTCATTTGGTTGGATTGGGACTTTCAGTATTCCTATGAACATTTAATATTAGTGACTATAAAAATTTATCTTGCATTATAAATAACACATTTGGATTTATGTTTGAAAGAACAACAGAGATTTGTAAGAAAATGATATGTAGTGAATGTGATTTAAATTAGTTAATTACGTCACTGATTATAGTTGCTTATTTGAATCATTAAGGAATACAGTCTATATCAAGTACCTAATGGAATTATCACTCTAAGTGTGTGTATGAATCTCTAATTAGGCATATGGACATGAAATGTGATGGTTATTTGATACATTGCTTTGGTGTGGTGTTGATTTAAAAAATGTTTTTATCATAATTTTCTGGATCCAAACATAGGAGGGCAAACAACAAATGTTTTGAACTTTTATTATATGGATTTTTTATATATGTTGCTACAAGAATATATATGTTTATGTGTTACAGAATATTTCATAATAGTAGGTAATTGATAAGATCATTGTTATAGAGGAACAAGTTTTCCCTTTTATCGCATACATTCTAAGGCAGGTAGTAATTATCCCCTTAGGTATACTGAATAATGAAACTAGGATAGAATTTTGTCTATCTTTATGTGCAACTGGCTTTGCAATTCTACTTATCAAAAGTCTAGTTTCATGAAAGTGGGTCAAGATATCATACATTTATGTTCATTAGCTGTTATTAGAGGTAAATTGATATTCAAGCACATTATCTCCTAGCAAAGAGTATTTTTGATAGAATAAGAAGTCTGGTTTATTAACCTGGGCTTTATGTGTCTGTATATTTCACAGTTTTGATCTTCATGTGTGTGAAGTGGTTTCACTTTCTGATTTTGTATGCTGTACCTATTTGCTGAAGCCACTTGGCTTAATCAGAACACAGGTGCATGAATAGGTATATATATATACATATATTAGTGGCTCAAAATATTAGATAATCTCCTCAATTTATGATATTCATTTATAGAGACTGAACTCTATAGTAGGTTGAATATTGGACTCAGCACTGTGAACTATTATGATGGTTAACTGGCATTGATATTTGGACTCAGCAAGGCATAATATATTACAGTCTTTTAACTAGGCTGATATTGTCCATAGAACACATTATTAGCTCCATTGGGGCTGAAATATAACTAATAAGTTAAAACAGACTTAGCATTTGTGGTTGCCTAGGCTGATATTGTCAGTGCATGATCTCCAGGGGCTGACATTGTCCAATAAGAAATATATTTATTTCTTTGACCTTTTGGATATTAGTCATAAGGATTTTTTCATGGAGATTTCTAATTTACTTCCGGGGCTTGCCTCCGATCGTGACAATCTGGCCATTTTTGGTATAGGGACCAGCAACCAATCGGAAAGTGGGACCAATCTAACCAATATGGAGGACACCTGTCAATCACTTTTTACTAAACTTACCAAACATATGAGGTCACTTCAGAATAATATTTGGCATTATAAGTTATTTAAAGCATACATTATTAAGGGCATTACGCCAAGGGGCTTGAAAATGCGAAAACAGCCTTTGGTTAATAATCCAGACGATATTCTTTTAAACAGTGGAGGGAAGCACAACATAAAGCCACAATGAATTTTGTGGACAATTTGGCTGGACATTATGACAGGACAATAGGCAGTGAAATTGCTACCATCACTAAATTGTGTGAGAGCATTAAAGGTTATGAGGCACAATCTACATATACCTCTAATCTTAAAAAACTTAGTCAAGATTTAATGACAATGGAAACACAATTGAAGGAGAGAAAGAAAAAAATATCTTAGGGATTTGGAAAATTATGATAGGGGGGGACCCCTTCACTAGGGATAAGGACAAACATGTCTGATTTTTACAACCTTATAGAAACATGACCAAAAGAAAGTGTCCAAGAGCAATACTCAAGAAAACCCTTACTTCTAATACAGATACTTCGGGGGAAGATTCTTCCTCTGGTTTGAAGTTGGTACACTGGGATCACAGCCATCTCCCCAACACAGAAGAGAAGAAATTCTAGTACTCCTTTAGAATTAAACCAAGAAGGAGGGGGGCAGAAAACATAGGAAATGTGGGCAATATGGAGGGATTATTTCAAATGTATATATGGAAACAGTAAATTAAAATGTGCTGAATATATCATCCCACCCCCTCTCTTCCTTGCAGGTTGATATTCTTAATAAAGGATTGTCATTCATACCTGGCTCTTTGGTGTCTGAGGAAAGCTTTGCTAAAGATGTGATTGCATTTTGTAGAAACCTTAACTTGAAATTATTTTTTCTGGAGAAAGAATCTAAGGGTGTAAATGAAGAATTTAGATATCATAAATCTACCTTTACTCCCCCAATGAACCATAATGTATTTATGTTTTAAAATTCGATTCTTAAGGACCTGCATTTTTGTTCTAGGAAAAGCCAGGTTAGGACTAGTAACATTTCCAAGACTGAGATGACAGCAATTTTTAGACTAGCAAACAATCATGAACTAGTCATTCTAAGGGCAGACAAAGGAAGGGAGCTGGTTGTCCAAGACTGGATACAATACGACAATGAAGCTAATAAACAACTTGCAGATGGCAGATACTATTTACATCTAACATATAATCCCACACCACATTTTAAAAAACAGATTGATGAACTTTTATCCCTAGCAGTGGAAGAGGGTATTATCACAGATACTACCAAGAAACACCTGATGATATCAGACCCTAATAATTAATATATATATTTTCTGTCGAAAATTCACAAAAATCTTTGTAACCCTCCAGGTAGACCTATAGTATCTGGGAAGGACTCCTTAACAGAACCTTTGTCTCAATATCTTACGAAGTATCTAAAATCACTTCTTAAATGGGTAAGGGCCCATCTTAGGGATACCACAGAATTTCTTCAGGTCATCTCTGAAATGCAATTGGAGGCAGGTTGGTTACTCTGCACCTTAGACGTTAAAGCCCTATATACCAACATTCCATACTGGGCTGGTATTAAAGCATTAGAATATTGGTTATATAGATCGGAGTTATAACAACCTGGCGTCAATACACTTCTCATCTGTCTTACTGAGCATGTACTCACTAAAAATGTCTTCTTCTATCATGACAAATGCTATTTACAGATTCAAGGTACAGCAATGGGGGCATCTTTTGCCCCCATATATGCTGACCTATTTATGACATATATAGAGGAACAAATTACATATGACACCTCCCACAATTTGTACATGGATGAAATAGACATTTGGAAAAGATATTTGGATGATTGCTGGATGGTATGGAGATCGGATGTGGAACATCATTATGAATTTGTTAGTTATTTGAATGAAAATAAATGGGGGATTGAGTTTACGGTAAACCAAGGTAAGGAACGGATACATTTTTTGGATGTAATGGTCATCAAAGCTCCTGATAACACCTTGATTACTGAGGTTTACCACAAATTCCCAGAATATAATTCCCTTCTCCATGCCACCAGCTATCATCCTCCACATATCTGCAAAAATATACCAAAGTCACAATACATGAGGATTAAACATATATGCTTGGATAATGACACATATGAGCATTTCAGAGATGACCTTACCTTTAGGTTTAAAGAAAGGGGTTACAAAGCAGGCTATGTTCATCAAGCTAAAAATAGGGTGGAAAATATATATAGAGAAAATCTTCTTCAGTATAAAAGCCAAGAAGATAGACAAGAATGTACCTTATGGTTTGTTACAACCTTTGGAAGGAATACTGGAGCACTAATGAATAGTGTCCAGCTCAATTGGAACATCTTGTTTGCGGAAAGTAAACTTTCTGGATTAATAGGGAATAGATGCCAATTTTCCTTTAGAAAAGGAAAAAAAACTTGGCTTCTTACTTTAATCATTACTTGCTTAACATAATATTAATAGGTTGTTGCCACTGTCTACCAGTTGAATTTTTATTTTGTATTGAGGATTTTTGAGACCTTGCAGTTGCCATAACTGCAGAGAATTATTGGGACTTGATTTTAGCATTAGACCATATTGATCCAGATGTTACTATGATTTGCAAATGAAAATGTACAAGCTATTTTGATGCCTAGATCTTTATAGGCATCTAACTTTGCAAGAATGGATCCTTTTAGAGCTATCAGACATCACAGTGCGTGCCTGGCAAAATATAGCATTTTACATGTTTTCACTAAAATGGAGGCCAGCAGTTTTGCTCAGTCAGTAATGCCTTTAAATATTTGTTTTTTTCTCAATCATGTCACCCATTGGATAACAAACACAGCCTTGCAATCATCTACATACTTGTTAATCTAAGATATTACTGAATCCCTGACCAGTGAGTTTCACATCACTAATGGTGGCCTGTGATCTCTGTGGGTCTTACAGAGCTCTCTTCTACAGGAGTAATTATTATACTTTTTACTCAGTGGCTCAGGTCATATTTTTTCTTACTATCAAAAGCAATCTTCTCCTATAAAATTAGTTTTGGTACAGACAGCATGTCTAAATAGTATAACCCCAGGTAACCCCCAGAAATGTTAAGTGGTCAGAATGAAAGAACTGTTACAGAATGTGATTATACTACAAGCCAGTTATCAATTTGGGCAGATAAAGATTAAACTGATATACTTCTAATGCTTTATGTGTTGAAGGCTGAGGTAAAGTGTCAAAATGTTAGCAAGGTCACAAAAAAAAAAAAAATAAAAATAGCTGCGGAAACGTCCACGGTCATGGCAAGGCTAGCTTTGCCACAGAATTCAACTAAGTTAGTGAAAGTTAACCTCCTTGTAGTGGAACCATGTTGAATTATATTAAAATAATATGAACTGTTAACTGAATGTTTTAAAAGATGGGTTAAGCATATTTTGAAACATTTATCCATTAGTGACGTGAGGCTAATTGTTCTATAATTTTGGATCTTACCTTTATTGTCCTTCATAAAGATAGACGTAACAGAAGACTTTTTCTAAGACTCAGAAACAATGCCATTGTTTAGAAGAACATTAAACATAAAATATAGATCGGAAGCTAGACCATATTGAATATTAGAAATTAATACAGTGGGAATGTTGTTAGGTCCTATTGGTGTTTTAGGTTCATAGGTTCATAGGATGGCACTAGGCTATCAGCCCTAGGGCCTATAAAAGCCTAGCCATAACAATTCCTTGGCTATTTCTTCCCACAATATTTAATTCCCTGAACCCCTGTCTAGCAGGGTGACTGACATGATCCCCGGGGTGAATTTCCTATCTCCCATCCAATCATCAAGGTTCCTTTTGAAGAGGGCCAAAGAGGCGCTCTGCTTGACATGTATGAGCAGTCTATTCCAGGGTCTGGGGAGTCTCTGGGTCAGGAACCTATCCCTCCAGCATGTTTTGTTAATTGTGATGACAAGGTTTAGATCCCTGGAGTGTGTGACTCTGAGGGATTAGGATTTCTTTAAGTGTAGTATGTCCAACAGCTCTGGGTTTCACATGGCCTTGTATGTTAAGCAGAGATCGCCTCTGAGTAGATGATATGCGACAAAGTATAGCTGGTGTTTTTTTAGACAGTCAACATAGGGCATCTGCTTTAGGCCTGCAATTCTTTTAGTAAGGTATTTCTGCAGCCTTCCCAGTTGTTGCAGATGTCTTGAGACATACATACCAAATAGAGCATTGTATTCTATAATGGGTCTAATGAGGGATGAGTACAGTGGGAAAATTACCTCCTTATTTCTGGATGAAAAGCCCTTAGTGATGAGGTGTGCCACATAGACGGATTTCCTGACTGTTGTGGTGATGTGGTTATTGAAGGTGAGACCACTGTCTACCTGTGTCCCTAAGTCTTTTATCACACTTTCAGTGCTTAGTGTACTGCCACATATGTGGTAATTCATGGGTAATTTTTTTTTTCCCAAATGAGATAACTATACATTTTTTGGCATTGAGTTTGACCCCATGGCTCTGGCACCAAGCATCTGTTTCTGTAAGGCCTTTTTGTAGAATATCCACATCATTTGGGGATTCAATAATGGCTCCCAGTTTGCAGTCATCTGTGAACTTTGTTAGCCTGAGTCCCTTAGTGTCAGCCTGTACTTCAGAGAAGTAGATGCCAAACAAGAGCGGTCCCAGAACTGAACCCTGAGGTACTTCACTTGTCACTTGTCTGGAGATGGAGTTGGAGTTGCCTACTTTTACAGTGTGGGTTATGTCAGTAAACCAGATGGCAACCCATCGAGTGATGTAGGGATTAATGCCCAGCTTAGTAAGTTTATATGTGATTCCAGAATGGGGGATGGTGTTGAAGGCTTTGGCAAGGTTCAGATAGGCTGTGTGGATTGCCTTACCCTCATCCACAGCTCTGTAGACTGATTCAAATAAGTCAATCAGGTTCAGGAGACAAGATTGGCTCTTCACAAACCCAAACTGGGTGGGGTCCAGTGTTTGAAGGTTGCCAATGTCTTTGTTTATAAGTTCCATGATAATATGTTCCATGGCCTTGCAGATCAGGCTCATCAGACTGATGAGTTGGTAGTTCCCAAGATCCAAAGTGGATCCCCCCTTGTGGAGTGGGATAACTGTAGCTGTGTGCCACTGAGTGGGCATGAAGCCTAAGGTGAGGCTGTGATTAAACATGACACTTAAGTGAGGTATCAGTTCATTTTGTAGTTTATGAAGTACACAGCCCGGGATGTTGTCTGGTCCCATGGATGCTGTATTCTTAGCTTTGGAGAGTGCAGTTTTTACTTGTGTGGCCATTATTACCAGAAATTGACAATCTTTCAGTATTGAGGTGCTTGGACATATGTCCTTTGGTAATATAATTGTATCTTTGACAGGCAATGATAAATCTAACTAGGATCTATTAAGACTAAAAAGTAGTTGTTGAATGCTTCTGCATTTTGTGGCAGTTCTAACTGTATATTACTTTTATATATTATAGAGTGTATTGATTGGTTTACATTACAGAATTAAATATGTATGACATAGTTTACTATTTTGTCTGTTGCTGGCCATTGTGGGGGTCACATTCATGTCTAATCTTAAATTTGAAATCTTTACAAATTTTGTAAATTTTGGTGGAAAACACATTTTCTGTTTTTGTATAGGTAGCCTGTTTTTAATGTTATATTCAGTGTCAATAGTATTTTTTCCAGTTGCATAATTAGTAAATGTTCTAATCTAGAATATCCCAAGTCTTGATTATTACTTACTTCATCCAATGGGTTAATCCAAATCAGTGTTCCAGTAATATCGTTATATTTAAGTAAATGAAAGTATTATGTTTTTGAAGTTTTTGTCTGTCATTTAGTGTTTGAATTGTAATGGGTTCTGATCAGACTTACCTAAAGCAGGACCTATGCAAATATTTTAATTATCTTCTCACATTTGGTAACAATAATATCCAAAATGTCTTTCCCTAATTGGATCCCTAATTAATCGTAACAAACTATGAAGTGATGGCATCTATGAATTATTGCTCAAAGTTTGCACCTGGTGTGTAGTCAGCTCAGTTTACATTTGGATAATTCAAATCCCTTATAGGGATGACTTGTTTATGAAGCAGAAAGTTCTTCAGGTTGAGAATACAGTCATGAGTACATAGAAGACTTTCTATAAGTTAATACTATTCTTACTGTATCAACTCCAGACAATCCATTCAGATCAACAACTAATATCCCTAAGGGATTATAAGCATAAACTAGCACTTGATACAGCAATTTATTCAGTAATAGAAATCCACCTTCATTCTTCTTAGGTACCAGATACTCATATTTAGTGTACCCTGGAAAATTTAAATTGGTAGCATCCCATGCTTCAGTAATAGCTATGATATTTAACTTGCCTTTGCATCTTTTTGTCATTGAGATAAGTGAAAAACAGCTCCTCTTGAGTCCACTCTAAAAGAGATGGAATTTAAATCAAAAGGTAAGCTCTGATTAGACAATATGTCTATCCACCTTCTAAGCAGCACCACTCCATCAAGAAATATGAAGAATATGTACCTTGTGTCTTAAAAAAGGAAGAGAGAGCACAAAAAATAATTAAAACACTTATGTTGCCTCTGAATCCTGAAAAAGACATGGTGACAACACAAAGTAAATGCAAAACTCCAGCTGCTATTTTTTACACTGTATACTAGGTGTCAACACAAAAAAGGAAATTGTTTAAATCAAAAGGCAATATCTGATTGGACAGTATGCCTACCCATCTTCTAAGCAATACCAATAATATAACTTTTGTACTATTTAATTATTTCAACAGTTATAATCTTAATAGACAAGATGTCTTTCCACTTGATGTGACATTGTCAATGTACAGTATAGCTAAACTTCTACTTATTTTTGGAACTAATAGTTTGCTTTCACCTCCTATAAAAAATTCATGCAAATATTTTAGGATTATCCTCATCTTTATATCTGGTTGTATTCTAATTTGAACTTTTTGTCAACAGCATCACTTTTACCCTTTTAATAGAAGGAATTTTATTTGAACACCACAACTAAATTCACAGTGTTTCCCACTGACATTCTTATTTGCCTTCAGGATCTTATAGTATACTTCTAAACATTGTTAAAGTTTATAGGAGATTACAAAACCATTTCAGGTTTTAAATTAAACACCTTTAAATCAACATTGTTTCCCTTAGGCCAATATTTGAACAAGTATTCTTTAAAAAAATGCATTTCAAATTCATGTATTACCTAAAAATATTTAGATATATGTTATAAGCCAGGCCTCAATTTATTTGCACTAGAAAATGTCAAATTAGGTCTGGAAAATGAATAAACTTCATTTTATTAACAAAAGCAACTATTATAAAACAAAATATTTTCCCAAATTACTTTATGTTTCCAATAACAACATTGCTAACATTTGCATCACTTTTTAATATGATTGATAAACTAACTCTTCATGGAATGGCACAATTCTGTAATTAACCCTAAACAAAATCATATAAATTAAGATTAAGATTGAAGGTGTTTATAAATTTCATAACCTTAAGATGTATTATAGTCTAGCCCACTTTATGAAATTATTAGCAATTTCAGGTGACAGTAGCTATTCCTTCAGTGTTTCCCTATCTTGGATTCATATTTTGAATATATCCATTAAATAAGGTAATATTAACCTATTAGCTATATATTTCAATGATAAAATCTCAGTTTGTTTTTAAGAGTTTCCTTGAGTGCAACGTATTTAATTCTAGATTCTGTTATACTAATTTCAAGATGTGGTCTACAAATGGAATTTAAGCTTTACAAACTTTTAATAGGTAACCCAAATATAACTTTAATAATTTGGCCCAAACCTAGAAATGACTTTTCCTTTCTTAACAACAAATTATTTTATGCACATTTTAAAACACAACACAATCATCACTAGAATGGAGTTTATGAAAGCTTTGTATCTTAAAATTTGTTTGCCTTCACTGCTAAATTGTATGAAGACTGTCATAATTAAATATCCCCTAAGTTGGTATAATTGTCCAAAAGTATATTTAATTAAATTTTGACTGTTAAACTTTACAGAAAGATGTATTCTTTATAATATGTACAAAACTATTATCAACATGGAAGCCTTTAACTATATTCATCCTTCCAAATACTGGCCAGAAGTTGCTGAAATAAATAATATAACACTGAGTTGGAAAATTGTATTGCAATATGTATATACATTTATGCCCCATAGAATATTTTTACATTGTCAGTTTATGATCCTCCATAATATATATTATATTATATCCTTCTCTGATTGGTAGCCATTCGTGTTCCAATATCAACTTCATATTAGCTCTGTATGGATACAATTATAGACAGCTCTCATATTATTTGGGACTGTTCAACTGTTTAAACCTACTTGGCCGTATCTTATAAATAAGTTTCAAGATATAGCCATATCAGAGGAACAATCTGACAAGTTTATGTGCATTCTCAATACTAAAACAAATTAAATTGATTTATGAAAGTACATTGGGTATAAATACTATTTCAAACTGATTAAATGTTTTTGTAATCTACAACTATGAGTGGACTGGTTTCAAATAAATCTTATATCTTGGAGAAGTTTTATCTTTTCTGCCTTTAAATCATGGACTACTCTACTAAGTTTAAAATATACCAGGTTGACTTTCTAATAAATGGTTAAAATTGTTACCATCTGCAACCAATGATTATAAGATATTAACAGATGCATACTGTATGCTGAGGGCACATATATATATATATATATATATATATATATATATATATATATATATATATATATATAAAAACCCAATAATTTAATTTTTCAATAAGCTAAATAAAGTCTTATATGCAACAATTTTACTACTGATGTGTCATTAGCCTTGAGTGAGTAAATACAGCTCATTTGAATCAAGATGACTAATTACCATAAGGTTGTACTTACTTGGTAACAAGAATAATTTTGGAATTTAATAGCTGCAGTTCTTTGATGATATTTTTTGTCTTTTTCCTTGGATAATAATGTTATAAAAGTTCAATAAAATTTGATTGTAAAAATAAAGTGAAAGAAAAAGTAATTTGCATGCTCATCTAGAACATGTGAGGAGTGTTACCTATGCAGTTAAGTCTGACTCAGACATTCCTGGAAATATAGGCATTAGTACTGCATGCTGCATTGTGAAATAGCTTTACAACTAAGTTCCATTGTGTTTTCTTTTTTTCCAAAGAGCTTTTTAAAAGTTGTTTAGGATGTATGTATGATTGTCAATGCAGAGTAATTTTACTGACAATATGACATCCACATTAGAGAAGCATGTTGGTCATGAATGGCTAAGGAAGGGTGAATTTAAACCAAAAGATGAAAAGTTAATAATCACAGCTCAAGACAGTAGATTAAGTATTGCTTGATTTACATGCTTAATAGTAAAACCTGGAGATACAGACAAATATAGGTTCTGCAGTATAGAACAAGAAACAGTTGAACATCTTGTTGCTGATTGTGCCACACTTGTGGCTGAGAATTTGTGCACTGAAAGGTTTAATAATGTGTCATGATTGTTGCACTGAGAATTGGGCAAACACTACACCATGCAGGTAGCTGAGAATTATGGAACCATAAAGAATTACTGAAAACGAAGATGCTCTGATCAAATAGAATCAACTAATACCAACAGTTAGGAAAGGAGCAACAAGAAAAAATGTATTGTGTTATATAAAGTTATAAAATGCCAAGATGTACAAGCAGAAATTAAAGACTATGGAACAAAGAAACTCAGATAGTTCCAATAGTAGCAGGAACAACACTGCTGATAAGAAATAATTTTCAGACATTCATAAGCTTGCCACAATACATGTATCTCTGAATGAATTGCAGAATGGGCCAAATCTGGCTACATTATGGATGATGAAAAGAGCAATCTTTTGCAAACATCAAAGGTTCAAGCAATACTAATTTCATGAACTTTAATTCTAACCTGACGTAGTAATAGTGTCATTTTCTATCACAGTATTAGAAAGGCAAAACATTTGTAAATATTACAAATATAAATATTATTTTAAAGCCTGTTAAAACAAATGCTAATTTTGAAAGGGGGATATCCTGTTTCTTTTCTTTATCTAGCTTATTTAGTTTCACGAGAAAAAAGGAGTAAGGCATACGTGCCAGCAAAAAATGTTGTGTAATCACGCATGTAGTACACAATGCAACATACTTTTTAATGGCCATACAATACTCAGCACAAAACCTTCACAGTACTGAACTCCATTAAGAACTCTAAATGCCACCAACCTTTAATAAAAACACAGGGCTCTAATTACTGCAGACTGACTATTTAAAAGAAGATGGATTATGCAGAATTTGTCATTAAAACCCATGTATACCAAATCATGCAATTTATAGGTACAGGGTACATAATATTATTATTAGTAGTAGTAACAGCAGTAGTAGCATTAGTAGTACTAGTAGTAGTACCAGGAATATTAGTAGAGGTAGTAACAGTAGTAGTGGTACCAGTCATAGTAGTAGCATTAGTAGCAGTAGCAATAGTAGTAGCAACTGTAGTATTAGCAGTAATAGCAGTAGTAGTAGCACTAGCAGTAGTACTTGTTGTAGTACCAGTAACATTAGTAGCAGTAGGAGTAGCAGTCCCAGTAGTAGGAATAGCAGTAGTATTAGTATTATTATCAGCAGCACATAAATTACATTAACAGCAAACACAAATGTTAACTAGAAGATAAGAGAAAAGGCTTAATATTACAAACATCTTTCCTGGTATACCAAGATGTATTAATTTAAGAAATATGAATAATATCGTATTTTAGGATTTGAATGTTCACAAGATGCAAACTTACAAGCCATTGTGCTCTGTTTATTTCTGCTAACTCCCATATATTTATCACCCCAATCCTGTCTTGGATTAACCAAGTCCATACTAATTGAACAAATGACCTACACATTGTATAACAGCAGCAGTTAGCTTTTCAGCGATAATTTGTCTCATACCAGATAAACTCACCATCAGCTTGCACAATTCAAAACTCACCAGTGATGACAGCATACAGTACTGTACAAAACTGTCTAGCTATTATTGCAGAGATTAAGGCTATGATATGTTAGCAAGTTGCTTCCTGCAGTCTAGGGCTTGATTCCCTCAGCCTCCATTTACCTACTCTGTGACTCTGAGCAAGTCACTTAACCAGACAATGTTCTCAGATAATTGGGAAATTGGGATAGGCTTTTCAATAGTCTCCTGGTCCACATGCTTATTAACTATCTTTAAATCTGTAAGTATCATCTGAGCTGACATACAAAACATTTCTGCATACCTTACAAAGAAATGTAAATGTTTTGCTCAATGGTTAGCTCTCCCCTCCTGATAGCACTGTGTATTGTAACAAAAAATTATCATAAATAGGTTCAGCCAAGTTTGGTACACTGGGCGGGTTGTGTAGCAGTGCCAGGAATGCTAGAGTGTGGCAATCACTACCAAGCTGGTGACATTGCAGTCTGCAGCTTTCAATCAGTATGTGAGTGCCATCAGATCTATGCATGAATACACATCTGTTATACCATGAGATATTCCTAGGCAACCCTAGCAATATGATGACACGCTACATTGATTGTTCTTTATATGTCTCAGCCAATTGCACAACTTTTTGTCCCATATATTCTTTATATGTCTCAGCCAATTGCACAACTTTTTGTCCCATATAAACTTGTAGTTCATTGCAGCAGGGTAAGGCATAGCTTTCTATTGTTGGGGAGGGGAATTAAATGGTTGACTATGAAATTGCATCTAGAAGGAAAAGTCAGTTGTTTGAAATATCACAAATTAAAATGGATTAGACACTATTGTCCAGGGTGGGAGCTAATCATGAAATATACTCAACTGATACAACATTATTCTGTTGTGGAAAGACTGGCCCCCGGATTCATGAAGCTCGGCGCAAGGCCGGAGTAAGGCTTGCGCCGGCTGTGCAGCATATAACTGGCGTAGCAGCACCACATGCATAGTAATGAGTGTGCGCCGCAACCACAACCATGTGCATAGGGCACGTGCGCGATTCCAGGGAGCCCAAGTAGGATGCGCCCGTAGGCGTGGCCAAGCCGGCAGGTGATGAGCAACTTAAAGTGCTGACTGTCACATGCCGCCTGCAATAGTAACCACACCAACCAGTGTCCGTGGATAATGAAACGTATGCAGAGTATGCAACATAGTACCCGTCCACACAAAATGGAGAACCAATCATAAATCCACGAAGTACAAAATGTTCCCGTTCACGGAACAAAGGATACTCGGAATACCGTGTCCGTCACGCAATGCACTGTCAGCAGGCAAACCCAGTGGAGGTGTACTGCATCATGTCAGCAACTACACACGACTAGCCCCATGGGCATGGTCACCAGCAGTTCCACAGTGGTAGTGAGAGTACACAGCTGGGCAGTCGTGGCCATATAACAACCAGAAAGAAACCAGATATCCCAAACACAGACAAACATGTGTATAGTAAAATGTGCTAGACACAGCAACGTAACAGTCACATACACATAGGATGGTGTATGCCGAATCGGAATATCCAGAAGCAGAACTCATGCATGCAAATGTAATACACAACAACCCCGTCATAGCACATAACCCGCACCCATGTCCGACTGTCCACCCAATCCAGCTAGCAGCCTTGCGCAGCTGCACACCTACACACAGCGGGTATACCCCATATGTAGTAGGAAGTATTGTCCTAGGCAGTGACACATGTGCAAATATGTACCCCACATGTCAACATCCCACCCCAGGTACTGATATCCAAATGGCTGCATGTGAATGTATCGGCAGAATGTGTACATCCCGCGTGTGGTTACGGACCTGTCGAAACCCCATAGGTGTTCACACGCCACAGTGTCCATAACTGTACACATCTGGACAAAGCAGTATGTGCAGCCACTGTACCGATGCTTAGCTATGCAGACATGTCAAACACAATACACAGGGTGGAACAGCCGTCCACCAAGCAGGTCACCCCAGCAGGGTTGCCACATGCACAGAATGTCACGGTGGGACATCAGTCGTAGATGTGTGGTTCCATATGGCAAAACACCCATGGCCAATGCAAAGGATAGAATAACACGTATATGCCCGGATGAATGGTTATGTCATAGCATGGGAATAGCTTAAGCTATCCAACATAATAGTCATGCGTACCAGATACAAAATGCCCGTAACACGCAAGTAGTAATGCAGGAAGACATACACGACTGTGTCAATATCACAGGACATATGGCACATGTCAAGTGTTGACGCAGGACACAAATGTCCATAATGGGGCCCCCTGCAAAGAGGAACACGTGCCAACCCCACCCCCCACTGACGTATCGGCAGTATAACTACAACCCAAACACACACCAACACCACCATCCAACCCATGATATCAACGAAGGCCGGACAAAGACCAACACGATGCGTGCACAAATAGGGACACATGTAACCGGTGCTCCGACAACCTTCCACAGGCCACTGAATAATAGTATGTACATATGCATGTAATGCTGCGAAGGATGTGTGGTAGTCCCCAGTATCACAGAGGTAGGTACACAGATACACTGTAACCAACCATCACATATGTGCACTGTACACAGCATACCTGCAGGTAATACATAGTTCAGTCATGTGCCACATAAATATCCACGTATGAATGAGGACAGGGGATAGACAAGTGTGAATGGGAAAAACGCAGAACATGGCATATGTATGATAACCGGCACCACCCACAGCATTGTATGCCAATAGCAGAAGCTATTGTTGGTTGTCCAAACATTTGTGTCTGTACACACGGAATACATATCATAGCAATAACCCATGCCTGTGTGTCGGTAATGCTGGATATACCCACAGTAGACGTGGTGCGGTCCCGAGGGTGATGCCCGAGGGACCAAACAAAGGCAACCGTGGGTAAATACAGCAGTACCCACACCCAGACGTGGGTTATTGCTATTATGCCATATCATCTAGGAAAATAAACTATTAATCCCCAGACATAATGGCACAGCATAATGCCTGTCTGCTGCCCATCCGCAGATGTCTGGCATCCGCGGCGGTGCTGACGTACTGCGCGACATGTCCGTTGCTAATGTCGAAACTGTCTCACTATGTAAAACACAGTCAACATAGCAAATCAATACAAAACAGCAATGGAGAGCTCGATGTCCCCGTTGCTGTGTTGTACAACCTGTCCTGCTATGTTAAATGTGTGTAGCAGAGCGAGACTGCCCCAAAGTAAGCAACGGACATCTCCATGGCTCAGTTAAAGCTGTCACATTATGTTTAACCCATGTAACATAGCGAGACAGGTTATAAATACCGAGGTATACTAATGGAAATAGGTCCGGGCGACCGGACCATGTGCCATTACTATAACCCGATCCACAACGGGCACGCTGGCCAATCAGCGTGCACGGTTAGGAATACTGGGGGGGTTATGGTATAATAGACATGGACAAACCGTGCCCATGTGCCTCGTCTGACATTCGTACATGGTCAGGGCAGTCCCGTACACTAGGCGGACAAGACCAAACCCAGAGCACCACAGGAACACCCTGACAATCAAAGACCTGTATGCGTTGGGGCTATAAGCCCCTGTGATCTGAATATCCCTGCGGTCACGCCATATGCATCCTGGGTCAAGAGCAGTAGGGAATAGGGAATGTGTAACATGTAGTACCGCACTTTTCCCAGCAGGAGAATGGATGCCTGTGACATAAGTGAGTGTGGGGGGGGGATATGTTAATGTAGCTATGTACCATGGGTATGCATATAAATGAGACAGAACAGCAAACGTGTAGTGGTCACCGGCCAACGTGAATGCAGTCCCGTTAGAATTATGACTATAGAACATATAAATGTGAACGTGTAAGTAATGCATCTGTGCCACAAAGACAGTTACATGTGTAAAGGTGAAAGTGTGTTCCACACACGTCCATTAACCGGGTCAGAGATATGTTACTGGAACAGTCACAACTAATACAGGCCACGTAATCACACAGACTCAGTAAACATATGTAACCCAGAATACGGATATGCATGTGCGCCTGCGCGTAACCCACAATTAGGAAATGCAAGTGCGCCTGTGCGTGTGATCCGCTCACAGCAGGGTAAGTTAATGCTGTGTCCTCCACGTTAGTTATACAGGTCTCAAAACTGTCAGCCTCTGAAAGCATGGAACCGGACAATGCCATGCAAAGTACTGGTACAAATAGTGAGAAACACATGATATGTGATAAGACAAACAGAGAATGTGGATAGAATAACGGGTGTGTTAGTAGCAGGGATTGACGAAGGGTATGCATCAGTAACCCGACCTACTTGTCAGAAGGTGCCACCGTACGTTTATGTAAGTTTTATGTTGGTTTACATTTGTTGACCGGGCAAGGCTAGCTGGATATATGTCCAGTGTCAGTAGAGGCCCGGGGAGAAATGCTCCACACACAATAATAGCACAACATACCAAAGTAGTCATATATGTAAACAAAAAGGAACAACAATAGAAAGTGTCCAAAAAGGACTGGTTACATAAAGATTCCAGAAGACAAAGAAAAATATAGTCGGTGGAAGCACGTCATAATTATAGAATCATGTCTCAATAGAATCAAGTAAGTCTCACATGAAATGCCAGCAAATTGCCAGATAGACACAGGTCAATGTAACACACACCTAAGATAAAGGGCCAACCATCCATACACTCTGCTAGAACCTGTATAGTGGAAAGGTATGGTATGGTTATAGATGTGTGTACACAGGTAATCCACAGACAGTAACAAAGCAAGGTATGAAACGAGGGGTTCACATGTATATATGTACACACAACAGACCTACGTCCTGTATATATGACACATGGATATAAATATGCCAAGTAATAGATAATATGGGTAGTCAAACAGACATCCGCGAACGGGGAACATACAGCAGCAGCCAAAACCACTGGCCAGAAGGTGACAGTCCAGCAAGTTCTACACTTTACACATGCACACTGGTGTCCATTGTAGGACTCCAAAAATTGCTCCATTTGCAACCCCTGCTGCGATTGACGCAAAAGAAGTGACAGCCGCAACTACGGAACAGCTATACATGCACTAAAAGCTTGTTCAAGGTTGATGACACATGTGTCCATGAAATGCAGGACATATGGACAGATATCCCCAGAGTGGCGAGTCCATAGAAGTGCGTCCACATCCCAGTACCGCACACATTAACCATGTGTAATGTGTACCGTCAAGGGTTGCAGGCATGGGAACCTGGGTATGCAGAAATGGGCCTAGGTGTTGTTTGGCAGAGAATCCATAGGCCCGCCCCGTGGGAGGGATGTGGGTATAGCACATGCCTTAATCCCCAGTAATGGTGCAAAGCATCCACCGGATAATGCGGAAAGCAGGTGTGAAATATGTACAGCCCTATATCAGTGTCCTGTAGGCGATTCCCATGGATGGACATGCGTACGACCAAGATGGCACCCATAACTGGAAATCTGTCGGAACAACACAGCTGCAGTAAGGCATAGCACAGGAAATACAGATAGGGACTACATTACAAATACCCCATACAAAGTCAGACCATTGTGCGAATACTGGCGTACATAGCTCTCAACCTTCCATCACCAAATTATGGAACACTCGCCTTCATAATGTGGAACAAATGGGCAAGATGTGGAACACATACTAATGGCTTACTAACAACTTCAACTAGGAAGGTCATAGGACGGTTAAAATATGCTGTTTTCACTTATAAAGAAGATCCTTTAATGAAGTAATATGATTAATGTCAATTTACCATGGATTTCACCTAAAACATTCCTAACACTGAATGTGTAACAGACCCATTCAATGTGGAACTCTGAGGAATTTCGAGGAGCATGACCCTTTTAAGACCCCAAATGAGATACATCCCTCATAACGAGGTACACTTGAGAGGTATGCTGGCGTAGCCATGAATACGGATGTTATGAGTGTCACTAATCATGCAATGGAAATAGCGCCCCCTATCACCCACTGCACAGTCCGGAATGCCTAGGCAGCAATCAGCTAGGAAGGCACAGCACTATGCGAAATGTAACAAGGGCAATGGCCGAACGTCAGGGCGTGTACACATAATGACAACAGGTCAGGGTATGAATGAGCTACCTGTCCAGAATACATGTACTGAACCGGTGATACTAGGTGGACAGGTGGGAAGAAAGACAGCAGGACAAATGTGCAAACATGTATATGTCCTACCCCGGTAATTGTGAATGACAACGTATGCCCCGCGAAGGTCAATGTGGAAGGTAATCAGACACAAAGGTGAAGTGTCCCCCAGGGCGCCATGAAGTGTCAAAATAACAATTACCATGCCCCCATAGTCGTACGTGAGCCCCGCCACTGATGGGAAGCGCAAATACGATGCACACATATGGTACAGGAAAGAACAAGTAGTGTGGATAAGCAGATGTAGACCTGTGTGAGGAATACAACTGTCTGTGTGGGTGTGCCGTGCAAATACAAAGTAATGTCATGTGGTCTGTCATGCCGCCACACACTGTGTGTGTATTGTAGTCAGACAGTAGGTATGTTGTATTAGACACATACCCTGCAACTGCACAGATGTACGCAGACTGTGTAGAAGTCTGCCTCATATGTTCGCTGTGTTCCACGTAACAGTAACAGTCCGGCGCCCTCATGATAACTGACGACAGGAAACAACGACAAACATGCGAGGAAGACACCAAATCAGACAGAAATGCCATACGCATGCATAACACATCACTGTGCCCACTATCAATGTTTCTAAGAGCAACATGACATGACTGGCCCCAAGTGTCCCACTATCACATAAGGCCATGTCCAGATATATGCTCCCTGAGGTGGAGTGTTATGAACAGACACAGATACATGTGTGTGGAAACACTAGTATCCACTGCAAGATGATGGAATGTGCTGCTGTAGGAGGGGTAGTACTGTCCGCAGGTATGTGCTGAAATGCACATGAAACAGCTGTCTACATGGATTACCCATAGTGGCGACACCTGCACAGACGATTATAGTGGGACATACACACAACCATGCACACAGCTCAGATAGACATACACATACCATAAACAGGCAATGATACACAAGGTCTATGGCGTGTATGAGTACAGTGACAGTACAGCAAGGATAGCTGTCTGCCAAGATATACAGCAGATGTCTCTAGGGCTTGTAACACCTCCCGGAACACGGACGTTGCATGGATAATGTTTGGATATGCATCGTACCACATTTCTATGTGTCAGCCGTGCAAATATGCGATACATGGGACAGACAGCTGTCCATGCAAGAGCAGCGCTATGGGCATAACATATGTATGTAGATATACATCGAGAGAGATACAGACAGACACATGTGGCAAGGCCGGTAGTGGAACCTACACATCACTACCCTATCACACCACAGCAGGACGCACGTGGAGAACACGCTACGGAGGTCGCTAACCACAGCAGGCACACAGGCAGTCCACTAGCTGCGTCTCAACATCCGCAAACACAGAGATGTCAGCAGGATATATGTGTGCTGCAGAGCGTCTAAAACCATAACCTACGAACCCATGCGGCTGGGAGCATAGACACACACACACACATACACACAGCTGGCAGGCATGGGAATTGACCTTACCCCTACCTACCCAACCGCACGACAGTATGACACAGGTACAGAACGCGCTACTTGGAGGACTGAACACAGCACTGTCAGAGGCATACGTCTAGGTGGGTGACATCATCTGCAAAGGAATAGACGCCGATAGTAAATGTATGTGTTGTGAAGCGTCTAAAAGCATTACTATCTCCAGAGGCAGCTGGAAACACATACACCACACACACACATGGGGAAGGGCCGAGAGTTGAACCTACACCTACCTACATGAACACACTACAGCATGATGCATTTACAGAATGCGCTACCGAGATTACTGAGCACAGCACTGTCAGAGGCATACTTCTAGGCAGGTGACATCATCCATAAAGGAATAGACGCTGATAGCCAAGGTATGTGTTTTGAAGCGTCTAAAAGCATTACTATCTCCAGAGGCAGCTGGAAACACACACACACACACAAGGGGAAGGGCTTGGAGTTGAACCTACACCTACCTACATGAACACACTACAGCATGATGCATTTACAGAACGCTACTGAGATTACTGAGCACAGCACTGTCAGAGGCATACTTCTAGGCGGGTGACATCATCCCTAAAGGAATAGACGCTGATAGCCAAGGTATGTGTTGTGAAGCATCTAAAAGCATTACTATCTCCAGAGGCAGCTGGAAACACACACACACACACACGGGGAAGGGCCAGGAGTTGAACCTACGCCTACCTACATGAACACACTACAGCATGATGCATTTACAGAACGCTACTGAGATTACTGAGCACAGCACTGTCAGAGGCATACTTCTAGGCGGGTGACATCATCCGTAAAGGAATAGACGCTGATAGCCAAGGTATGTGTTGTGAAGCATCTAAAAGCATTACTATCTCCAGAGGCAGCTGGAAACACACACACACACACACACACACGGGGAAGGGCCGGGAGTTGAACCTATGCCTACCTACATGAACACACTACAGCATGATGCATTTACAGAATGCGCTACTGAGATTACTGAGCACAGCACTGTCAGAGGCATACTTCTAGGTGGGTGACATCATCCGTAAAGGAATAGACGCTGATAGGCAAGGTATGTGTTGTGAAGCGTCTAAAAGCATTACTATCTCCAGAGGCAGCTGGAAACACACACGGGGAAGGGCCGGGAGTTGAACCTGCCTACCTACATGAACACACTACAGCATGATGCATTTACAGAACACGCTACCGAGATTACTGAGCACAGCACTGTCAGAGGCATACTTCTAGGCGGGTGACATCATCCGTAAAGGAATAGACGCTGATAGCCAAGGTATGTGTTCTGAAGGGTCTAAAAGCATTACTATCTCCAGAGGCAGCTGGAAACACACACGAGGAAGGGCCAGGAGTTGAACCTATGCCTACCTACATGAACACACTACAGCCTGATGCATTTACAGAACACGCTACCGAGATTACTGAGCACAGCACTGTCAGAGGCATACTTCGAGGTGGGTGACATCATCCCTAAAGGAATAGATGCTGATAGCCAAGGTATGTGTTCTGAAGGGTCTAAAAGCATTACTATCTCCAGAGGCAGCTGGAAACACACACACACACAAAACACACACACGGGGAAGGGCCGGGAGTTGAACCTGCGCCTACCTACATGAACACACTACAGCCTGATGCATTTACAGAACGTGCTACCGAGATTACTGAGCACAGCACTGTCAGAGGCATACTTCTAGGTGGGTGACATCATCCATAAAGGAACAGACGCTGATAGCCAAGGTATGTGTTTTGAAGCATCTAAAAGCATTACTATCTCCAGAGGCAGCTGGAAACACACACACACACATGGGGAAGGGCCGGGAGTTGAACCTACACCTACCTACATGAACACACTACAGCATGATGCATTTACAGAACGCGCTACCGAGATTACTGAGCACAGCACTGTCAGAGGCATACTTCTAGGCGGGTGACATCATCTGTAAAGGAATAGACACTGATAGCCAAGGTATGTGTTGTAAAGTGTCTAAAAGCATTACTGTCTCCAGAGGCAGCTGGAAACACACACACACACACAGGGAAGGGCCGGGAGTTAAACCTACGCCTACCTACATGAACACACTACAGCATGATGCATTTACAGAACATGCTACCGAGATTACTGAGCACAGCACTGTCAAGAGGCATACTCCTAGGTGGGTGATATCATCTTCAGAGGCAAGGCAGCCGATAGGGAATGAAGACAGAGTGCGCAGTCACACAGCATGTTACTATCCCAAGGTGGGCGTACAGTAACATGGCAGTGCTGCCCTCGGGAATACTACCTAACTACGGAGCACAACATCACGACATGGATACGGGATGCACCACAGACAGTACACCCTATGAGAGAGCAACCACCGTGCATGATGTAGGCAGCCATTGTGGCATAGCAACTACATATAACTCGCCTGGACGGCCACCATGGCTATGCAGGATGTCATTGGCCAAGGCTACACGCCTAGTATCAGACGTCGGTGCCGACTGCACTGTGTCCCCATGCATGGCGTACTGGGCATGCCCACACACCTAGCGGTTGCAAAGGGGAAACATACATACACACGGGGTATACTCACAGAAGGGCGCAGTGTGCACTGTACTGTGTGTCCATCTACACAACTGCTTACTGGGCATGCTCACACACTTAGCATTTGCAGAGTGCAGACATGCATACACATGGGGTTGAATCATGAAAGGGCAGAGTGTGGAACGCCGTGTGTCCACCTACACAACAGCAAACCGGGCATGCTCACACACTTGGCGGTTGCAAAGGGGAACATACATGCACACGGGTATAATCACAGACTGTGCACTGTACTGTGTGTCCATCTACACAACTGCTTACTGGGCATGCTCACACACTTAGCATTTGCAGAGTGCAGACATGCATACACATGGGGTTGAATCATGAAAGGGCAGAGTGTGGAACGTCGTGTGTATCCACCTACACAACAGCAAACCGGGCATGCTCACACACTTAGCATGTGCTACGCACCGTTCGGCATGCAGACGGAGTGTACACACCGCAGGTCAAGGTCAGGTAAACCCGTACACATGCACAGGGTGGTCACACATGCAGTTACTCGTACACACACAGATGGCATCACAGGCGTCACGGGTGCAGTTCAAACATGTATACACTGCAGTGAACACTGTAGCTGCCATGCCAGCACCATGTCATCGGTGCAGCAGTATGCCTCATGGTCCAACAACAGCATGTGACATATGTCCACAGGTCTGTATAGCGGTGTACTCCAGTCATGCAGAGTACACATGTACTAACAATGATCCCACATGTGTGATGTAGTCCGCCCATATCAGTATACATAGACAGGTCGGCTCCACACATACCATGGCCCTGACACAGCTATGACACATGACTGCTTCTGTACCAGAGTGAACCAATGTCTGGATATGTCATACATGTGATTGTCTGGCTGTGTGCATGGACTGCACACAGGACACATACGAAGCCTGTGATGTACCACATGCATAACAGTGGCATACGCGGTGCTACACACGCGAATGGAAGGTGGACACATGTCTGTGGTATGCTCCCACTACAGGGTGTAGCGGTGTTGACTGGGACACATACCCTGGTATTGTTCGCCTGTGACAGCTGTGATACCATACCACAGTCCATGTTCTATGTATGTCAACACACATGTCAAAACGTAGCAATGCATACACACATGGCAACAGGGGACACATGTGACACATGTACTGTGCATGGTGCAGCCATGCATGAGCAGTGGCCGATGTCCATAACATAGTTGCAACTCCCTACCACATGCGTACCCATCATGGGGGCCATTATATGGTGGCATAGTAACAGCACGTATGGCGGTATGTGTGTACATCATGTGTTTAAACACCTGTCCACATGCATGTGTGCAGGTGGTGGCTCACAGGTGTGTCACACACCATCCTACCCTGCCATGTGCATACAGTATGCTATGTCGCTGTTACATGACAGTGCTGCCATAATGCATACCCATCGGTCAGGTGTCATCGACTGTATGTCACATGGCTACTGTAACACCTACCACCTCCCAAGTGCATATATCGGCACATCTGCTGGATACAGTGTTGGTACGCATAATGCACTACATACCGCTGCACGCCTGCACATGTCTCATATGGTGGGTGTGGCATTCCCAGCACCGACATGTGTGCAGGAATGTGTGCCCATGTATGCCACATATCGTGGGAACTATGTCCCACGTGCCACACAACCCTGTACACCATAGTAGAGATCTGTACATACCTCAGTGTGGGGTGCATGGATGTGGATGGTGCAGTACATGCAACACATCGTCTCTCCGTGTATACATGTGTGGTCACCACCATGTGTGTGTGTCAACATGTTTGTATGTCTGCTGCCTGGTGTGAGGGTGTATGCAGATATACTGTTGTGAATGGACACTAACCACACAGGGTGACCATCCCGTACTGGTGCTGCATTGCACAACCCTGTCGATGCCATAGGTGTGAGCCATACTGGCCACCTGTGCAAGTCTGCCCCCTGTGACATGGCGTGTGGGTGCATTGTATTGTGAGGGTGCTGACCACACAGGCAGGTGTCCCCATCTGCACACTATGGGGTGTGCGCCATAGTGGTGTACACCCCACGATTGCGGCCGTATTCCTGTACTGGTACAGCATCCTACTGCTGCACAGCATGCACCACAGCTGACAGGTGACACCTGAGGTCAGTGGGCAGCACGCTGTGTATGACACCTGCACAATGTCACCATACCTGTACTGTGTCCTGCCATGTATGTGATGTCTCTGTCCACTGTAGCCTGTGGCACCGACCACAGGCGTCAGGTGCAGTATATGTGTGGACATGTGTGTCATGTACTGTGTAAACAACGTTAAACTATGTCTGGTTCTGTACATTCTGCTCTTCATGTTTTCCCTTAGAACTTCCATACTTGCAATCTAAACTGTCTATTCTGTATCACAAAAGCTCAGCACTTGCTCCTAAAGCATTCTTACATAGGTAAAGTACATATATACTAAACAAAGTACTACATTAGCCTAGAATCCCCTTGAGTACCCATTCCCCTATAGGTCCCTTCTGACTCAGTTACACAGCAAACGCTTACACATTTTCTAGCATGTCGAAGGGTCAATTGCTAGCGTCCTCTCCTGTTCAGCTGGTGAATCTGGGCATCCTGAGGCAATGTTACAATTGCCTCATGTACACAGACAACCCACACCTTCCCCCACAAAACACAAATACATGTGAGAGATGCCACTATATAGCCAAACTGGAGGCTGAGCTCTCTCAACTCAGGACCGGCAAGACCAGACAGGAGGAGAAGGACACCACGCACACCACAAACCCAGTTTCACATAGAACTATCACAACTGCAAAACAAACACATAAACACACAAAGACATACTCAGAGGCACTGTTCAAACATATACCAAAACTACAGAGGCCTCCAAAGCAGACACCCAAGCAACTGCCTCCTCAAGACATAGGACATGCAACACATAGTTCCCAAAGTCAGTGTGCTAAACAGTCACAGCCCTTAATGCCACACACAATGCCAGACACACTTGTTATAGGTGACGCCATAGTCAGACACACTGACGTCCCACCCACCAGACTGAACAAGGAAATGATCACAGTAGGCTGCCTGTCGGGCGCTAGAATCCGCCACATAACACACGCACTCAGGTCACTCCGTACATGTACAAGTATGACGCAGTCATTGTCCATGCCGGTGTGAACGACCTGAGACATACCTCCCTGGACTAAATGAAAAGAGACATAGAGGGGCTCTCAGAATATGTAGCCCAGGCCGGTATGACCCTGACCCTGAGCAGTATCCTACCCACACCAAGAATGATGCCACAATACAGAGTCAGAATGATCAGCTTTAATAATTGGCTTAATTACCGGTGTCAGTCTAAGGGGGTCCAATGTCTGTTTGCCTGGGATGACATGCTTGACACGCCACGCTGCTTCGCAGGGGACGGCTTGCACCTGTCACTCCTGGGCTTCCGGATATTGGCAAAGGTTCCTGCCACCCCCATAGTGCCTTTTTCCGGCAAGGCTCAAATGATAAACCTACCGCCCTAGAAAACAAACCTGGAAAGAACTAAGGGTAATACTGCTCAATTCCAGAAGTCTAATCCTCAAGTTGCACGCCCTCAAAGCCCTCCTCAGTATAGAGATCATTGATGTCTCTGCTGTGACTGAAACCTGGTTCAAGGCTCCTGAGAGCACCCCAGCACTATCAGGTTATACCTCATATCACGCGTTCCGGCCCCAAATCCGGACCGAACCACATAAGGAGGGGGAGTCTCCATATGCATAAAGGATACCCACACCTCCAGGTTAGTGGCAATGCACGTAGTAGCGGAGACCATCCATGTGCAATTAACCATAGGTAGAACTGCCCTACAGTTTGTAGCATGCTACAGACCACCCTCTCTAACTCAGGATACCCACACAGCCTTCCTGAAGACACTGGAGAGTATGAATGTCTCTCCAAACACCATCATATTGGGTGACATCAACTACCCAAACATAGACCGGGAACATTACCCAAGACCCAACACCCTAGCCCAAAGGTTCCTGGAGTCCATACACCCAAATGCTATGGAACAACTAGTCACCATACCCACAAGAGGAGGAACTATACTAGATCTGATCATCACACATGGGGACGACATGCTCCACACCGGATGTATATCCCTCATCGGTGAGAACAGACCATAAATTAATCTCACTGGAGATCCACATCCCGCCCCCAACCCCAGCAAAGGAGACCACGGTGAAGAACATCTCAAAAGCAAACTTCACACTTCTTAAGACTGGAGTGGTACCCTTCAAGGCCTCCGAGCCAGTGGAAAACACAACCCACTGCTAAAACCCTTACAAATGCCCTCTACGAGCACCTCCAGGAATGTATGGATCAAGCAATCCCTAATAACATCAGGACCCTTTCCACCAAAGGCAGGCGCACGGTCTGGTGGACCCCAGCCACAAACAAACTGTACAACAAGAGGGGAAAGCTACTACATGACAGAGCGAAATCCCTAACAGGGAAGGCATCTCTGATCAATACTAGCAGTGAAATACGATCACTCATACAATCATCCAAGGCCACCTGTGGGAGAGGACTCACAAAAGACACAAAAGACAACCATAAGGCCTTCTGTAGCTATGGTAGAAACATGGGTGGAAGCTCACAGTTATGCTCGGAATGGGTCCAGAATGGTACAATGATCACTGAACCCACAGACATTGCCAACATACTGGCAGACAGGTTCCGTGCATATTTCTCCCCTCCCTCCCCCCAAGAGGAGAGATATCTATCCCACCAGAGTCTAGCCTCCCAAACATCTCAGATGCCCAGGTGAGAGCTGCTCTCCCTAAAGCGGAAAACACAGCATCAATGGGACCGGACGGTGTCCCCGGCTGTGTGCTACACGACCTCAATGAGGACCTAAACCCGCACATAAGGCTGCTGTTTAATCTCAGCCTTACTACAGGATACGTACCCAAAGAATGGCGTATGGCAACTGTGGTCCCACTCCACAAAAGCGGTGCTTCTACGGACCCTGGACATTACCGCCCTATAAGCTTGACGAGCCTTGTCTGCAAAGCTATGGAGGGGATCATAATGGAGCTCATAAATGAAGACATTGGGGACCTACATACACTGGATCATACCCAAGTCGGCTTTGTCAAGGGCAGATCCTGCCTCTTGAACCTGGTTGACCTTTTCAGAAGGGTCACTAAGGCCATTGATGAGGGTAAGGCAGTTCACACAGCCTACCTTGACCTAGAAAAAGTGTTCGACACAATACCCCACGCAGGCATCATAGAAAAGCTCACCAGTGTAGATGTAGACCCATATGTCACAAGATGGGTTGCAAACTGGCTCACGGACAGAACCCACAGGGTTAGAGTTCCTGTTGCCATGTCAGACTCTAAGCTGGTCACGAGCGGTGTCCCACAGGGCTCAGTCCTGGGCCCCCTCTTGTTCGGCATTTATTTGTCTGATGTGCAGGCAAACATAGGGGGATTGTGGCTGACAAAGTATGCAGATGTCTGCAAACTGGGCACCATAATCGACACCCCATCAGACACAGACATCCACCAGAGGTCTCATAGAAATGGATAACTGGTGCCAGAGCCATGGCCTTAAGCTACATGCCAAGAAAGGTATAGTCATACCCTTTGGGAACAACAGGGTAACCCCTAATTACCACATAGGTGGTAATCCATTAAACACGGAAGACGTTATCAGGGACCTGGGGACCCAACTTGTCAGTAACCTCTCTTTTGACACTCACATTGCCAATGTGGTTAGGAAGACTTTCTACATTGCCCACCTGATCATGAAAGGATTCACATCCAGATCAGGGGAGGTCATTGTACCCCTGTACTCTTCACTTATCAGACCAATGATTGAGTACAACACCCCATTCGGAATGTACCTAACCCGACACTTGCAGCAGTTGTAACGACCACAAACGTTCCCCACCAATAGGATAAAGGGGCTCAAACATATGTCACACGCTGCCCGACTGAAGAAACTCTGGCTGTACAGTCGCATACCTTCTGCTCCGAGGTGATCTGTGCCTGACATACAAGGCCATGTCCAACCCGGAATTAATGGACATGCTCCACCTCATAAGATCCAAATCAACCAGAGCCACGAGAGCAAGAGACACAAACCTCAACACGGATATAAATAGGACATGCTGGAGGGACAGGTTCATCACCCAGAGACTCCCTACACTATGGAACAGAATCCCAGTCCTTGTGAGGCAGAGCCCCTCACTGACTCTGTTCAAGAGAAAGCTTGATGAGTGGATGGGAGATCGTAGGTATACCCCGGGAATCATCTCTGTGTCACTGCTGGACAGAGGCACAGCAAACTAATGGGTATAGTATCCTCATCCTAAGGGGTGGTGAAAGCCACACACACTCTGGCTAGGCTTATACATGCCCTAGGGCAGGTAGCCTAGCATGTACCTATGCACCTATGAACCTATGTAGGTGTCCAGGCAGGTTGTGGGTACATGTGGTATGCTGATATTGCCAGATGTGCCTGTGGGTAATCCACAGCTACATGGGGACCGATAACAGTGCTCCCTGTAGGCACATGCAAGTACACCATAGGAGGGATTCAGGTTATCAGAACCAACATGTTGCTACACGTGTAACCGTCACACATACCGTGAACACAGCTCAATGCATGCTGCACCTGCACTACATGGTATGTCTGCTGCATGTTGACAGTACACAACCCACGTCATATACGCAACAGTCAGTTTTCATACACAACCACTGCAACATACACATCACACGCTATGCATACACAGGTATCACATACACCTCTCACTATCTTGTCCACCCTGTGCATCAGAATATATTTGCATTACCCTGCACCGATGGTGTGGATGACAGGGATGCAGCAGAGGCTTCCTCATATGCACAGGGTGATATGTCTGCCAGGGGCATAGGCTGCACCAATGGATGACATCATGTGTGTGTGTAAGGGCCGGTGAGTTTACTGGGCATGACTGTGCAGAATGCATGTGGATGTGGTGGAGCCCTACAGTTGTGTCTGCCGTGTGTGGGTATGTGTGTACACAGTTCAGCCATATGTGATGCCTACACTGGGTATATTTAGCAGCCCCAGACTGTACAGTGCAGGTTGTATGGCTCACTGTGTCCTTCTGCGGCCACGTGACCCATGCCTGCCTGGGGTCACACGGGCACTACCGGGTGGAGGTATAGAGTGGCTACTGTCCAATGACACATGTCCGCTGGAACCGTGTCCATGCTGGGACCAGCCAGGGCCACGTCCACGTGGCCTGCTGTGTCCTGGTGTGGATGGTGTAGCACCAGCTGCACTGCTGCTGCTACCAGCACTGTGTGAGTGGGCATGAGAGGTGGCACGCACACGTCGACCTACACTAGCTGGTGTTGCCGGCCTATGCCTACGTGTCCTATGCCTCACCCCTACCAGGTGTTCCAGCACAGACAGCTCACGCTCGCGGATTGCCATGCCTCGGTCGAGGATTCCAACCATTTCACCTAATCGCCTATCCAGTACATTAGCAATCTGCTGTTGAGCATTCGCCAATGACTGGATGTTGTCATTTAGGGAATGGATTGCAGCCCTCTGCAGCCTCTGCCCTTCTTGGTTCTGCCGTTCTGCACGTGCCTGTGCCACCATTACAGTCTGGAACATGCATCTGGTGATACCAGCTGCTGCGCCCTGTACAGCAGGTGCATGTCTGCCAGAGGTCCTCCTACGAGCAGCACCAGCCACATGCCTGTGTGGCACATCACCAGTCATTACACTGGCAACATGGTGTGTAGGCGCACCTTCTGTAGCCACCACACATTCCTGCTCCATGCCAACAGATGCTGACTGTCCTTCCTCTATGGGCAACGGTGATGTGGTATGTGTCGGCATCAGAACCGTGCGGGGATGAGGGGACATAGGTGGGATGGTAACCAATGGCACAGCTTCTGCCCCTGACAACCCTGCCTGTACCTCATGCATATGGTCATCACCGCTAGTATCTGTGGGGACACTAACATCAGATGGACCGCAGGAGGGGAACGCACCTACACCACCTGTGAATACAAAGACATACTGTAAGGTACATTACACACGCAGACACACACACGCACGCAGACACACACACACGCACACACACACACACACACACACACAGACACACAGACACACACACACACACACACACACACACACACACAGACACACACGCAGACACACACACACACACGCAGACACACACACACACAGACACACACACACACGCAGACACACCATGCATGTGATATTGCAGATGGCATGCAGCATTCCCACACTACAGCACAGGAAATGCAGCCCAGACATTAATAGTGTTAGTATGCATACCGCCCTGGGGTGCACACTACATCAAGCAGGTGTCATATCAGTAGGCATGCAGTACACACAATCATGGTAGTTTGCATGCATCACCGTGATACACCATGTGGCCACAGACAGGTTAACAGTACACATGGCTGACTTTACCTTGACATGTAATCCGCCGACATGTGCGTTAACATGTGGACATGTGTGACAATGGTGCCCCGCCATAATGGGCTTCACGGTGCGGTGTTGTGTGTACAGCCTACAGATAGAATGCATGTTTAGCAAATATGTATGTGCAGGTGTGGTTAGTGTGAGCCATGTACATAGCTATACAGTGGGGAGTACAGGCACTGTGCCACTGCATGGCAACAGGATGCATGTATGTTGCTGTGCGATGCATAACATGGACGCATTGCATTGCCATGACTGCAACACAGTCATGCTGTTCCACAGCACGTATATGGTAGATATCAGTGTCACCTCTGGTGGCTGCAGACAGGCATTCCGGTTGTCTGGTGTACCACATCAAATGTACAGGTGGTCCACTACGGCTATGATCGCACTATGTGTGGGCAATGTGTAACGGTGTCTATCCACATCAGACGTACTGTGTGGCAACATGCCTGTGGCTATCACCCATGGCCATGTGTGACTGGGTCTTGGACAATTGTGTGCAATGGGCATCGTGTACCCATTCCTGTGGTGTCCCATGTGACATACACCCATACATGTCGGAGGTGTCACAATCCAGAGGGCTATGCAGACAACAGTGTGGAAGTTTGCTATGTCGGGTGTGGGTCATGTGATGGTGTGACAATATTGCAGACAGAACACCACGGGTGTGGGACATGTCGGGTGGCATGTCACAACGTGTGCACACAATGCAGGGGCATATGTCACATTGGTGACACCTGTGTGCTGCCCAAATCACTGCTCACTGTGTGGTACTGTGTGCGTACCACGGATGGTGTTCCAATGCATACTACATATGCATCCATTGTAGAACACCTCCACCATTGTATGCATAGCTGACCGCACATATCACACTGACAGGTACTGTGGTTTCATGCTGGTGTATACTAACGGTTGTATCTACTGCGCACGGGTGGCATGTGTGTGTCTGGTGGTGCAACCTGTATACCGTGACTGGAACAAAACCCAGGTGTGCATATTATACCTGGCTACATGGCGAATAACTCTACACTGTAACATGCCTGTTACTAACAACAGTCTCACCTGCAACGGACCCATGTCTGTGCGACACGCCAGAGGTACCTGTATAGGGGCGACACAACAGTATAAACATTATCCATGACTGTATGACAGCCACAGTTTGCACTGTGCATGTCACATCATGTACCTGTGTGATAGCATGTGGTATGCACATGTCTGCAAACACAATGTAGCATACTGTAGTATGCGGCTTGTGTGCCCATATACCTGGCATGTGTTGTTACTTTACATGATGTACAGTGACACCTACACCTACAGTGGATATCATACTCATAGGCAAGACTGACTTACCAGGCAGCTCCAGGCTCATTGGTTGGGAGACACCCACCTCCACGATGGCGGCTAGTGTTTCTGCATGCTGTTCCCTGGGTGTCCCCAGACTGGCCAGGAGCTCCTCCGTGTGTGTGAGTGGGGGCTGGGTTGGTGGCCCACCACCTGTTCCACCTTGTTCTCTGGCGATTGCGGTGGCACGCTGTTTCGCATGCCGTATGAGGTCCGTGCAGTGTCGGCGTACCTGCTGGTAGGTGCGGTTGGTGCCACCCACGTCATTCACCCTCCTGCGCATATCCTGCCACAGGTCATCCCGCTGTTGCGCTTGCTGTGGAACATGGCTGAATAGCAAGTCATAGTTGTCATGGAGCAACGGTATGATTACTTCATCCTCCTGGCAGCTGAAGGCTGGCAGTCGTGAATGAGGCATTATCTGTAAGACATAATGGTGGTGACAGGTCACATTCACACTGACGTACTGGCATACCGCTGAACATACATTGCTATGACATGTACGACATCTGCACAGTAATCTCTGAGATGCATCATGACACTGACACAGCTGACGTGTTGCTGTCACACCTGTCACACCATTATGCAGTGGGTATCATATCATATCTCTGTGTCAACTCATCACACTGTACATACCCCATGTAGATGGTAACCTGCTGTGGACATGTGTACCTGCCTGCACCTGTGTTCATACCAATCAGCACGTGGCCCGATGTGTGCACAGTTCTACTATTCACCTGGATGCTGTGTATATGTCACATAGCATCACAGACGCAGCCGTTATGGACATCAGCGGTGGCACTGCACACATACACATGGACACCTGTACATGCATGTGTTGTGCCATATACATCTACTCAGCACTGTACGGGTGTTGGACAACCTGCCACGGCTCACCTGTATTGCACATGTGATACACATGGGACAATGTCTAATCATATGATATTAGCAGGGATGGTCATACATAGCATGTGCGCGCACGTTGTACACACTGACACACAGCACTTGTGACACCACAAGGTGCATCAGTGCCACATTACTGATCTGGTCAGTTGATAGTGCAAGTGCCATGTGGCCATCGCACCATGTATGACTGTGATGGCACGTGCAGCCTTGCTGGACAGGGCTGCATGGTATGGCAGGGTATATCACATACATGGCACAGGGATGTGTCCCGCCTGTGGGATACCAGTATTGGGAGGGTGGCTGTCCATTCCATATGTCATTTCTATGGGTATATGGACATGTCGCATGTCCATCACCATGGTGTGGACGATGGCCTTCTGCAAGGTAGGCTGCATGCTGCCTGGTGGGGGTGTGTATGGTGCATGCTGGCATCGCACATCCATGCATACACATTACCCCTGACAGGTGCTATGTGCTGTGATATTGTTCAACACAGTGCTGTATGTGCCCGCACGGTGATATCCTGTGCACATGGATGGTACCCCGGCCTGACATGGGTACCACATATGTCTACATCCAGTGCCTGCTGTCACCACCATGTCGCTGGGTGCACCGCACAGCACCATCCCTCCCACAGTGACCATGGTGTTGAGCACAGCCTAGGTATTCATTTATGGGGACGGGGATGTTCACATAGCGGGGCACTGCTGGTATCATCCATCAGACCATACACGTATGACGCACACCTCACACACACAGCCCATTCAGTATGTTGTTTGCAACACTGACACAGCAATACTGCTAGGCCAGGGCCATTCCCAGCCGTACATACACAGATGCATAACACGTCTGTCTGTGGCATGGGCTACAATGACAGTGGGGTTCAACACATACCGTGTTCGACTGTGGCTGGCGCTGATGTTCTGTGCACATGTCAACACAGTAACCCTGTTCTACTGTAGCCAGCGGTGATGTGCTGTGCACATGTCAATGCTGCACATTGTGTTGGTGTCTGTCTGACAACAGGCCAGTGGTGGAACACGCAAGGGTATTTGTAATCAAATATGCATGCCGCCCTGTACAGCTGTACTGCTAACATCTCAGGTGCTAATGTGTCATGGACATGCACACCTTACCCGGAAATGTGATAGTGGATTGCCACCTGTACCCATCACCTCTTGTGGGTTGCTGTTATCCAACACCCTATTTTTAGTGTATGTTCAGGCTATGCACCTGTGCAGGACATGTGGGCATGTAATGTGCTACTGCGTACCTTTGCACCCATTGCACAACATGTCACAGGTACACTGGCAGCCATACACGTCACAGCTTGATGAAGGTACGACAGGTGTTGTACACACGTAACACATATCCTGTGGGACATGTTTGTATGTACAGGAATGTCCAACAGTCAAGTACCAGTGCTACCCCTATATGACGGATATGCCGTACATGTGGCAATACAGCAACTGTCACATGTACTCGTGCAATGCCCCCTACCAACATGGAGCGGTACTGCCTGTGGGGGATGTGCTTCTGCATCCATGCTGTGCCCATAGCTGTCAGTTGTACATCATTACGTGCAATGTACCTCATTTGGTGTTCTAACGGGTACATGTTCATCACGGCTCCACATTGGTTGGGTCTGTCACACAGTCATTGTTGTACACGGTTTACATGCCAGCAGCCATGGCTTACTATATGTGAATCAATGTAATTCATCATGATACCATAATTATACATTAGAGCAGCATATTCCAGCCATCATATAGCCTTCCTAGATGACACTGTTAGCCAGACAGTAGTAGGTGTTCCGCCATCTGCACATTAGTCACACAGTATGAGGGCTACTGTTACCCATTCTGGGGACAGGGTGCTGACAGCTGTGGATGGGTGTGATGCTGTCGACAACCATGACTGCACCTGATGGTCATGTCTGGATGGGTAACATTCACAACACACACCTACCTTCATGTAGTACCACATCATCTACAACAATGGACATTCCTGCCAGAACAATGTATGCAGTATGTCTGTATGACCACTGTGGGCACCACTGGTGGCCCCCAGCATGGCAACCGACAGCACCAGTGTATATCCCGCAGACCCATGGGTTACACCATTCACAATGCACCAGTCATGGATGACCCTGTTGTGGATCACCATGCAGTTCCACACGTCATGTTACACAAGGCATCATGCACTGAGATGTTGCGGATGGGTGAACAGCTCTGCAACTCAACATACGCACACATGACACATCACCTGGTACAATATATCTCTCATACAACATGTTATTGTGACTGCCCTGTGATGGCAATACACAGACTATGTGTACTGGGACATGCAATGGCTCACTGGTGTTATAGCCCTCTGGGTGTGTGTCTAGCCAAGTGTACAGTAGGCAGTGGTCTGGACACAGGGACACTGTACATTGACCTACTGTGTCACTGCAACTGTTGCCTATGCTCCTACTGTTATTGTACAGCCATGTGGTATCTGACCACTATGACAGTCCTTGTCGACCACAATGCTGTGGCACTCATGACCTGCAGCCATTGGCCTGGGGTGTGGAGCACACATGTACATCTTCACATGCTATACTGCCTCTGTGGCAGTTTTACATAACTGTCTCTGGCAGGGCTGTAACAGGCAGGCACAGCATGGGGTCATGTGGGACAATGCTTGCATCTTCCACTGTGCTGCACACAAGCGAGGCACACACACTATTGCACCACTCACATATCCCTGCGGTGACTGGGACCTGCCTCCATGCTCTGCGCAGCACACCTGCGAGTATGGATTGTACACGGATCGTACCTCCCAGGCACATACCTGGACTGGAACACCCACAGGTGAGGGGTTCACACATCACACAGTGTTTTGCACACATCCTGGATAGTTACCTAACACAATGCATCATAGCTGCTCCATGTGCAGATACCCGTGTTTGTGACCGCTATACACATTGTAACACGCGACAGAGTCGACATTGTACACCACAGGTTACATACCATCTGTGTTGTTATACTGTACATTGGGCCTCAGACAGCTAATACTGCCAAGTGCTGACAGCAACCCACACTTCCCTGGAATAGACACCCATGTACCTACACATGCTTGAGTCATGCACTCCGCTCAGCTGGATGACACATTACACAACACATACCATACCTACACTACCCTTAGCATGCACAATACTTCCATGTGACTGGTGTGACTCACCTGGGGTTATCCCCTCTTCGGTGGATTAAACACATATGCTACACAGCCCTGCTAGCCACACCCTGGAAACACACCCATCGCAGCATACACGGAACATGTGTACTACAACCAGTACTACTGATGTCTGCTGACAGCAGTTGTTAACGGCATGACACCCCAGCAGATGGACAGTGCACATACATATGCTGACACATACCACAGTGCGCTTCCGTAGCATGTACACAATTGCAGAAACCATGCTATTCCACACAGAAACATGGCGGTACTGACCTGTTCACAGACGCCACTGTGGTGGTCATGTTCCATGCACATATGATGTAGAACCACATGTGCAGGCTGTTGCACAGTGGTGTACATTCACATGTGTGGGGTGCATCACTTGTCAGCCATGGTGGGTCCTCGAGGTCCATCATCACATACTCCAAGGCTAGCTACCTAAACATGACTGCCGCACATTGCGGTGTGGGGCCTCAGGCATTGTGGTGGTGTGTCTGTATTGTTTGGCTACATCCACATCTGATGTCACATACAATAGTCACCCAGGCATTGCAGACCGAGCTAATGTTGGCAACGGGCCAGGCGATGGCGTACTTACTGACAATACACCCTCTCACACACTACAGGGTCGCAATCCGTACATGGACATCATAGTGTCCCTGTGGACACATACACGGTACTGACATGCACACGGTATGTCCTGGGACACTGGCCCAATGTCACCTTCCGATGTCCCTGGCTGTAATGTCCCACCAACCAGCCACTATATTCACTGCTAGCCTGTTGTTGGACAATGTGTACCCTGACCGCCGCACAGCGGCATTTCTCACACAACCCACGTGTGGGACTGTAGTCATACACCCATGACTGGGCTATTCTGCATGGCAATGGGGCACATCCTCACGAACGTGATTCCCACACACATTGCTGGCGTCCAGGCCTTTCCTAGTACCCGTGTTGGGCTTGTGTATGCCACAGCACAGCACATACACATGCTGGCCACCTGTCATACCGTTGCATGGGCAGTTGGGTTGTTACGGAGGCCGACACGTCAGACGTTGTCCTCACATTGCCCTTCAGCACCATTCCACGTTCTGGTAATGGCAACTTACACATCCACCTGCACATCATACCCTGTGTCTCAGGATGTTATGCTATGTGGCTCATGGACAGGACACACAATGGTGCGAGCATACCATAGTACCTACTACATGTCAGGTACATATGGCATTACACAGTCCTCAGTCATGGGGCCCCTCATGTTCACTATATGCTTACATACAGAACATGCTGTCACAGAGTACTGTCCATGCCAAGATATCCCACGCCTACATACCAAGCACCATTATTGCTCCACCAGCTCATACCGATACCAACCATATGGGTGTCAATGTAGCGGATACATCATATGAGTATCATGGCATCAGGATGCATGACACATGGTGCATGCACATCACCTTTGCATAACAACATTCACCCACTGACTATCACATGGATACTGGTCCCATACATACATATCACATTGTACATGGTTGCTGTACACACATATGCCACACACAGTCCTGGGGTTACTGTATTCCACTGTGGCATGGATACCCTTCTGCAAGGCCACACCTATCTGTACTGTGTGTGATGCTGGTACATAGGTAGCCATTGTACCTCTGAAATACACACATCTACACACAGTCAAGTGTACACTACCACATTTATGGTGTACCTTCAACAACAGCTTCAGCTTTACATGGCACCACATTGTCATGCCACGATGTTTACCAGGCTCAGATGGTTTACATATGCGGCTGACATACGGACAACACATCTGTACACATCTGCATACCACATACTCAGGGGTGTCTTCTGCTCTGACACGGCCCATGTCCTCCACATTACTGATGCATATACTCCTCATACATGACATCATTGGTGGGCAGTGTGAACGGACTGCTCCTGGATATGTGCACACATGCCACACTGCATGGGCTGGGCTTCTGTGTTACTTCCACAAACATGACACACACCATGCTGTGGAACATAGGTCCTGTGCACATCCCACAGGGACTCACAGTAGCACTGTTCATGTGATACCTCCCTTGCTGTTTGAGTGATATGTAGTTCTGGTACCTCCACATCAGCGGTACTGTGTAGACGTGCAGTTGACACCTGCCTCTGCTGTCCACAGGACACTACCATGGGGAGGTGACACTACTGTGTACACTGCACATGTGTTTACACATGGACCTGCCAGACTGCATTGTTGCCCACTGTGCACCTGTGCAGCTGCTCCAGTTCCTTTGGGCATGGTTACTTGGTGTCCCTTCCATTTCGGCTAGCTATCATGCTACTGCACTGTCCCATACCTACAGGCCATATGTATCCTGTTATTGTACATACCAATAGGCGATACCTGTGTTATGCATGATATGCCTGTGATACTGTGTATGATATCTGTCAAATCTACATAGACAGCTTTACATTACACATATTTCACATAGTATCCCCTAATGCAGGGCATACTTGCACATCGGCCGCACCTTACGTATGACATCAACGGTATATGCCCATACACATGCGTGCTGTGACAGTATACATACATGTCCTATCCCCTGCTATGGCACTTCCTTGTTGGACATCCACTGCCAGCAACGGCATGTGGTATGGCATTGTTCTCTCTAATGCCCCCCTGTGGCATCCATTGTAGTGTCTCCGCTGTGTACATGATGTCCCACTGCTGTACACATTGTGTCCGTAAGCGTTGGTATGATCAGCAGGGTATCACTACATAACTACCTTTCACCACTGTCTGCATTACAGACAAGTGTAATTAATTACAACCACCATTCACATACAGTACAGCTTCATCATACACATCATGCGTTACACAACCGTACATATTGTGTGTTCTACATACCTTGTCGGTGTTTCGTTCTGTGTATCGTTTTGTCCGTTTTCTTTCACTTTTGGTTGTACACTGCTGGTTCGGTATGAGCATACGGTTTGAATATCCTGAGAGTCATCCTTATATCCATCGATACCTGCAACATGTGAATTCATCCCACCAATTGCTGTTCCTCAGTGAGTAATTACGTGCATATCACCTGTGCATCTACTCCATTTGGAAATTACGCGTCGATACTGGGGTATAATTGGATTCCTCACCTGGGCATTGGCTATTTGCCCTACCTTCATGGAGATGGTCTGTATTGTGTTATGTTATGTGTAACTGCAACCGCTATGCATGGCGACAGTTATATTTCGAAGTAATGTTACCCGTGGATTGTGTGTGTAAGGTGTAGTCTTTGGTTTGACATGTGGGTGTCCCTGTCCTGACGACGACTGATAACGGGGTATTGCATTCAAAACTGTAACATGGCTGTTGTATTCCTTTATACAACGCATGCAAGTATGCATCCGCCTTTAATTGAATCTCCCACGTGAGATGTTGTGGTGCTGCTATTACGGTTTGTATTCCTTTAATATCTACGGTGGGGGATATTGGTGGTTGTACGTGACGGATACGGGTTGTGGGCCTTGCATCTCTACATAGACAGTATAGTTGTCTGTGTGCTCCATCCCTACCTGGAGAGTTAACAGTTAATAGTCTTTTGTTATGGGAGTGTAGCTTGGGCTCTTGTTAATTGGTTCCAATATCATCTGCAGGTGGGCTTGCTGCATGTATACCCCCATAACTTCTGTGGTATATCAGCGGCTATGTCTACGTGAGTAATTACGTGCATATCACCTGTGCATCTACTCCATTCTGTAATTACGCGTCGATACTCGGGTATAATTGGATTCTCCACCTGGCCGTTGGATATTCGCCCTACCTTCATGGGGATGGTCTGTATTGTCTTATGTTATGTGTGACTGCATCTGCTATGCATAGGAACTAGTATGGTCTGCATTCATGTCACCCATGGATTGTGTGTGACAGGTGTAGTATTTGTTTCAACAAGTGGGTGTACCTGTCCTGCCAATGTATAATAACGGAGTATTGCATTCAAAACTGTAACTAGGCTATTGTTTGCATTTCTACAATGCATGCAATTATGCAGCCGCCTTTAATTGTGTCCCCCATGCGATATGTTGTGGTTATGCAGATGTCATTGACCGACTGTATGTTTGTGCTGCTGTTATGGTTTGTATTCCTTTATTGTGTACAGTGGGGGATGTCGGTGGTTGTACGTCACTGATATGGTTTGTGGGCCTTGCATCTCTACATAACCAGTATAGTTGTCTGTGTGCTCTGTCCCTACTTGGAGAGTTGACAGTTAATTGTCTTTTGTTATGGGATTGTAGGTTGGGCTGTTGTCATGTGGTGTCGGTATCGCCTGTGGGTGAGCTTGATGCATGTATACCTCAGTAACATCTGTGGTATATCAGCGGTTGTGTGTACGTGACAACTATCCCTTGTCATTCTGTCCTGGATATTTGCAGTCATTGTGGTCCTGTTGTTGGGATAGCCTGTTTGCCAGTGGTTGCCACATATTCAGATGGGAATTGATTGTTTGACACGTGTAGAACACACAGCGGTGTTTACGGGCTGACACGTGGCCACGGTCAGTACTGGGGTAGCACATACGTATTTCCGCGGTACATACCTATTGCTGTGTGACTTTGCTGACGTATCTTATTGCAATTAACATATCGGTGTCATACATACAGGCATGACTATTACATACGTCCTTTCAATTTCATATGGGGTATATTCCTGTGCTACCATCTGGGACATATTCACTTTGTATCATTCTATGTCGCGACACACCTAGCCAGGGTGGGGCTGTCACTACTACTTTGGGACTAGTAGTGTACATATGCCTGCGGCTAGTTTACCATATGCCTACACCTAATATTCCGCTCTGCCTCTAACGTGGCACCAACATACACATGTTGCAGACACACACACATTACACTCACACAGCGACGCACACGGCACCCTCACCACACACGTACACATACTACGGCACTCACGGGGACAGTTGCACACAGTACCTACGTGGACCGCAACACCAGCAGCGGTGTCTACCTCTCCCTTCATATCATCATACTATTACACCCGCATGTACTGTTACAGTACTGTGGTCTGGCGATCTTTCCGCCGCGGTTATGCATATCGGTATGTTACCCGTTCCATGGTTGGCAGTATCCTCTTATGTTGAACCTACCGGATGTTCAGGTTGTCGTTTCACTTTCTATACTATGTACAGATATCGCGGGTTACATCTCAGTTACCTTATATCCCTCTAATTCCCTGTCTTAACTGTAGTATATATATGTATATGTCTACATATATTTCTATATAGATATAATTATATCTATCTACATATATATATATATATATATATATATATATACACACATATATATATATATATATATATATATATATATATATATATATTTATATGTATACATCTTGCAGCGAACATGGCAGGCATACAGCAATGCCGCATGCTGTAGGACCCGCGTACTGTTCAGGTGTTGGCGTTACATGCTCCACTGGCTGTTGGGTGTACAGTGTTTGGGGGCTGCCTATGTTTGAGTCACACATGAGGCCACCCATACGGTACACTTTACAGGTGGTCATGTTTGTGTGCCGTCCATTTCACTGTGTGTGCAGGTAGGGAGGTGTCAGTCCATGGGGCCTATGCTGTCAGAGTATGTGCTATACGTTCCCTCTTTGCCAAGGCATAGGCATATTGGGTACGCCTCTGTCTGCCTACTGGGGCTGGCACAGTGTGTTCCTGGTCTGGAACCCTCTGTGCCTGGACTGGCCTTGGCAGTTGTGGTGGGCTTTGTGGCCCTTCCCCGTTATGTCTCTGCAGCAGCTGCTTCCGCAGGATCATATTATGTAGCATGGCACATACTATGAATATGTAGGCACATGTGCCTGGAGAGTACTGCAAGCCTCCACCAGATGTATCCAAGCACCAGAACCGTGATTTCAGCATCCCGAACACATGCTCTATGATTATTCTGGTTTGTGCGTGTGCCTCATTATGGCGTTCTTGCATGTGTGTGTGCATTTCTGATGGGAGTCATCATCCACGGCTCCAGTGCATAGCCAGCATCCCCCACCAGATGGCCTTGTGGGATGTCCCCCCTGGCAAATACCTGATACAGCTGTGAGGCATGCCAGATATGGGAGTCGTGGTAGCTTCCGGGGCTGCCAGCACACACATCCATGATAATGCCCTGAGCATTGCACATGACCTGACAATTGATGGAGGGGAATCCCTTGCGGTTTATGTAGTGTCTACCCTGCTCACCAGGTGGTGACTTGATTTGTATGTGCGTACAGTCTATCGCACCCAGTACCTCCGGGTATTGTGCACCATGGTGGAAGTGGCGCATATTGCTAGCCAAATCCTCCTGAGATCTGGGGAAGTATATATGCTCATTGGCATGTGGTAACATGGCATCCAGGAACTGGTGTAGTACCCTGGATGCTGATGCCTGTGAGATGCCCATTATATCTCCAGTTGGACTTTGGAAGGTACCTGTGGCCAGTATTCGCAAGCTTACACATACCTTTGTGTCCACTGGGATGGGTTCCCCTCTGTTGTTTCTTGTTCTCAGGTGTGGCCGGCACAGCTCCACTATTTGCTGTAACGTGTCCCTGTCCACCCTGTAACGCTCTACTATCTCCAGGTCTTGTAGCCCCTGGTAGGTTACCCTTGGTCTGAACACTCTCCTTCTCCTCTGAGGCCTACAGTGGTTGTTGGCACCCTCCTCAACAACACCGTCTGTCTCTAACACATGCTGATGGATCACAGCCACGGCAGCACCCAACATGTACATTTTAAAAGTTCCCCGTGTGTTTACACCTATGGTGCGGCATTTGGGAATACACGGCTGTGTGTTGTGTGCATTCACACTTTATACTATTGTGCTGTGCACACCGATGATGTCATAGGGTGTGTTTGTACGGCTGTATCTGGGGGTTATCTTCCGTGTTTTACCGATGGAACTACGATGCTGTTGCCTTTGGTGTTGCATTTTGCCTGCCGTGGATTACCTTTCAACCTTCCCTTACTATTTCTGCACATTGCACCTACTATTTTCTGGCATGCATCCTGCAGAGCACTGTCATGTGTACTTTCTGGGACATGGCATATCATGTGTTTTGTGTGCTGCCGCCATTGTGCTGCCTGTCTGCTTTGCTCTGCTGTGTCAGGTCTTCTATCTTTGCAATCTGCTACCTCCCCTACCTACTTTCTTTGCATTCATATGCCTCCCCTATCCCGTTTTGCAGGTTTCTGCATGCAGAGTTGTCAGCTGCCGCCGATTGGCCTTCGTGGGTTGATTAGTGTTGATTGCTCATTAGTACTCCAATTACACTTCTTCCGCATTTCCTCATATTCTTAACATCACCTTCCTGTTTCTGATGTTGTTTGCGGGGCGAGCGTCACATGACTAGGTTAAGGGAACGTAGACATCCTCGTACACATGCACTTCTGCGCGCATTGTGTGCTCTCAGCTGAACTATTACCCCACACCCCGGTCCTGCAGCTGTGATTTGTGATGTACAGCCCAGGTTTGCTGTGCTCCAATATGCTTCCTGCTATGGTGGCACACCCCTCTGCAGATGACATGTATTCCCTCTGAGCCACTCCTCGTGTATTACCGCTTCGCCGTCTGGTACAGCCTTACGCCGGAGGGGGATTTGCGATTCAGTATTATCTGCCTCATTTGCATGGCACTGACTACTAATTCATAGTTACCACGCCGAACACAGCCGCGAGTCCTTGGCAACCCTTGCACCGTGGTTGTGGCGTTCCATGCATACCATGGTGTATTATGCTGTGAACCTGATGTGTATTACGCTGCTGTTTTATAACATTGTTATATTATTTCATTGTATTGCAACTTCCGCAAACATGTTCTAGGGTTCTGATGTGAGTTGCTGTGGACATGCCATTTAAGTTGTTATTTACATGTTGTGCATGTTTTCTTTTGACATTGTCTGTGTATTTCACCATTGGCATATGGTACCAGTGTGATACCTGGGTCTGACACTCTTCCGTTACTCCTATGTTATGTTTGGGAAAATGTAAACCGTTTTTTTTTTGTTTACATTGCCGTGGGCTTATGCTACACCTGCGCCACTTTGTGAATCGCTATATGCCTTCATTTGCATGGTGCAACACTGCACATGGGGTGTTTAGCATGCCTACGCCAGGGGCTGCGCAGATCCGGCGCACGCCGGTAGTGCACGTGGGATTGGATCGTACATGAATCGCTCGGCGGCCATATTTGGCATTGTAACACCTACGCCATGCGTGCGCCTGGTGCAAGGTTCATGAATCCCGGGGTGGGACTATTATGAAATGTTCAGTATTGGGCTGTACAGATTGGGTGCCCTTGCGCAATGGTAACTGACTTATGAATGGTGCTACTCGTTAGAGCTGGTACCTTGTTGTACAATGAACTGAGTGGAGTATGCCAGGCTCTACTGAGGAGGGTGTGACATTTGTTTGTAATGTTTACTAGCTCTACTCTGTGCTGTTATTACTGTATAACACAACAGCCAGTGCAAATCACCCATACATTTGGTGATGGCTACCACTAGCCCACATGGTATCCATTAACTGCTCTGAGCACTGGTCTGTTACCTGTACCATGGACATTATTATACTACCATCAGGCTTTCTTGTCAGCATGGATCTTGTTGAATCTAAGGTGCACAGCGCAGCCTTATGTTATGCAACCAGAGATTCTTCATATGCACCACCCTTTAAAATTCACTGGGCTTCTTTAACTGTTTAATTTAATCAGTGTTTTATTCCATGGCCATAGGGGGTATTAAATTAGAGACAATCTTTGCCATAAGGAAAGTACAATTAAGAAATACTTACCTAAGAACTAACCTGTATTACTCACTACATTAAACACAAGACAAATCATCCCTTAACCTGAAGAAGACATTAAGTGAGGTGAAAGGGTTTTAGGCACTTTTCACATTCAAGATTATTTTTATCACTCATTTCTTTTGTGATATCACTGTATTTTATATGGCTACTGTTCATGTTTTGTTTCTAAGGAGCTGAAGGAGATGTTAAATCATTATTTATGTAGCCCTATTTTAGACACCCAGTAAACTTAACTGACTTAGTCTGAATGATTTCCTGACCACAGTAGTCATATCTGATTCAATGAGTGTGCCAGTATCTATAAATAATTGTACGTTTTCTGCATTTTCCACTGCTGCTTATCAGTTGCACATGAGTCAGTCATTAATTTCCTCTGAATGACGCAACCACACTGATTAATATGAAAAGTGTAATTATTTGCAAAATACTTGATTAGTACAACTGCACAAATGTTTTGCAGTAATCTGCATATTTCGCCTGCTTAACATTTTCCTCTACTTTTATACCAGTGAAAAACAAGTAATAAAAAGTAATAGTGTCAGCACTGATATTTAAGAAAGAAGTGATATTTATGTTTTTCTCTTATAAAATATGAACTATGAAAGCAACAACAGTAACAATAAATATTTATTAAATAACTAAAGTAAGCTTTTAAACACTTTGTACTCAATGCAGACATCTATTCAGTTGCTTAAATGGTATTAAATGTAGCCAAATGACCCAATTTTAAAATATTCACAATTAAAATATGTTTTCTATGCAAGCACAATACAGGTTTTATACAAATTACATAATTTATTACATAGCTGTTATATGCATCGAGTCTGTATTGTCAATAGGTTTCCTGCAAAAGTAAAATATTTTTATAATCACCATGACATTCATTTCTAGGAAATTGCTGTAACACCTTAATTTTAAAGTTACAGTATTTTTTTTTTGCATTCATATTTATGTCTGAACAAAGTATTATTACCTAGTTTAGAGTCCTCAATCTTTAAGAAAGACCATTCACCAGTGATCTCCTTTGAAGTAAAGGTAAAACCAGTAAATGTGGCTAAATCTGGAAATTTGGGAATTATTTTAGGGCAAACTTCTTACTACTATACCCTGGCAAAATTTCAAGCCCCTTCAATCCCTAAGAATATCACTGCCTATGCAGAATCATTCACAGAAACCGTCTATAATCATATTAACAGCTACATAGAAGGGGCTTGAATGGAGAGATGAAACTCAGCAAGCGGGGTCTGAATGGAGAGATGAAATGTCAGCAAGCAGTGTCCGAATGGGGAGATGAAAAGTCAGCAAGAGGTGTTCGAATGGAGAGATGAAAAGTCAGCAAGAGGGGTCTGAATGGAGAGATGAAAAGTCAGCAAGCAAAGGAGAGTAGTAGTGCTGAAACTGAATTAATCCTCAGGTCTTGGTGAGTACCTTCACGAGGTGGACCCGGTTTTCACAAAATCTCACCAAGGCGACACTGATACATAGACTGTATTTAAATAGCATATATTAAGACAGAAGTAGGTCAAAAAACAAAAATGATAGCTGGGTACACAAGACCCAGGATAAAAAAGTGACCAGTCCTGGTAGGCATAGTTGTGCCAGAGCTGGAAAAGATGACAGTGTAGAATCCTCAAAATATAGAAACAGACCTACAATGGGGCTAGGCCAGGCCCAGAGTGATGAAGGACCCCTGTTGTAGAAGGAAGTAGCAGTCCACAAAAATCGCAAAAACTGATAGGCCAAAGAAGAGCTATAAAGAAGATAAAGTGAACTATTGAGGATAAGAAAGAAATTATGTATTGTTACTATTATACAAAAGCCCAACATTTCCAGACACAAGATATACGAAATGATTAAGAGAGAAATTAGAGGAAAGAAAAATACTTCCATAAGAAAAACTGTCAGAAGCCTCAAATGAAAATTTGTGTTCATTAATACAACAGATTTATGAAAAACAGTATATAGATCAAGAAACCCTGATCTGTTTGGAAAAAGAAGTATTCGAGGAAGTGCAAAAATATCAACAACAAAACCAAGTGATATTTGAAAAGTATAAAAAAGAAATATGGACATAGGAAAGAAAGAGAGAGAGATTTGATATGGTGCAATATTTATGCAAAGGAGAAAGTCAAATTAATCAATGTAAAGAAGGCAGACCCAAAGATAGAAGAGAAATACAGGCAAAGGCATCAGGATATGGAATATTTCACAATAAAAAAATAATATCACAAAGTTGGAACATAGAAAAGAAGATCATTAAAGTAAATTAAAAAAAATAAAAGTTGAAGTTATTTAGTGCCTACGAAGTGAAGGGTTTGATGTAGAAGGTCTAACACAGGTTACATCACAACCGGATGGAATAAGTCCCCAAAGTAAGGAGAAACAGGAAGATCAGGAGACATCTGAAGAAGAAATATGGACATGGGAAAGGAAAATAGATTTAATATGGTGTAATATTTATGCCAATGAAAAAGCAAAACTAACCAATATAAAAAGAGCAGCACCAAAGATATTTGAAGAGAAATACAGGCAAAGGAATCCGGATATGGAAAACTTTACAATATAAAAAATAAGAAGACAAAGAGGAAAAGTAGAAAAGGAGATTAGTAATGGAGAAGTTAAAGAAATAGAAACCAAGGTTATGGATTACCTGCAAAGTGAAGGATGTAGTGTAGAAAATCTAATTCAGAAAGCACCACAACAGGATAGAGTAATGGATATCCAAATTAAAGGGAAAATATTGGAACAGGAAGCAATTGGTCAGGTGCCATATGAAGATAATTTGGAGCCTTCCACAGGAAACCAATATAAACATTCACCTGAAGCTAGACAGCAAGAGAAGGAACAGGAAACTGTGGAAACTCTGATGCAGTCAATGCTGAGGAGTGATAGGACAGTGAGTTCCCATATGATAGAGCAACAGACAGCACAGGATGTAATTGATAAAACTGTGTCCCAGGAAGATACCATAGAACCTTCTATAGAATGCCTGCAGGAATTGGAAAACAAGGGATGTACCCTCAGATTGGAAGAAAATGAACTAAGAGAAGAATTGCTTGATTTAATAGACATGGACAGATATATCAAGATCAATGAAAGAATAGACTGCAGAAGGTTAATAAAACCCAAAAAGTCAGAAGTCTGATAAAACAAATGAACACAGTAATTAGGACTGTTCATAGAGATCCATGCGATATAACAGAAGTAAACATGATATATTACTGTTTAGCTAAATAAATAACTGATAAAGTTCTACCACAAGAACACAGGGTAGTGAGGGAAAGGAAGGGGAGAAATCGAATACCATCATGGAAATAATGAATAGAGAAAATTGTAAAGCAAATAAGAGAAGAAGTGTCACTGTTAGAAGACTATAGAAGAGGGAATAGATCAACAAAAATACTAAGAAAGATAGATGTGATTAAAGCAATGCACAATATTAGAACTAACTAGGATCTATCGTGCACTATCGCAAATAGCATAATAAAAATTTCAGCACAGGGGGAAAAACTTAGAAAATAAGAAGATAAATATAAAGGGAAAGTGCAAAATAAGCAACTTATTGATGACCCAAAAAGGTTTTATAGAGAACTAGGAAATAAGGTAAAAGGAATTGAAAGACTGCCAAAAAAGAAGGAAATAGTTACAGTTTGGAGAAGTATCCATGAAGATCCTGTGAAACATAACAAAGATGCTAAATGAATAGAAGAAGTAAAAGAAAGAATAAGAAGTTTAAATGTACAGGATATGAAACAGGATGAAGTAACAGCTAGAGATATTGAAACAAAGTTAAGAAAAGCCTCTAACTGGCAATACCTAATGTCTAGTTAAAAGTATTAACATCTTTATATGATGATTTAGCCATGAGTAAGAACTATTTATATGCACACCCAGAACAGAAACCAGTCTGGCTAACAACAGTCCAAACAATGCTCTTACTTAAGAGTGAACCTACAAGCTACCTTAAAAATTATAGACCAATAACTTGCCTTCTGAAGATATATAAACTATACGCGGGAACTGATGGGGAAGAATCTAAGTATGGCATGGATTGACTATAAAAAAGCATTTGATAGTATCCCTCATTCATGGATAAAAGAGTTCTTAAAAATGTATAAGATACACCCCACACTGATCGACTACATTACAGTGACCATGAAACAGTGGCAGACCACTTTGCAATTAAGCCATGATAAAGGACGAATTGTTATCCCAGGGATAAAAATTCAAAGGGGGATATTTCAGGGCGACTCTCTGTCACCGTTACTATTCTGCCTTGCCCTTAATCAATTAAGCTGTTTTCTCAACAGCTTAGGCCATGGCTATAATCTGACTCCTAGAAAACAACAAAGTGTAAAGACTTTTCATCTTCTCTTTGTCGAAGATTTAAAACTGTATAGCTCATCAGATGAGGAACTGAAAGCACAACTGCAAGTTGCCAAAACTTTTTCAGATGATATAAGAATGTCATTTGATCTTGATAAATGTGCAAAAGCAGCCTTTAAAGCAGGAAAACTGCAACACAAGGAAAACATCAGTTTGGGACAAGAGTGTGATATAAAAGAACTTGAGCAAGAAGGAGTGTATAAATATTTGGGAACCGATGAAGGATCAACAATAAAACATGAACAAATGCGAGTAAAACTTAACAAGGAATACTTCGGAAGATTTAAATTAATCCTGAAAACAGCACTGACATCTAGGAACAAAATTTAATCTATAAACCAGTTTGCTCTTCCTGTCCTAACTTACAGTTTTGGAGTGACTGACTGACCCCAAAACATGTTGGATAGATTAGATAGAAAAACAAGAAGGATGCTTCATGCTCACCAAATGATTTATAAAAATCAGTGCACACCAAGATTACATATTCCCCATTTCGAAGGAGGGATGGACCTCCTTAAAATTGATTATATATATAGATCTGCAATCATGGGACTCCACATAAATCTGCTGACTTCACAAGACCCAAATGTAGTGAAAGTTTTGAAACATGAGGAGAATAAATCTAAAATGACTTCTCTGCTTAATCTAGCAGAAGATTATCTGCGTCAAGCATGAATGGAAATCAAACCAGAAGTAGATAAAAATCAGGCAGCAACTAAATGTGCCAAAAAAACTAAAGAAAGAATATAAGGTGAAGGATCAGATGAGAAGGCAAGAAATGTGGAAAAAGCATAAATATAGTTGCAAGTATAGAAAACCCCTCGAAGAACCTCATGTTGATCAGGAAGGAATACAGGAATGGTTAAGGAGAGGCAAATTCAAACCAAGAGATGAAAGGTTAATACTGCCGGCCCAAGACAGTGGCCTCCATACATGATGGTTTATAAAGTCCATTGAACATGTGGGAGAAACAGACAGATATAGGTTTTGTTAAACAGAATTGGAAACAGTTGCACACCTCATTGCTGGTTGTGGCATATTAATAGCAGAAGAACTGTATACCAAAAGGCATAATAATGTGGCAAGACTGTTGCACTGGGGATTGTGCAAACATTATGAAATTGAAGTGACCAAAAAACACTGGAAACATGAGCCACAAAGCATCATAGAAAATCAAGAAGTCTACATCACGAGATCATCCATTACCAACAGTTCAAAAGATAGATGCTAGAAAACTGGATATAGGGATCCAAGAAATGAAGACAAGAGCAGCATTGATCACTGAAATTCCCACACCCAGTGACTACAGTGTCTTGCATACAGAACGACACAAAGTTATAAAATATCAGGATCTGCAGGCAGAAATGAGAGCAATGTGGAAGAAAGATACCCAGACAGTTCCAATGGTAGTAGGAGGAACCAGTCTTATAAAAAAGAATTTACAGTCATATTTAGATATGTTACCAATACATGTAACTCCATACGAACTGCAAAAGGATCATTACTGGGCACATTGTGGGTTGCTGCAAACAGGACTACTGGCTGACATCAAAGACTGAAGCGATACTAATTTCATGAACTATAATCGTTCTTTGACTTAGGAATGGGGTCCATTCCTACCATGGTATTAGAAACCCAAAAGACTTGGAGAAATTAAAAAAAGGCACTGTACCTACGCAGATTAAACACAAGATCAACCCAAAAAGTAAGCTGTCCTGGTAGAATCCCAACATCAATAGGTTATATAAAAAAGGAAGAAATGCATGGCAAAAATTAGAAATTACAAAGCCCATCAAGGTAAAAAATCCCTCATTGACCTAAAGAAACAATTCAGGGAGCTAATCAAGTCTACCAAAGACAAACTGAGGTAAAGTTAGCCTCCCAGGCCAAGGACAATCACAAAGCTTTCTTCAGCTATGTCCATAACCTCAAAGGCACTTCATAGCAATGTACTAAATTAATTGTAAATGGTGCCATCTATATGGAGCCAGAAAACATAGCAAACCTCCTTGATGATATGTTTTGCTTCAGTTTTACCCCCATCCCACCACCAGATGCTCCACAGGAAATACTCACATCCACAACTTTCCACAGCTATCACTAAAGAGAAGGTATGCAAAAGTACTCGAGACAATCTCCAAGGCCAAGAATACTACATAATGGGTCCCAATAATATCCCAGGATGCCTCCTTAAATTCATGAAACATGAGCTATTGGATCCACTAGCATCACCATGTAACCACAGTCTCCAAACAGGCTTCATGCCACAAGAATGTAGGGCTGCAACAGTTATTCTGCTGTGCATGGTTGGGCTATCCATGGACCAAGGGGATTATCTACACATAAGAAAGACTAGCCAAATATGCAAAGCTATGGAAAGAAGAATAATGGATATCCTAAATGTTGACATTAGTAACCTACAAAAATTGGACCCAAATCATTTTGGGTTTGGTAAGAGCAGGTCTCACCTACTTAATCTGGTGGACTTCTTTGAGAAGGTCATCAAAGCAATGGACAGGGCAAAATGGTGCATACTGCCTACCTTGACCTGGCCAAAGCATTTACAACAATACCCTCACCAGGTCATTGTAGAAAAGTTCACTAAACTTGATATAAACCCCTACATCCTCCAGTGGATAGCCAGCTAGTTTATAGGCGGGATCCAAAAAGTTACAACAGGGAAGTCTACCCCCACTTAAAGGCCATTTACTAGTAAGGTGTCTCAAGGCTCAGTGCTGGTGCTGCTCCTGGTCGGCATCTACTTCCCTGAGGTCAAGGTTAATGTCAGGGGCCTCTGTCAGCCCTAGTTCAGAGATGATTGCAAATTGGGTGCTGCCATTGAATCCCCCTGAGACACAAATATCCTCCAAGAAGGCTTGACAGATATTAATAACTGGTGCCAGAGTCATGGTCTAAAACTCAATGCCAAAAAGTGCATCATAGTATTTTTCAGAGAGACAGACACCTCAGCAAACTAATAGATTGGCAATACACCTTTAAGAGTAGACTCTGCAGTCAAGCATTGTAGACAGTGCTTTGACATTTGACCACCATACATCTACTGTAATGAGGAAATCAGTCTATATTGAATCTAAATCCAAACATGTCATCATTTCATTGTACTGTGCTCTCATAAGACCATTCATTGAGTACAGTGTCCCCTTTTCTTATGCAAAAACTGAAGTGTCCACTAAGATTCCTGACAAAAGGAATACATGGTGTGGAAAACAAGTTCTATGTGGACTGTCTCAAAGTCTTGTCCTTGTATTCAGTCTCCTACAGGCTGCTGACTGAATACCTATGCCTGGCTTACAAAGCATTCTCCAATCCAACCCTAATGGACCTGTTGCACATTCATAAAACAAATAGTATCAGGGACACCCAGTCATGAGACCTAAACATGCCTATAGAAAAATAAAGTTAAGGAAGCTTTTTTTGTAAACAAAGACATTTTTTAGGAAAATTGAAGTATTACAGACAATAATCCTGAAGATAAAGACTGTTTGTTCAATATATCTTTATCTGCCATACCAGTTGATTTTGCTGCTGAAAAAAGTATTCACACATATACAAGTGAAAAATACAAATCATAGCAACACATGGAACACCAGTTCTTTTCTGCTTAGATGAACACCTGAAATTCAATACACATATCCAACTAAATATTAAGAAAACCCATCAGAAACTTGATATGCTATACAGAAAGTCTCACTTTCTCTCTCCTTCTACAAGGCAAACTCTCACCACTACCTACTTACTACCGTCACTACTGTACGGTGCTCCACTACTAACCAACCTCTCTTCCACCATCTCTGCAAAACTAGAAATCTGTTACAACAAATTCTCTAAATTCGCTTCTAAATCTAACCACTCCTCCCACCATTGTACCTCTCTCCACATACTAAACTGGCTAGAGCTTCCCAATTACCTTGACTACCTCCAACTCACTACAGCCCACAAATTAATCTTTAAACCTACTGCATGCCCTGCTCTAACAAATATCTTACCATTTTACACACCTCACAGACCCCTAAGATCTGCCCAACTAAATCTACTTTCTGTATACAAACCAAAATGTCCCACTGGCCAGTTTCTCCTATCCTTTTCCTTAGCCAGAAAATGGAACTCTCTTCCACCCTCACTACGAATCTCTAAAAACTTTGAACACTTCAAATCCCAGCTCCAGAAATGTAATTGCGCTCTACCTACCTAATCCTGCTATTGTTTCTTATACATGTACTTCCTCATGTACCTCTACACCATGCTGTTTTTCCTCTACAGCTGCCCCTCTCTGAATCTAACATAATATAACATCAAAACCTTGAATGTATATAATGTAAATACTGTACATAGCTTACTATCTCTACTCTCTCTCCCTATCTGGGAATATTTCTCTTTTCTACCTACATATAAGGTTGATACTAAGAGATGATGTTAACTAGCTAAAGATAATCATCTCTGCCATTTGTGTACTCCACTTTGCTACTAAACAACTGCCTCTTTCTCCACTGTACATCTGTCTCTCTCTGCTTGCACCAGAATCTATTTCTACTAAACAACTGCCTCCTTCTCTACTGCTCAACTCCCTCTCTCTTCTTTCACCACAGTCTTGAATGTATACATAGTACACACAGTACTTTCCACCTTTATTTCTCCCACATTCTACAAAACCTATACTTACTACTATCTTTCAAACATTCAGTCTTTACAACTACTAACAGAAGATTTACAATATTGATAGATTTTAGTATTTTGTTCAGATTATTCTGCTGCCTCAGTTCAACTATATGCTGAGCAAATGGCTCTCTAATCAACTATGTATGTATGTTATGAAAAGTGTTCATTTTTTGCATTTGTAATTTGCTACATCTCAGTATATAATTCAACATTTGTTTTGTATATAATTATATGTTTGATTTACTTGTACGTAATGCAGAGCTTTTCTCCCCGGGCCTCCACTGAAAATGGGCTCATTGAGCCCACTGGACCTCCCCGGTCATCATACTGGAAATAAATAAATAAATAAATAAATAATAGTGGTACTCTGGAGAAGTTTACAGTTTCCTTTATGAAACAAATCATTTTTTTTCTAATCCAAAAAATAATAAAAAGGCTAATGTCTTTGTACAGGGGTCTGCAGTAACATTATTAACAAACCATTTTTACACATACTTGCAAGAGAGATCAGTATAATACTAATAAAGTTAGTGATTTGCTTTAAAGGAACTGAGAAGTCTTAAATAGGTAGTAGTAGCGTACAATGCTAAGGACATTAACAGATTTATTTGCTACAGATCAGATTATGATAAGGCATGCTACACCATTTTGCATAACATAGCAGAATGTGAAATGATAAATCACAATCCATTTAAAATATTTGATGGTCAGCCACCTGTATTCTGAAAGAGATATGGAGAGTTGATCTTTTGGATGGTAAGGATGCTCAAAGTCGACATGTTTCCTCACTATAGGATGACATTTTTCAGTCATGCAATACACCAATATAGTAAAAACAACTTGGAAGACTACAGAAATATCCTTATACACTCATATTATTTAAGAAATGTAAATAATTTCTTTCTTAAATAATTTTATTGTATAAAAGCAATAATCCACTACAGTTTGTTTGTATCAGGATTTACCCAAGGTTGGCTTTGTTTAATCACTCAGGTTTTGTCCCCATGATCAGACCACACCATCCATGGATAAATTCTGATACCTTCATGCATAGTCATAAATTATTGCTTTTGTACACAATTTTTTATTTTTTTTGCAGAACAGATCATCATACACAGATTAACTGCTATTCATTAATAAAGGGAATGTACACCATTTTTAGAAATTTACCAGATGTCTAAATTACAATTCCAGGAGCAACAGTTTTACAAATGATATCCATGGCTTCAGAGTGAATCTTTTAGATGTCCCATTGAAACTCTAACTATGTTTTTATATAGTAAATCCACTTCAGTGAATGTTTTCCTACATGGCCCCACTACCTACCCATTCAGTAATGAGAATTCTCTGAGACACTGAGAATATTAATAATGACAGTGAGTGAATACCTTACAGCAATACAAGGCATTATTCAATGGTTATAGATTCAAAATATTCCAAGGCTACTGAGTCTCATGGCCATTCATGCCTTGTCAGTGCTATCAGAGACAGTATATAGTGAAGAAGTTTTGACAGAAGGTGGAATACACTTGGACAACACTTTCTAGCCTGCTAGACATAATGAATTTAAAGATCATTCAATTAATCTCAGACTCTAGTTTTTTGAATAGACGCGTGCCTAATATTGAAACAGTACTTTTATTTAAATTTTATTCATAAAAACTAATTATTACAAGGAAAGGTACCTACAAATGCAGCATATGATATTAGGTTTATAGGAAGGATGCAGTAAATTTGAATAATATTAGTTTTCCATTTGAAAATGTGTTTCCAGCTGAGTTGCTATAAAAGATGGTAACAAAGATGTGAAGCTGTGTAACTGAGTACTATAATATCAGGATTAATGGTGATTTGCAACAAATAAGTATAAATAAATAAGTGGTGGTGAGTGTTTAAGAAGCTCTAGGCTTATCAAGTATGCATTGTATTTGGCAAAATGGGGGTGAATTTAAATATGAAAATTGATGATATATTAAAGTACATTTAGGGCCTTATAATGTATGTGGAAAAACTCATGGATGGAACTGGGGGAAGACAAGTGAGAAGGTTGACCTTTCCAAGATTCAATTGCAGTAGTGTCTGGACAAGGGAAATGTTGGAATCAATTGTTCATCAAATGGAAGAACAAATAAAGGAGTAAAAAGATTACTGTGAAGAAATAAAACCAGTATCTTTTATAGATATGTCTTAAAAACTTAATGGCAGCAGCAGTACCTGAAGTGGGGCATATGTTAACCAAAATAATGTGAGGTAAAATGCCTTAAAATAAATAGGAATTGCAAAAAAATGGTAGAAGAAGGTGAGAAGAAAGCAAGAAGAAAAACAGAAGCCAATATAATATGGACATTACTTCAGAGAATGTAACTGATGGAGTAAGATGAGGAGACGGAGGGGAAACCACTCAGGAAATGAGCTAGGATGAAACTTTCCATCAAAAGTTCATTGAGACAGAGAGAAGATCAAAAAAAAAGCAGAGATGGGGCTGCAGAATAACAGACTGAGAAATATACTTTCATAGACAAATACTGGGGGGAGAAATGGAAGTTCTTTGGCTGGGCCATACAAAGATAGACCTCCACACAAAAACAAGGAAGTAATGGGAAATACTTTGTTTGATCTGGAGATATCAAACACGGTTTTTTTTTTGAGGAATTAGATGAAGTCAAAGACTGGAATAAGAATAACGTGGATACAGGAGTACGTAAGAAGCTTGAGGAATAGATACTTACAGAAGAAAGTAGAATGTGACTTTTGGATCAATGAGCACAGTCAATACCCAGGGGAAACCTGAAGGTATATGAGAATAGGGCTGGGAGGGTAAGACCTGCACAAGGCTCTCTGCAAACAAAAGCATTTCATTTTTCTTTTTCTTATCATGAATTTTTCTTGTACTGTTTTTGTCTTGCTCCTGTTTATGGAAAAGAGGAGGAAGTTCTGAATGGAGAGCTAAAAAAGAGAAGGTGACTTAAGGCTGTGATGGAACAGAGAGGATGTGAGAAGAGGTGGAGAGCACTGGCCTGGAGAGAAATTACACTGGCTGGGGCTTTCCCAATGACCAAAGGTAAGAAGGTCAAGGTGTAAACTGACCAAATGCTAATTTTCATACAGGACATTCACAGTATGGACAATGGCAGAAGTGGATGCTCAACAGGACTGTGTACATTGTAAAAAGTATGAGTATTTACCAATGGTAGCATTTTGGGAATATTATAGTTTTGAAAATGGTGTGAAGTTCTTTTGGCTGTTTGATGGAAGAAAAGAAAAAAAAGAGGTAAATGAAGCTTGTGAGGAGGAAGGAAAAGGCATTTAATGTTCAGATTAATGCAGAAACTGTCAAGTGGGAATTTTTGAAACAAATTGTGAAGAACATTAAGGCATACAATTATGACAAGCAGAAACTTTAAAAAGAGGCACAAATTATATTATTGACTATGTCCAAGAGGGAATTTTGAAAAGGGAGAGGCTCAAAATCTAAATGGATTGCAAAGTGTAATTAAGATTGAAGTATTTTTTATGTTAAATAGTGTGGTTGAATAAATGTTCATGGTAATTGTTTTAATAATAATAATATAATGAAGAATGAAGGCTGTGGTGGTGCAATGGTTAGCATTGTTACCTCACAGCAAGAAGTTCTCTGGTTTGATTCTTGGCTAGGGCACCTTTTGTGTGGAGTCTGCATGTCCTCCCTGTGGTCGACTGATGCTTAAGGGCATGCAGGTAGGTGTGTGTTTTAATGGATGTGCCTTCTTTGAAGGTTGGATGTTGATTTGGCACCTTGGCACTGCAAAAATCTACTGCCAATCATTAGTAGACTAGAGTTCTGCTGTGATGACCCCCTAACCAGGAAAAGCTGAAAGACATTAGTATAATGAAGAATGGAAAGTTTTGAAAGCATTACAGTAAGTGTTTTAGGGGTGCATACATTTAAGATTTATTTTTGAATGCCTTACAGAAGGAGTAAGGCAAGTTATTGATAAGGTATGGGAACCTAAGGGAATCGTTTAAATAATGCAGCTTGCTAGCAGTCTATGGAATGAACAAGTGACTTGAAGTGGTGATAAGATACAGGGGAGAGTTATAAAGTGAGAAAATGATCCAAGGAGAGGGAGAAAATGGTGGAAGTAGAAGGTAAGAGGGAGGAAGTACCAGGGAAGCAGGATATATGTCATGTTTTTGGAGATGGTCATAAGGGTTGGACAGTCTTCCTGGGTCTGTCAGAACCAGCCTTGATGGAGAAGTACAAATGTGTTGTGGAAGGGAGTATGAGACTGCATAGTAACTTCCTGGAATGTGGGGGGTGGGTAGGAAATCCAGTAAAGAGAAAATAATAAGGAGAATGGCAAAGGAATTATAGATAGAGCTATGCTACAGGAGTAAAGGCTAATGGATGATGAGATGAAGAAGATTGGGAGGATGGATGGTAGGTGGTAGGGAGGTGGGAGATGGTGGAAAAATGAGTACCTATTGCAGGGTTTTATGGGCCAAATCAAAATAGGAAAAGAGGGTAGTGTGGATTGAAGCAATAACATATTTGAGAAGGAGAGGTAAAATTATTTTGTGGTGGACTTTAATATAGTACTGTAATTGAGTTGGAAATGGATACTTGGAAGAATAGAGCATTATAAGAAGGGATGGCAAACTTAGAGGTAATGGACACCAAAATGGTTTTGCAAAAACAAGGAATGTTTACTTTTTTATGGGATGAAAGAAGGCAAGCTAGTGGGTCAGAGTATTTTTAGTAGACAGAATGACTACTGGACTGTGTGAGTTGTGGGAATAGAAGTGAGGGAAAAGGTATTCTTGGACAGTGTCTTGGTTATTTGGATTGGTATTCAGATATGGATGTTGAGAGACAGTAGATATGTAGACTGCAAGCCAAGCAGGATGGATCAAGAAGTGGTAGGACATGTCCTGTGGTAGGACATGTCCTGAATAAAAAGCAGAGAGAAAAGTGGTGGGGCTTAAGGAGTGGTATGGTATAATGACAGGGTGAAATGGTAGGATTGTGATTATCAGAGGCAATACTACAAGATAGAAAGAGAAAATTATATAAGAATCGGTAAATACTACAGATATCAGGAGAAAGAGAGCTAGAATATCAACAGGGGGAAATAGAACAGGAAAGCCCTAAAGATATACCTAAAAAAAGAAAGGACACAACAGTGAGGGTAAAAATAGCCAAAGAGAGGGTAATGTTGTGGGAGCAGTGGTAGTTCAATATTAGATTAATTCACTGAAAGTTGAAAGGTCAGAGTTAAAACACATTGATCTAGGAAATCGGGCAGAGGGAAAGGGAAGTGATAAATAGGACAATGAAAATTGGGAAGTAATTTAACAAAAGTTATGAAGTGCTATACAGGAAGCAGGGCAGTGCTGGGGGATATTTGCAAATGAAACAGGGAGTGTCATAAGGCATTCAAAGGGTAGAAGATGTGAATAAAGATACAGGAGCAAGCTTAGTGATTGTAGCTATAAGGCACTTGAAGAAGGAGAAAACAAGTGACCCAGACAGAGCTTGTTTTGAATTTTCAAGAAAAAAGGCTTGTAGGTGAAAAGAGAAATAAAGGAATTGTTCAGTCAAGTACTGGAAAAGGGGGAGGGGGGCTGCCTTCACAAATCAGTCTTTATGTATATATATATATATATATATATATATATATGTGAATGACTAAATATATATATATATATATATATATATATATATATATATATATATATATATATATATATATATATATATATTAATTTCATTTCATTATGCAATACATATGTTAACATTTTTGCCAAAATGTTGGTAAAGTAGATTGGATAGGTTCTGCCAGGAATCAATGGCAATAAAAAGGAAGATTTTGTGAAAGGAAGAATTTCAACAAGACTTCAACAAACTGTTATACGACAGTGATCAATTTCAGAACTAGAGTAGAAATTTTGTGGGAGGTTGGACTAGGGAAGTATTAACGAATATTCAGAAAGCATTTGATAGCACAGGGTGTCAGCTTTTGATGGGATTTTTGTAGAAGATATTAGATGAAGGGAGCTGGTTAAATGAGGTTTGAGCATTTTATAAAATGCTACGGATGAAGGTGTTAGTTAATGAAAGAATGTCAGAATGTAAACACCTGAAAGGACAAGTCAAGAATGCCTGCTTTCACTTAGCTTATTTTTGATAAGGATAGCATTTTACTCAAAGGATAAGAAGAACGAAATGAGGGGAAGGTGAAATTGAGAAGACAATTAGTTTGTCTTACTTTGTGGATGACAGCATGATTTTCTTGGAAGATGCATGAAAGCACTGATCACTTTTACTGCATGGTTTAATGTCTTTGGAAAAAATCAACATTAAAGGATCATCTAAAGAATTTGTGGTGGTCAAAGTGGGTGGAAGTGGCAATAATTGGGAGGTGGGGTTGCCATGGTCAGATGGGTGATATAACTAATTAGCACTGAAAGTATATGGTATAGTGCATGATATCAGGAAGAAGAAGTGAGGGAGGATAAAGCCAGGATTAGGAAGTCATTTTTTCATTACAAAGGAGAGTAACATGATGCTGCTTAGCATGTTAGTTCTATCACATTTAGTTTATATAGAAGGACTTATATGGGTAAACCTAAAGAAAAAAAGTGGTAGGGAAAATCCAGAAAACATATGATAGGATTGATTAGACAGGGGAAGAAAGTAGGATAGTTAGGGCAGTTACACAGGTAAGAAGGAGTCAGGAAGGTTAGGGTTTGCAAGACATAGTATAATATGTGACAACTATGCACAAGACTGAGAGAAATAGAAATAGGAGACCTTAGATGAGTTCATGGAGGGACTTAGAACTGGGACTGCAGGGAATAATGTAAGGGAGGACAGAAAAAGAGACAGGGATAGGGTGGAATAGTATATGGGAAAGACATAGTGAAAACTGGGGATCTGTCATTAAAATGTTTGGAGTAGTAAGGATAAGGCTGGGAGATTTGGATAATGTAAAAATGGAGGATCTGCAATTAACTCATTACAGTCAACTGCGACTCCAGGCATTTCTGCAATTACCTCCTACTGTGCCTCTAGGTGTCAGATATAGCTTGTTCTTATTTGCATTAATAATTTGAAAACCATGCTACAAACAAGGTATCAGAATATTTTATCTTGAAGCATACACAATGGCAAACACAATTGTTTTGATATTTGGCCTCTGCCAATGAGTATTTGTTGAGCTGTAGTGGAGGGAATGAATTAAGATATCTGGAGTTGTAGGATATGGTGAGGAGAGTGGTTGATGAAGGTCTGGGAATGATATAAATTACAAACATTTAAGATTATGCATATTATCAAATAAGGGAAAAGGAGGGCATTGGAGTTTATGGAATTTTAAGAGCTGAGGAAGGAACAGAAGGTGGGGAAGTGAAAGCAACTGTTTTATAAAGGGTTGATGAAAAGGATTCCTGATTTAAGTGAGAAAGAGGGTAAAAGGAGACAATGCCAGAAGTCTAAACCTCAAAATGCACTCCCTCAAGGCACTCCTTAGTATGGAGAGAATCGATATCTGTGCAGTAACAGAAACTTGGCTCAAGGCTCCAGAGAGCACCCCAGCACTACCAGGCTATAATTCATACCATACCTTTCGACCCCAGAACCCGGACCGAAATACAAAAGGTGGGTGTGTATCCATTTTCATCAAGGATACCCACACCTCCAGGTTAGTGGCTCAGTACGAGGCCTCGGAGACCATCCATGTGCAACTAATAGTGGGCAAAGTTGCTTTTCAGATTGTAGCTTGCTACAGATCACCCACCTTGCCTCAGGATCCCCACTCAGCATTCCTGAGAACATAGGAAAATATGAAGGTCCTACCAAACACCATGATATTCGGTGATTTAAACTACCCAAACATTGACTGGGAAAACTACTCAAGTACAAACTCCTTTGCCCAACGGTTCCCAGAGTTTATAAACTCAAACACCCTGGAACAACTGGTCACCACTCCCACAAGAGGTAACAACATATTGGACCTGATCATCACCAACATGGGGGATAAATGTTCCACACCAGAGGTAAACCCATCACTGGTAAGATCAGACCATAAACTAATCACACTGGACATCCACATCCTGACCCCCACCCCCAGTCAAGGAAACCACTGTGAAAAACTTTTCAAAAGCAAACTTCATACTTCTCAAAACTGAGATGGAAAGTTTCAAAGCCCCTTGCTAAAGGATAAAGCTGCCCAAACTGCAGAATCCTTTACAAATCCATTCTATGAGCACCTACAGGAATGCATGGATCGAGCCATCCAAGTAAAACCAAGACTCACTCCTCCAAAAAGAGGAAACCAGTCTGGTGGACCCCGGCCATAAATAAGCTGTACAACAGAAGGAGGAAACTATTACATGATAGAGCAAAATCCCAAAAAGGGAGGGCATCCCTGATCAGTATTAGCAAGAAACCATGATCCCTCATAAAATCATCCAAGGCCAGCTTCGAAAGAAAAATTGCCAAAGACTCAAAAGATAATCACAAAGCCTTCTTTAGCTATGTCAAGAATCTAGGTGGCAACTCTCAGATATGCTCTGAGTTAGTGCAAAATGGTAAAAAATACACTGAACCAACTGACATTGCCAACTTCCTGGCTGACAGGTTCAGTGTAAACTTTACCCCCCTCACCCCCAAAATGGCCCTTGTCCATTCCAGAAGAATGTAGAGCCCCAGACATCACAGAAACACAGGTGAAAACAGCCTTTCCAAAGCTAAAAACACAGCATCAATGAGACCGGATGGTATCCCAGCTGCGTCTTACATGAGCTCCAAAATGAACTAAACCCTCACCTAAATTCACTGTTCAAACACAGCCTTACCACAGGCTATGGACCCAAAGAATGGTGCACAGCAACAGTTATCCCACTCCACAAAGGTGGTGCCACAATGGATCCTGGGAACTATCACCCTATATGCCTGACTAGCCTGGTCTGCAAAGCTATGGAGAGCATCATCATGGAACTCATTAACAGAGACATTGCGAACCTCCAGACACTGGACCCTACCCAATTCAGCTTTGTTAAAGGCAGATCTTGCCTCCTAAACCTAGTTGACTTCTTTGAAACAGTTACCAAGGTCATAGATGAGGGAAAGGTAGTCCACACAGCCTACCTGGACCTCACAAAGGCCTTCAACACCATTCCCCACTCTGGCATTATAGATAAGCTTACCAGCTTGAACATTAACCCCTATGTCACAAGATGGGTTACAAACTGGCTCATGGATAGAACTCACATGGTCAGAGTTGCGGGTGCCATCCATGTCCCACTCTAAACCGGTTACAAGTGGCGTCCCACAGGGCACAGTCCTGGGACCTCTCCTGTTTGGTATATACTTCTCTGAGGTACAGGCAAGCACGGGAGGACTATGGCTGACCAAGTTTGCAGATGATTGCAAACTGGGGACCATAATCGACTCTCCAGCTGACACAGACATCCTCCAGAAGGGTCTCACGGAGATGAATACCTGGTGTCAGAACCATGGCCTCAAGCTAAATGCCAAAAAGTGCATAGTCATCCCCTTTGGGAAAAACAAAGTGCCCACAAACTACCACATAGGTGGTAATCCACTAAGTACAGAAGATGTAATTAGGGATCTGGGGACCCAAGTAGATAGCAACCTCTCCTTTGATAATCACATTGCCAAAGTGGTTAGAAAATCCTTCTATGTAGCCCATCTAATCACAAAAGGGTTCACATCTAGATCAAGAGAGGTCATTGTGCCCCTCTACTCATCGCTCATCAGGCCCATAATAGAGTACAATGCCACATTTGGGATGTACCTTACTCGACACCTGCAACAGCTGGAAAGACCACAGAAGTACCTCACCAAGAGGATGGTGGGCCTCAAATAGATGCCCTATGAAGCTCGACTAAAGAAACTCCAGTTCTACTCGGTTGTTTACCGCCTAGTCAGAGGTGATCTCTACCTGACGTACAAGACCATTTCTAACCCGGAATTAATAGACATGCTCCACCTCAAGAAAACCAAATCTTTTAGAGTCACACTCTCCAGGGATTTAAACCTCAGCACAACAATAAATAGGACATGCTGGAGGGATAGATTCCTGTACCAGAGACTTTCCTTGCTCTGGAATAGAATCCCAATCTATGTTAGGCAAAGCTCCTCACTGACTCTCTTCAAGAGAAATCTTGACGAGTGGATGGGAAATCATAAATTTATCCCTGGGATCACTTCAATGGCCCTGCTGGACAGAGGCTCAGGAAACTAATCTAAAAGTGAGGCAAAAGCCAACACATTCTGGTTAGGCTTATAAATGCCCTTGAGCAGATAGCCTAGTACCTACCTACCTATGAACCTGTGAATAAACAGTAAAAAGAAGATTAAAATGAGAGGAGGTAGACTGGACAAAGACCAGTAAAGGAAATATGAGTAACATTAATAGGAGTTTAGGGTATGGGGCAAATAGGAAGGGAGTTGCAAAGTTGAGGGAGATATAACAGGGAGGATAAGTTGTTAAAAGAAGTCACATTCTGGAAGGATGTATGGGGAAAGACAAGGATGATGGTAGTGTATGTATTCCATTTGGGTATATGCACTGCATATTTTTTCATAAATGGTTGAAAGTAAGGGTGGTGGCTGTATGACAAATGTTTGAAGAGTGGAATGGGAGATATAGGTTCATAGGTTCATAGGATGATACTAGGCTATTGGCTCAGAGGCCCTTATAAGCCTAAAATAACCTAAAAACATCTGCAAAGAAAAGATAAACCCAGTGGCAGCTTAAACTAGCTGCCACGTTTCCACCTGGTTTGAACAAAACTGTTTCTATTGCTCCTATGCTGATGGAAAGAGCTAATAGATTTTAGCATTTTGAATATGTTTTTAAATATATAACTTTTTATAAAGCATTTATGATGCCATGAGGTTTGTCATATCACTGTTTGGGGGTTACAGCATTGTACAATAATACATATGGGTGTGGAAGGCGCAGCTAACCTTTTCTTTTTTTTTTTTTTTTAGTTCGAATTGCTAAAACTTTGAATAACTGTGTTTGATGTTTACAATTTCGAAGTTTCAGTAATTCAATAGCGTAATAGGAACACCATATAGATGCAGAGATACATACACCAATACACACACACACACACACACACACACACACACACACACACACACACACACACACACACACACACACACACACACACACACAGGTATAGTGCAAAAATATATTTTTGAAGCATTCCTCACTATATCATAGCTACATGTGGATAGAGCACAGGACAACATTTGATGGGCATATTTGAAGACTTAGCTATACTAATCTATGTGCTAATTTTGTAAATTCATATACACAGAAACACATTCTTATACCTGATTGAAAAGTTCTGTATCTCATGTTTTAAAGGAAAACTGCAAAATAAATTAAAAATATCTGCCTCAGCCAAAAATTAAAGGAAAAAACAAAGCAAAGTACAACACATTTAGGTGCCTGTGCCAGCAAAAATTCAAGTAATCTCTATTAAACAAAAGTAAGAAAAATGTAAACAATTATTTTTTTCCTCACAACCTCCCCAAAATACACAAACACCGTGTGAGAGATAATACATGACATAGAAAGAAATCACTCCATTAAAATAAATATAAATGGCATTCATGCACTGAAAATTTGCCTTCTGTGGTGGTCGCTGGTGGAAATAAGGGACCTTGTAAGGACAAGAAAGCACTACCTTCTTTGTTGTACCTAAAACACGTCTTGGTGGTCCATTATTTCTCTACAACACTCAGTCTACTGGGAGTTCCTTTTTATTAAATAACTCTGTCACAGGAGTATCCTCTTCATTGTTTAACTAAAAATAAAAGCAGTGATTTGAAGTAGCAAAACTTGATCAATAACAATAACAGTAAAAATAAAAGTAAAACAAAAAAATGTCAAGGAATAGAACAAAAAGCATTTTTAGCAATTCATGACTTCATCATACTGTCAAGCAAACAGCTGCACACAAACTTGTTAAATACAAAAAAAGAATATAAACATTAAAATGCAATTAAATAACCACTGCCTTAAAGGTATATTCTTTAAAAACAGGTTTTAAGCTACTCATTCTGCTTTACCCTGTTCAGTATTTATAAACATGTATTCACTATCCCTCCCAAAATTTGAGCGAAACACATTGGCAGCAATTTGGAGATGTTCCTTACCCCTTTGAATAACTGCCTTCTTTTATTAATTATGTAACAGTCCTTAGTTTCATCAATTGTTAAATTATTTACTGTTATAAAATGACATTTATCATTTAGCTGTCAGTTCTTCCTATTTATTCTTGATATCTTAATTTCTATTTTAGATAGAACTGTTATTTATTTATTAATTTATTTACTTCCCCACCCTTTGTTAATTGGGTTAGACTAATTAAGCCAGCAACCTCTTTTCATTGTAGGCCCACAGTGTTATTCATACTGACTGGAAAGAAATATAGCTAGAGCACTGGGACACATCCCCTACTCTTTTTCTGTGGATGGGGCTGAAGAGGAGATGCATTGGAAGGAGTGACTCAGACTGGAGAATCTTCAAAAATGCAGTGTGACGGTAGACAAGATATATGAAAAAGATAATAAGAATATTGAGAATGAAAAGAAGGTGTGAAAGGAAATATGCATATAGAACGGCCAGCATAAAGTCAGAAAATTGATTTTATTGGACTTTTAGAAACCCTGAAAGAATCAATGGATTCTCAGATGATAAAGTAATCTGGTCCAAAACCAAAAAATCAAAATACCAGGTTTATTTAACTGTAAATCTAAGAATGTGATCTACTTTATTATTTGCACTGAGTGTAAAAGTTTCTATGTAGGGAGACCAACTAGGGAATTAAATCGAAGGATATATGAACATAAATATGCTACTCATATAGGAGATACAAAAAATGCCATGTGCAAACATTATAAAAATAGCAATTGTAAGGTAGATTATACATTTCTAGGATTAGAAGCCTTGGTTAATACCACTAAATTTGTTAATATAGAAGAAGAACTTGCCTGGCTTGAATATTGTTGGCAGGTTAGATTAAATGCATGTTTTCCAACTGGATTAAATAATAGGAACGAGTTTTACTATGTATTTAAAAAGAAAGTGGTTAAAACATTATGGGTAGCATAGGTATTAAAAGTTAGGTAATGCTATGTTATTTTAAGCTGTTTTTAGTCAGGAAGTCAGTGAGTATCATTTGATACATCATGTGCCTTAAGAGGTGTATTTAAAGGGTGTTATGTGATGATTATTTCAGTCTGAAGAAGTCTCTTATTGTGATTGCTATTGGGAGACGAAAGCGCTTACTGATATTGTGTACCTTGGATTAAAAGTGAAGTGAAGGTCTTCCAGCCATGTTCTGCATTTCTTGTGTATTCTAAAACTGGATAAGAGAACCCTATATGGGTTGGACAGAATGATGGTTATATTATAAATGGAAATACAAGCCTGTTTATGAAGCCACACAAAAAGAATGATGCGACTGCAACAAGGAAATACAGAAAGAAAAGTGCAGTGAATTAAAACAAACTATTCAGGATAAAGCTGCATGTAGCTGTGACTAAAAAGAGCTTTCTCTGTATTTGTGTATGTGTGTTTGTCATTCGGGTTCCTATTACAAGACCAAAGGCACATTCTTTCGAATGCGTCTTGGTCAAACATAAAAGACTGAAAAGGCAAAATATCAAAGCGGCTTTTAAGATAATTCTTTCCCTGGGAAAGAATTTGCTTGGCTGCTTCATTACTTTGCCGTTTTCAGCACTGTAGTGTGGTCTCGGAGTTGGTATATTTAAGTAGGGGGTGTGGGGAGCCCAACCCCCCCACATCTGGGATGCAGATGGCACAAACAGTAGGATTTACAGAAACAAAAGAGACTTATGGCAATCAAACTGAAGAATAGATAATGCAGATATAATCTACAAGCAATAAGTAACTTCTTTAACCTGTAAGTAGGAGGGTGAGTTGGTAGTACAGCATACGAAATGAGCATAGATGGAAGCATGCACATCACAATTACACAATTTAGGAAGAAAAGGTCAAGGAGATTCCTGGCATATGTCCCTCAGCATAAACAACATAATGCAGTATCCTAATGGTAATTGGTGAGAAAAAGGAGTACAGAGGACTGCTGAAAGATCTAATAGCATGAACTGGGATGTCTAGAATGGCAGAACTGATAGGGAGCCATCATAGTACAACATAAATTGGGAAAATGAGGCCAGTATGCAGTCCATCAAAAATAAGTACGCAAATAAATAAATAAATATTTAAATGTATGGGATGACTGTTAGAACAAATCATAGTATACAGATCCCCTATGTCAAGGTATGGGATATACAAGAGAAAGCAAAAGTTTTGTGGAGAAAAGCAATTATCTTTGTTCTTATAACTAAATCAAATTGAAAGTGTTCATTCTTTTTTTTTTTTATTTCATGTGACTAAAGTTTAAATGTAAAACAAAACACAGGTTTAAATAGCTATTACTGCACATTTTATATGGTTGTGATGGGTATAGAACCCTGTCCCAGTCAGCAACAATGACCTGGTATTAGTCTACTTGGTGGAGCGTTTTATAACAACTAAGGAAGAAGCCTTTCAGCCAAATGCCTTACAGTATAATTAGTAAAATGAAAAAGAGGCTTCCACCACAACGAAAAGTTCATTGAAAAATTCTGTTAAAATGTAGGCTTTAATAAAACGAAGAAATAAAAAGCACAAATTGTGCTGTTCAAGTTGCAGGTCAAACCTACCCACTAGGCCAAGTCCCGAAATGTGGAGACAGAATGGCCGAAAGATCGGACTTATATATACTAAATCCAAGATGCTATTTCTTGGATTTTTTTCCCTTTTCTCTGAGGTATGAAGATCTCAGAGCTAGAAATATATGTTTGGAGGTGTGGAGCACTTGCCCCACCCCCACATGGGGGTGCATGGGTGCTTGCCCTTCTACAAAAAGACATTTTAAAGAGAAGAGTGATTTTGGAGATTTGCTCTTGTCCGTGTTTTCGGTCTTTTTTTCCCAGCTTTTTAGCACTTGGCATTTTGAGTGCCAACATTTCTAAAGGGAGATAATAATGCCTACTCAATTTAGTCAACTTCTTTGAGAAGGTACAACAGGCTATAAACAGCAGTCATTCTGTTCACACAGTTTGTTTGGCTCTGGACAAAGCATTTGATACCAAACTTCATGCTAACATCATGAAGAAGTTAAATGCATTAAAAGTCAAAGTGTTGATTAGTAGGGAGAGGTTACCCTTAGAATATCTTCTAAAGGTTTTTGGTTTCCCTGCATGTTGAGGTGGTTACCAACTGGCTGTAAGAACCTACATAGTCAAGTTTCCATGTACCTCCTCAGAAAGTACAAAGTAACTAGTGGTGCTTCCAGGGACCAGTATTAGAAACCCTCTTTTTATCCTGTATTTATTTGATCTCCAGACTGGGAGTCAGGGCCTCTGATTAACTAGTTTTGCTGATGACTGAAAAATGTGCATTACTGAAAATTCTCCCTAAACTATGCATTCATTATAGCAGGAGCTAACCATCACAAATAACATGAGTATAGAAAAGAGCTAAAATTAAATACAAAACAGTGTAGTATTGTCCCATTTGTTAAGCAACTTCTCACTCAGTGTGTAGTAAATACCCCACCCAATGTGATAGCGTAGTCAGGAATCTTGAAAATAGGTTGTTAAGTTGATAATTCCCTTTCCCATAAAATCCAAGGTGAAGTAAATGGACGCAGGAAGTAGTAAATCCACACAGTTTATTTAGAGGAATAAGCGCTTTCGTCCCAAGCAGTAAATTTATCAGGAACTTCATCAGAAACAGTATAGATTCATCTTACACCAAATTTATGTAAGTAAAAGATGACATCATATCTTGTTTTTTAGCCCGAATGTAAAAACGCACCCCTAATATAAATATATAAATATGCATATAAACACTATAGTGGTATCAAGAAATTAAGAATGTATAAATAAAAAACAATTATACACAAAAGACATAAAAGCAGTATAAAATATGAAATAATTAGAAAATTAAAAAAATGCAAACACTATTACTACAAAAAACTATCTTTTGAGAGCTGATACTATGTAGCCAGAAAACCAGTGACACTTGTTGATTCAATAAATAATTTTTAAAAACTCTGTACAGACTGTTTATGGCCGAGGCGCTAGGAGGTTTCATCGTGAAATTTATTGCTATCTACCATTCATTGTGGAATAAATAGAAAATTATTTATTGAATCAACAAGGTGTCACTGGTTTTCTGGCTACATGGAATCAATTTATATTGGATTGTGGTTCTAGTTATCTTTTGAGAGCTTTCAGTTTGAAAAGAATAGAGATACATTTTCATTTAAACCTGGCCAGTATATGGAATTCAGGTGCGTTTGCCATATTAATTCCAATTTTTCCAAAAAATAGAGCCATGCACCACCTTTTTCTGATACAGATACAACTTCTAGAACAATAAATTTAAACATGTGTCTTGGATTTAATGTGACATTCTTTGCTAGTGCATTCACTTCACAACAATCTCTAATATTTCTCATATGTTCCCCAATCCTGTTTTTGAGTTTATGTTCTGTCTTCCCCACATAAAAACATAAACAGTTAGAACATAAAGCACAATAAACTAATTTCTTAGTGTTACAACAGCATTTACAGGGTATCTTCACCTTCATATTACTGATTGTAAATGTTATTTCCTTCAAAGATATATGGGCAAAATTTACACCTACCACATTTATACATGTAACCCCCCCAGTAAATAGAAGGTGCTGATGCTCAGAGGTTTCTTAAATTAGAGTCTCTTCTAAATACACATGTGGGTCTATCCCTCACATGCTCCCTAAGATCCCTGTCACCACTTAATAACTTCCAGTTTTTTTGCAAAATGATATAAAATGCATCGTTTGAAAATGTAGTGGTGAAGCTGGCATGGAAGTTCTGTCGTGGCACATGTGTGGGGGTATTCAAATCCAATCCACTTATAGCTGTTGAGCACTGTACAGAACCAACAATGGTAGTATCGGTTATAGATAGCAGATCTGGTTATATTTTGATTAGAAGTAAGATTTAAGATCAGTAGAAAGTACCCATTACACCTCTTATCCATAACTTCCCCCGTCAGCTCATCTATCAGATTATTAGAGTACCCTCTCTTAGAAAACATGTCCTTCAATTTCAAACATTCATTCTCAAATGACTCCCACAAAGTCACCATATGGCTACTCTGACAAACTGGCCTTTAACCATGGCCCGTTTTTGTGAGAAGGGGTGACTACCACTATAATGGAGGAAGCTATTGGAATATGTTTTTTTTTTACAATAAATTTCAGCTAGGAACCTGTAATTTATATTGTCTTTCTTCAGTAAAATGTCCAAGTAAGGAATTTCGATATCACTAATAGTGTATGTGAACTTCAAGAATGAGGTTGTGTTATTAATATAGTGGAAGAATGGTTCAACCTGATCCCTTGGTCCCTTCCACAAAATAAATATATCATCAAGGAAACGGGTATATGTATGGGAAAAAGAAAAGAATGGTGAATCCTTTAAAAATCACCTTTCCCATTCGAGCATCACTATATTAGCGTAAAGGCCCCCCACAACATGAACCCATTGCCACCCCTTGGGTCTGGAGGTAGTATTCCTCCTCAAACAGGATAAAATTACTTTTAAGTACCATATCCAGGAATTGTTCATACATATTAATTTTTTGTTGCAGAATATTCTTCAGATGTAAATAATCACAGAACCATTGTTCCCCTATTTCATGGGGAATAACTGCATACAAATCAACCACATCAGCTGTTATCAGTAAAAATTCATTATCATATATTATATTATTCATTTTTCTTAAAAAAATCCCATGAATCGACACACAATCGGGGTTCTCTCATTTGATGTATCTTTAATTGCATGTCTAGGAATTTTGCCAGTGGGTGGGTTATTGAACTCCTGGCATCCACTATAGGTTGCATTGGGGGCTGATATAGGCTCTTATGTAATTTAGGTACCCCAAAAATAACTAGAGTTATGGGGAATTCTACTGACAAAAAGTGTAGTTCACCGACGTTTTTTAAATCGTTGATAAAGAGGTTCTGAATAAATTCATTTATTTTTCTATAACTGCCATTCATTTCATTTAATGAACTCCTGTTATAAGTGAGGGTATTCATTATCAACCTCATTTTCTTAATGTAATCATCCTTATTGATGATGAATACACCACCCCCTTTATCAGGTTTCATAATTCTAGTCCCCACAGAATGCTTAAGAATTTCTAATTCATCTATTTCATCATTACTCAAATTGCACGTTTGTCTCCTATTGTTATTGTTTGTACATAGCATTCTTATATACAATTCACAAACCTTTTCAAAAATCTCTAAAGCTGAGTGAACAGGGGGGTTAAATGTACTAGAGACCCTAAAGTGGTCACAAACCTGCTCAACATTATGAAAAATGACATTGAAGTTAAACTTCCTCACATATTGTTTGAGGTCAATTAATGTCTGCGCTAAATTCACAGATTTACTTGGAATAAAGGTAAAACCTTTAGCTAGTAGGTCACAAGCAGTAACATTCAATATTAAATCAGAAAAGTTATACACTTTAAAGCCCTTAGTACTGTTTAATTCAATAGACACAGGTGGTAGAAAAATATGTTTCCATCTAACAGGCCACTGTTTAAGTCCATCATGAGTTCATCCTCTGTCTCTTCCCTCTCCAAGATCCCCTGTTGTTCCTCCTGTTTGACTGGAAAGTTCCTCATTGGTAATTGGGATACGGTTGACACCCCTGGTTGTTGTTCATGCCTTGTCAGCTCATGAAGCGTTTGGAGCGCCTCATCGGGGGATAATCTTTCTCGTCTAAAAAATTATCCTCAGTGGGCTCATAGTTAATGTCAACAGTGAGTGCATTTGAGTCTGTCTTGAGGTAGTTAGTGATTCTACTTGGATACCATTCTTGAAATTGGGGTGGTGGAGGTATGCTGTATTAGTACTCTATTACCCTCTCATCTCTCATAAGTTTCTTTAATTTCTTATTTTTTATCACAGTCATTTGTTCATCAGTGCTACGAAAAATTCTGGCATAGTCAAACCTATAATCACCAAACAATTGATCTTGTATAATAGTTCTGTCCAAAGCACTAACCTCCTTACTCAGCATCTCAGTCTGGGTTTCATTGTGCTTAATGACCATGTCCATATACTCAAATCTATAATCTTCAATACTCAACACTCAAACTTAAATCTTTACTGTTTCTGATGAAGTTCCTGATAAATTAACTGTTTGGGATGAAAGCTCTTATTCCTCTAAAGAAACTGTGTGGATTTATTACTTCCTGCCTGCATTTGCTTCACCTTGGATTTTGTGGTTTCTTTTGTTCCTGTTTGGATTGATTTACAACTCCCTTTCCCGTGACTACTATATAGCAGCAATAGTTAGAAACGTCTTTTAGTTAGCACAACTAATATCTAAAAGCATGTCATCCATATCAAAAATGTTATGATTCCTTTTTATACAGCCCTAATTACATAAATTGTTGAGTACAATGCCCCCTTCTTGATGTACCTTTCTAGACATATTAAACACATGGAAAGGCTCCAGATGTTTCTAAACAAGAGGAATGTTGGCCTAAAGTCCCTGAGCTACCAGAAACATTTGAAGGGGTTCCCTTTACTCTGTTCCCAATAAGCTCCTGTATGGTGATCAATGTATTATTTATTTATTATGGCCCATTACAGACCTTCCACTCCTAGATCTTCTATTTTTTGCAACTGAGACAGCTCCACTACTACCAAAACTAGGGACTTAAACTTCCACTGGCACATAAATCAAACATGCTGAAGAGACAAATTCATTACCCAGTGTCTATCCCACCTCTGGAACAAAGTACCCCTTCTATTTAAAAAAAGAGACTTCCTAGCATCATTCATGTTAAATCAGGATAATTTGATGAGTACCCATACATTTTCCACCAGGATTAACCTACATTGCCTTTCTTAAGAAGGGGCCCAGCATATCGCTGTATATTGGCAAGACAAAAATGGTCATGTGACTCATGTGTCATATATTTCATATGACACTACAATCATGTGATGCATATCTTGGACAGTTCTCAGCTGATTCAATAATCTAGTGGTATAGCAGCTGGACCAATGATCCAGAGGGACTGCTCTCAAATCTTAGTTGAAATATGCACTTCTTTACCTCCTGGACTTTTATGTGTGTTTTGCCTTATCTCTTAAAGCCTGTAATTCATGTATAAGTTTACTTGTGCTTTTGTTTAAAGAGTATGTTCTCCTTTCTCCCTTTCTTCAGTTTTTATACAGTTAGGGACAATCACATGTTCATACATGTTGTTACCTCATGACTCACCTGCCCACTGTCACTTGTTCAAACAAAGCATGTACCAAACTCCCAGCAACTGAATCTTACTTTAGTCATACATACATACATACACCTTCCCAGAACCTTAACTCCATCTCTAATACTCCCACTTGCCCCATAATCCTAATTCCAAACATTGCTTCTTAAATCTAAATCTCTCATTCATTACATAATCTTGACCCAAGCTCTATTCCCCAACCTGAACCTTAAACTCCAGCTTGCTCACTACTAACTCTAATATCAAACCCTACTCCCAAATCCTAACTCTAAAACTGTCATTTAAAACAAACGCCTAATCCAAACTATACTCCTTAGTCATAACCTTATCTCCCTCAGATGTTACCTAACCTGAACCATCAAACACTTTTTTATTTTCACTCACCCTCTCAGGCCATAGTACTTACATTGCTGAAACTCAAATAACTGAAATGGGTGGTAGGATGACATGCGTGGGAGAAATGAAGAAATGAGGACATTAGAGCAAAAGCCAAAATAGCCCCAGTAGCAGACAAGATCAAATAGAACAGACTGCAGTTTTAGTGGTCATATATGAAGAAAAGCAGAAGACAATTTGGTGAAGAAAAGCTTATACATACAGGAATGAGACAGGATGAAACACTGATGTCTATCCAAAAACTTGTTTTTTTTTTTTTTTTTTGTGAAAGAGAGGGCACATGACACTCATCAGGAATGATGCTTGAAGGAGGTAGGATGGTGCCACTGAGTCATAATAGAAGACAACAGTTGATGTGACATCCTGAACCCATCTAAATGGAGAAAAGGGGGTTAATGATGATACTTCTAAAACACATTTTGTTTTTCAAAGGTTTTCTTAACTGGATGCTATGTCTAGTAGAAGATATGGGTGAGGAGCTCATACCATTTGTGAATAGGATTTTTTTATCATATTTGTTTTTGTTATTTACAGTTCAGTGTGGCTTTTTAATTGTATTTATTTAAAAAGCAGGATCAGTTATTTTTGTTTTAGAGCTACATTTCATTAAGATTTTCTTGTCTTCAAGGGTTCCATTTTTTAATTTAGTAGTTTTAATGTTTATATTTGTTTTTATTGTTTTAAGTACAGACAAAGTGGTTCTTATTGTTACTTCTGGTGTTGTTTATACACTTAAATTAATAATTACCGACAAGTACTTTCCAAGGATCTTACCAAGCTTGCACAAATTAAATATATATTCAAAATATGAAGAATGCAGCTTTATTGTATTTTGATTAACTTCAGGCTGTGCACATGATGTCCTTCCTTGTGGAAAGGTTTACAAAAAGGATATTTTTTCATGCAGTCTGAATTTCTCTGTATTTCTCTGTAATGTGATACAACTTATTTTCTCTTTTTGTATGTTGTTACTGTCTAATTTGAAGACACAATTTGCATGCTTAGCAGCAGAGTTGGATTCAACACATGGCAACCTAGGCAGCTGCCTAGGGCCTGGTGCTGCCTGAGTGATGGTCTGGCCTGTGCTGTAAAAATAACAAATGCTCCAGTAAAATAGATGACATATGGAAGTTTAAGCACAAAGAAATGTTAACATGCACAAATTTTGCAGCAGAATGAGCAGAGGACAATGGTGAAGATGTCCACGTGGGAGCCTTGAGTTTTTGAAGTGGGAATGGCCAAGGAGGATATGGATATTCATATGAGTATGGCAGACCAAAATGAGTTGAGAAGGTATATGTGTAAAATTCCCCAGTTAGGGGGCATTGTTAGTTCAGCAACTTATTCAGAGTTAAACCCTGAACCTTCACTGTGGGAGGAATGAACCTTAATCCTCCAAAACAACTGTCAGACCTCCTTTAACATTTTTTGTTTTTTGTAAATCACTGAGGATTTGAGTCTGTCAGTGTCAGTCATAACGTTACATAGCTTGGGTTTGTCTAGCCTTAGATGAGTAAGGCTATGAGTTGTTAAAGAACTGGCTCCTGAAGTACATGGTTTAAGTCCCCCAGCCTTAATTTGTCATCTTTGTGATTCTGATTAATTTACTTCAACATACAGTACTCCTGGGCTGTTCCTGAAAAGGCCATTTGTGTCCAATGGGCAGTCCCAGGCTGTTAACATATGCATTGCACATTATTTTTGAATTCCTGCATTCTTCACATAGATGCTAATTAGTACTTCGCTATATGCTATTTGAATATTAATTCAGTTTTAAGGAAAGAGAAGTATCCTGTTTCTCATGCTAAGTCTGTTTTCAATGTGAATGTTTTGGTTTATTTACAATATGTCTGTCAGTGTTTTTCTATAAAATTTGAAATAAAAGTTTTAAATAAGATCCAAATTTCTGTGATAATTGTAAAGGTAAAGAAGTAAACCAAATATGTACTGCCTGCCAGTTGGTGCAGGAATGAAGGTTACATGCTGTAGTTACTGTGGTATAGATATTCTCCTCAAGTTAAAAATACGTATTTATTCACATATTTATATTCTCATATTATTAGGAAGTAAAAGTTTTTTCAGAATATATATATATATTTTTTAGGTGTAGTCATAGTTAATTTGATGTAGTTTGAAGTTAAACGTATAGGATGTATCTTTAAATGGATTAATTGAGTGGGCTATGTGATTGGTCTGAATAATTTGAATTTGTATATATATATATAGTTGATTTTTAATGTGTCTGTTAAACTGATCTGAAGAAGCTTTGTAAGCGAAAGCACTCATCATTTGTGAATAAATACGTATTTTTAACTTGAAGAGACTACCTATTTCACTCCTTTCCTGTTACTGGTTTTACTTTTATTTATTATTTTTATTTTGGCAATGGAGTGTTTATTCGGTTGGTTGGCAGCTAATTGCTTATTCTTGATATTTTCATTTATTATTATTATTACTGTGGTATAGAGTTCAGTTCCCTCAGCCCTTGTTTGTCTGATTTGTGACCTTGAGCAAATCACTTAACCAGCCATTGCTACTGGGTCAACCCTAAAAAGGGACTTTGTCCTGTCGGACTAACAAGTAGGATTATTATGGTAACTGAAAAGAGACAGCCAAGTAATGGGATGTTGGTATAGCTGGCAGGGATCTGATTCCTTATCTTGCACTTATGGCTCTGGAGCTGTTATGCTTCGATAATACAGCTTTATTAACCATTCAAATATGTCGGATCTGTACTGCGTGATGTCAGATAGGATAGCTATTCTTGATGATAGAAAAGGCATAGGGAGGCCAAAAATTAGATGTAGGTGTCTTGTAAGTCCCTCCCTCACAAAAACATGTTGTATGCAATAATATTGCAATAATATTTCTGATTTTATTTAATGACTTATGGGTTGTTGAACAAAAGCTGCTGCAGTATTTATATTGTCTTTAATTTCTTTAATTTATTCATTGCAATAAAGAATGAATTCATTTATTAACAGGTCTGAATTGTGAAATACAGTCTAAAAATGTTGTATTTAGTAATATAGTTTTGCAGAATCTTCTTTACAGCCTCCAGCAGTTGTAAAGGAGTTGACATTTGTCAGGTCCTATAGTCTGTATTATTTGGAGTGATGGTCAGAGCAGTCTGAATTTCAGCATTCATTATGTAGTCATTGTTTACATATTATTATGATACTTTGTGTGATTCTTTAAAAGATTGCATTGTAAAGACTTCAGCATTTAGTTAAAGATCATTACTCTGGGAGCTGGTTTAGAGGACTAATGCTTCCTATGGCAAGGGTGCAGGGTTTGAATCTTTCCCCCTCCATTTACCTACTGTGTGACACTGAGCATGCCGCTTAACCAGTGCTTTGGAGCAATTGGGAATCTGTGCTAGCCTCTTTAATGGTCTCCAGAACTGCATGCCTAGTAAATATGAAACTGTTTGCCAACCATCCCCTAGTACATACCTGATCTATTTCAGGAAATTAAAACCTCAATAGCTTTCTACTTTGTGATGTAATTTCTAATTCAGAAAATGTTATCACTACAGCAGTATTACCATCATGCCATTTTAAGGTATCCTTTGCAATTTATTCTTCAAGGGCAACAGACATTGTATTTGTAGGTAAACCAGCAAATTGCAGAGTTGTCTGCTAGCAGCAACCTCTGCATTAGTAATAGCTCTCTTTAATGTGGAATTAGAACCTTTACTTCTGCAGATATATTATATATTGACTTAGCATATTTTATCAGGTATTTAACATTTTTTATGATTTCATAAATATTCTTCTTTTTAAACTACACTATACATGGCTGGATTTTATGGTCCGATGCTAGCGAACATTATACCACTTCATGTAGTTCATCCAAAGCTATCAATAAAGCAATAAGAAAAAACATAAGAATAAGGGTTGTCAGTCATCTAAAACTGCTGGCTGGGGTGGAGGGGGCACTATGTGGATGGAAGCAGCTTACTCTCTTATCATCTGGACATTTTTAAACAGTGTTTTTTTTTAATCTGGCTTTGAGACTAATGTACATGAATGCATGAATTCAGCTGAAATATGTGGCTACTGTGTGATGAAACAAATGTGAATGTTGTCATTATCGCTGTCATTATTATTAGTATTAGTCTATTTTTTTTTTGCACAAACATCTGAGAAGGTTGCAGTCAGCAGTATAACTATAATTGCTGGGTTTGGAGGATGTCTGCCGATAAAAATAACTGACCCTGCTGAGTTGATAAAGTTAAAATTCATTAGTCTGTCTTTGAAGGACCAGTGTGCAACTGTGTGAAATACTCTGAAATGGGCAGTTTTGTCATTATTGTTTCATGCATTTTGTTTCACTGATTACTAGAAAAATGTTCAAAACTACAGATTGAAAACATACTAACAAATGCAGCTGTATTAAACAAGAAATATAATTCAAAACAACAGGAAGACGAATCAAAAAACATATACATTTATTCATATCCCTAGAAATGTGTGCAGGGGTATACGGTTAGAAAACAGCATGCTTTGTCTGCCACTGGCCAGACAGATTTTCAATGAATGTGAGTTTCAAGGGGAGTGAAGTTTATTGTTGCTCATTCTAAGTCTATTTTCAATGTGAAAGTGTTTTGTTTTGTTTAGCAAATGGCTATCAGTGCTTGTGCTATGAAATTTGAAATAAAACTTTTAAATTAAATCTATTTTACTGTAATCATTATAAAAGTAAGGAAGAAAATAGTATGCACACTGAGGGATTTGATCACTGTTTATGGTAAATGGGGAGAGTGCCAATCTTTATTTTTATAGGTGTATGATAGAAATGCCACGTGCAGTTTGGGCTGTACTCTAAATAATTATGCAATGATAAGGACTGCAGATGATACACATCAGTAAGAAGAGGCATGCTTAGATCCTTTTAGTGGTTAACTGAAGTTTTAAGGTAGGGTGTGTCAGACTCTGATGGTGCAAGATAAACCAATGTGCAAATGTACACAGTGTAACAAGCTAAAGTTCAACCCTGAACTCCAAATGGAGTCATGTGCCATTCTCAGAACTTTATTTGCATGAAGGTTTTATATCTTTATATCTTTGTATTGCTGATGCTTTAAACTGGAATAATGAAAATGGTTAAAACCAACGAGCTGAATGTCTGAACTGTACCTGACAACAGAACGCACTATTTGTTTTTCATTTCTTTTTTGACATAAAATTAGCTGGTCTGTTTTCTATTTCTGACCCTTTTTAGCTATGTTCTAAGCCACAAGCTCAAGGATAAGTGCAATATGTATACTAACAACATAAAGCCCTGGTGGACATCTAGCATCAACAAACTTTACAACAAATGCAAAAACTCGCTAAAAACACTAAGGTGAGGCCCCAACAATGGAAAAGCACCCTCCTCAGCCTCAACACACAAATAAGACAACATGTCAAATGCTCTGAGGGTAACTTTGAGAAAAATGTAGCAATCACAGCCAAGGAAAAACATTAAGACCTTTTACAGTTACGTATATAGTCTAAAAGGTAGGACCCAAGCATGTGCCAAACTAATGACTAATGGTATCACGCATGCACCAATCTCGCAGTGATAGCAAACCTGCTAGAGGGCAGATTTGGTGAAAATTTCACTCAATTATCCCCTCCAAACTTATTACAAACCTTGCCCTCAACTTCCCCCGCACCCTACATATCCGAAGAGCAGGTCATCAAAGCCATGTCTAAGACAAAAAATGCAACATCTATGGGACCAGATGGCATTCCAGGCTGTCTTCTAAACAGGTTAAAACATAACAAAAGGCAAACAGACAAACTAAGAATCAAAAGCACCAAAGGCTTAGCAGATTACTTAAAACAATTTATTGAGTAAGCGCTTTCGGAAACAAACTGTGTTTTTCCTTCTTCAGACAAGGTACAGCCATTTTGCAGAGCTTATAAATAACACATACAATGCTAATTAACTGATTATTAAAACTAATTAAATGGTTTTAAAGTGGCAGATACAATTCAGTAGATTTTGACAAGCCAAAGGAAAAAACCTTTGGCAAATACACTTAAGTCCCAGAATCCTACCTATCAATTCACACAACCTATAAAGAATAAAGGTACTATGTGTAAATATTAAAAACACTTAATAAAATTGTTTGTAAAACAGATCCAAAAAAACACATGTACTTACTAGACCATTAAAAACAAATCTTCCATGACATTAATATTTTAACTAAACTGAAGGCTCACAAATGAAGTCAGTAAAACTATTATCTGTTTAAAGCCAACTTCTTTAGAAAGCATTTTATAGAGACCATTTCATTTAAACCTGGGGGTAAATAAGCAGCAGTAGAAATTTGCCATTTGAGTTCATCAATTTCCAAATTAATCTGCCAAGGCCCTCCTCTTATGTCAGTATTAGTTTGTTTTAACACAGAGAACTTAAAAGCATGATCTGGAAAATCAGCTATGTGCCTAGCCAAAGCATTATTTGTATCCCTTTTGTTAACAGCATAAATGTGCTCATAAATGCGTGTCCTGAGCTTTCTTTCGGTCTTCCCGATATAGAAAGCTTTACAGGCCTGGCACTTGGCACAGTAAACCACCCCCTTAGATTCACATGAAAATCTACCATTCAGTTTATATACCCTCTCCCTTATTTCAAGATGGTGATTCGTGTTAAGGTACCTACACTGTTGACACCTCCCGCATTTAACCATGCCTTTACTAGAATTGGGGTGTGGATTAGTGGAATATTGCAGCAACTGTTTCAAGTTCTGCCCCCTTCTGAAGGTAATCTTAGATCTATTACCAAACAGTTTAAATAGGGAGGGGTCCTCTATAATAAGGGCCCAGTTCTTATAAAGAGTTTGTCTAATAAAAGAGTGGTTAAGGTTGTAGGTAACCACAAAACTTATGTGGTGGCAGTCTTTGGTGTTACATAAAGAAACATCCCTCTGATGAACAGGAGAGACGTCCTCAGCCCAAGCTTGAGTTGTACCTAAAAGGGGTATAAAATAGCCAATCTGCCTTTTAGTAATAACCTCAGTGGAAATACTAGAAACTAGGCTCAGAGGGTATCCTCTCTTAAGAAACATCCGTTCAAGCTTAGAACATTCATCTGTAAAATCTCCCTCATTGGAGATCATTCGGGCTGCCCTGACTAACTGCCCCTTAACCACTGCTCTCTTTTGGTGGTAGGGGAGGCAGCTAGAAAAATGAAGGAAACAGTTGGAATAAGTGGGCATCCTATAGATGGTACTTTTAAATCTTTTTCCACCCACATCCTTATGCAGGCTAATGTCAAGAAAATTAATACATTCATTTTGAAGGTTGAATGTAAACTCCAAAAAATTAGTTGAAGCTGAAATCAATTCAATAAATTCTTGAACACCTTCAGTCGGCCCTTTGCACAAAATAAACATATCATCTTGATATCTTGTGTACCAAGCTATGTTTTCTTTAAACACTGCCGTTTTAAAGAGGAAGGTGGTCTCCCAATGAGCCATTATGCAATTGGCAAAACTGCCACCACAGGGGGATCCCATCGCCACCCCTGATTTTTGCAAGAAGATCTCTCCCTCAAGCCACATAAAGTTGTTACTCTACACTAAATCTAACAAGGTGGTAACGACATAAATGGTATTATTGTCACATTTCCTTGCTGCCATAAAATCCCTAATCCACTCAATCCCCAAATCTTGGGGAATCACTGTGTAGAGTTCCTTTACGTCTACTGTCAACATTTTACAATCTTCCTTGAAAGGGATTTTCGCAAGATGGGTTAAAAAACTCCAAGAGTCCTTACATATTTGGAGCTCGCTCTCAACTAGCGGCCTTAGAATACTATCCACATACTTGGCACAACCATAAGAAATGGACCCACGTCCGTCAACAATGGGTCTAAAAGGGGGATCAATAATCCGCTTATGGATTTTTGGAATGCCAAATAGGGATGCCATTCTGGGGGCTGGCATAGTCAGAAAATCAAACAACTCTAAATCTATAGCCTTTTCAATAAAAAGCTTGTCTAAAGCAGCCCTAAACTTAGCGTAAGCCACATTAACCTCATTGAGACAAACTTGTTGGTAAGGCAAATTTTTAAGATATTCAGTCATACATGCCATGTATGTGCTGTGGTTCATACAAACTAGACCCCCTCCCTTATCCGGTTTCATAATCCTGATTTTGCAATCAATCAGTAATTTAATAAAATCGCGCTCATTTTGAGTGATGTTATAACAATGTTTCATGGTTCTTAAACCTGTATCAGCACAAGCCCAAAAATCCAACTCACACATTTTCTCAAAAGCCAAAATATTAGGGTGCAGAGGTGGGTTAAAGGTGCTTGAAACACGCAAAAAATTGGCAAGGGAGGGGGACGGACCCAAAACAGCATTGAGGTTAATTTTGCATACAAAAAGTTTCAAATCCACAATGGAATCTACTAAGTTCATCCCTGAATCTGGGACGAAAGATAAACCCAAAGCAAAAAAGTCAATAATGTCTTGAGGGAAAGTCAAGTCAGAATAATTATAAATAAAAAAGTCACCAGCGGAGTTAGGCAGAACTTGGGGTTTTAAAAACCCCTCTACTACTACCTCCTGCGCTGGTTCCTTCGTTTGCGTGTGCGTCCTTGTTGGTTGGACACTCTCGGGTTGTTCTGCCCATTGATCTGATGTAAGTGAAAACCCTGTTGCGTGGACATTGAGGGCTGGATAGACTGAGCACAATTGTCTGTGTTACTATTTTGGTTCCTGCTACAAGAAGCTCGAGTATTAGCAGCAGGGAAGGTGTTAAAATTATTTGCATTGTTCCTGATTCTTTCACTTCGTCTGGGCACATTTTCCTCATTGAAACTGTCCAGCTCTTGATCCCCATTCTCACCTAGTGTGTCCTGATCAACATTGTGTGTACTCAAAAAGTAAAAAAATAGTAACACAGACAATTCTGCTCAGTCTATCCAGCCCTCGACGTCCACGCAACAGGGTTTTCACTTACATCAGAGCAATGGGCAGAACAACCCGAGAGTGTCCAACCAACAAGGACGCACACGCAAACGAAGGAACCAGTGCAGGAGGTAGTAGTAGAGGGTTTTTTAAAACCTCAAGTTCTGCCTAACTCCGCTGGTGACTTTTTTATTTATAATTATTCTGACTTGACTTTCCCTCAAGACATTATTGACTTTTTTGCCTTGGGTTTATCTTTCGTCCCAGATTCAGGGATGAACTTAGTAGATTCCATTGTGGATTTGAAACTTTTTGTATGCAAAATTAACCTCAATGCTGTTTTGGGTCCATCCCCCTCCCTTGCCAATTTTTTGCGTGTTTCAAGCACCTTTAACCCACCTCTGCACCCTAATATTTTGGCTTTTGAGAAAATGTGTGAGTTGGATTTTAGGGCTTGTGCTGATACAGGTTTAAGAACCATGAAACATTGTTATAACATCACTCAAAATGAGCGTGATTTTATTAAATTACTGATTGATTGCAAAATCAGGATTATGAAACCGGATAAGGGAGGGGGTCTAGTTTGTATGAACCACAGCACATACATGGCATGTATGACTGAATATCTTAAAAATTCGCCTTACCAACAAGTAGTAGAGGGGTTTTTAAAACCCCAAGTTCTGCCTAACTCCGCTGGCGACTTTTTTATTTATAATTATTCTGACTTGACTTTCCCTCAAGACATTATTGACTTTTTTGTCTTGGGTTTATCTTTCGTCCCAGATTCAGGGATGAACTTAGTAGATTCCATTGTGGATTTGAAACTTTTTGTACGCAAAATTAACCTCAATGCTGTTTTGGGTCCGTCCCCCTCCCTTGCCAATTTTTTGCGTGTTTCAAGCACCTTTAACCTACCTCTGCACCCTAATATTTTGGCTTTTGAGAAAATGTGTGAGTTGGATTTTAGGGCTTGTGCTGATACAGGTTTAAGAACCATGAAACATTGTTATAACATCACTCAAAATGAGCGTGATTTTATTAAATTACTGATTGATTGCAAAATCAGGATTATGAAACCGGATAAGGGAGGGGGTCTAGTTTGCATGAACCACAGCACATACATGGCATGTATGACTGAATATCTTAAAAATTTGCCTTACCAACAAGTTTGTCTCAATGAGGTTAATGTGGCTTACGCTAAGTTTAGGGCTGCTTTAGACGAGCTTTTTATTGAAAAGGCTATTAATTTAGAGTTGTTTGATTTTCTGACTATGCCAGCCCCCAGAATGGCATCCCTATTTGGCATTCCCAAAATCCATAAGCGGATTATTGATCCCCCTTTTAGACCCATTGTTGACGGACTTGGGTCCATTTCTTATGGTTGTGCCAAGTATGTGGATAGTATCCTAAGGCCGCTAGTTGAGAGCGAGCTCCAAATATGTAAGGACTCTTGGAGTTTTTTAACCCATCTTGCGAACATCCCTTTCAAGGAAGATTACAAAATGTTGACAGTAGACGTAAAGGAACTCTACACAGTGATTCCCCAAGATTTGGGGATTGAGTGGATTAGGGATTTTATGGCAGCAAGGAAATGTGACAATAATACCATTTATGTTGTTACCACCTTGTTAGATTTAGTGTTGAGTAACAACTTTATGTGGCTTGAGGGAGAGATCTTCTTGCAAAAATCAAGGGTGGCGATGGGATCCCCCTGTGGTGGCAGTTTTGCCAATTGCATAATGGCTCATTAGGAGACCACCTTCCTCTTTAAAATGGCAGTGTTTAAAGAAAACATAGCTTGGTACACAAGGTACCAAGATGATATGTTTATTTTGTGGAAAGGGCCGACTGAAGGTGTTCAAGAATTTATTGAATTGATTTCAGCTTCAACTAATTTTTTGGAGTTTACATTCAACCTTCAAAATGAATGTATTAATTTTCTTGACATTAGCCTGCATAAGGATGTGGGTGGAAAAAGATTTAAAAGTACCATCTATAGGAAGCCCACTTATTCCAACTGTTTCCTTCATTTTTCTAGCTGCCACCCCTACCACCAAAAGAGAGCAGTGGTTAAGGGGCAGTTAGTCAGGGCAGCCCGAATGATCTCCGATGAGGGAGATTTTCCAGATGAATGTTCTAAGCTTGAACGGATGTTTCTTAAGAGAGGATACCCTCTGAGCCTAGTTTCTAGTATTTCCACTGAGGTTATTACTAAAAGGCAGATTGGCTATTTTATACCCCTTTTAGGTACAACTCAAGCTTGGGCTGAGGACGTCTCTCCTGTTCATCAGAGGGATGTTTCTTTATGTAACACCAAAGACTGCCACCACATAAGTTTTGTGGTTACCTACAACCTTAACCACTCTTTTATTAGACAAACTCTTTATAAGAACTGGGCCCTTATTATGGAGGACCCCTCCCTATTTAAACTGTTTGGTAATAGACCTAAGATTACCTTCAGAAGGGGGCAGAACTTGAAACAGTTGCTGCAATATTCCACTAATCCACACCCCGATTCTAGCAAAGGCATGGTTAAATGCGGGAGGTGTCAACAGTGTAGGTACCTTAACACGAATCACCATCTTGAAATAAGGGAGAGGGTATATAAACCTAATGGTAGATTTTCATGTGAATCTAAGGGGGTGGTTTACTGTGCCAAGTGCCAGGCCTGTAAAGCTTTCTATATCGGGAAGACCGAAAGAAAGCTCAGGACACGCATTTATGAGCACATTTATGCTGTTAACAAAAGGGATACAAATAATGCTTTGACTAGGCACATAGCAGATTTCCCAGATCATGCTTTTAAGTTCTCTGTGTTAAAACAAACTAATGCTGACATAAGAGGAGGGCCTTGGCAGATTAATTTGGAAATTGATGAACTCAAATGGCAAATTTCTACTGCTGCTTATTTACCCCCAGGTTTAAATGAAATGGTCTCTATAAAATGCTTTCTAAAGAAGTTGGCTTTAAACAGATAATAGTTTTACTGACTTCATTTGTGAGCCTTCAGTTTAGTTAAAATATTAATGTCATGGAAGATTTGTTTTTAATGGTCTAGTAAGTACATGTGTTTTTTTGGATCTGTTTTACAAACAATTTTATTAAGTGTTTTTAATATTTACACATAGTACCTTTATTCTTTATAGGTTGGGTGAATTGATAGGTAGGATTCTGGGACTTAAGTGTATTTGCCAAAGGTTTTTTCCTTTGGCTTGTCAAAATCTACTGAATTGTATCTGTCACTTTAAAACCATTTAATTAGTTTTAATAAAAAGTTAATTAGCATTGTATGTGTTATTTATAAGCTCTGCAAAATGGCTGTACCTTGTCTGAAGAAGGAAAAACAGTTTGTTTCCGAAAGCGCTTACTCAATAAATTGTTTTAAGTAATCTGCTAAGCCTTTGGGGCTTTTGATTCTTAGGTTAAAACATAAACTAGCATCACCATTTAGTACTCTGTTCAATCACAGCCTAACCACAGGCTTTGTTCCTGTGGAATGGAGAACAGCAACAGTCATTCCTCTCCACAAAGGTAGTCTAGCAACAGACCCAGGGAATTATAGTCCCATAAGTCTGACCAGCCTCATCTGTAAAGCCATGGAACGTATCATCATAGACCTCATAAATAAACACAGAGGCAACCTCCAAACCCTAGATACTACCCAATTTGGCTTCATCAAAGGCAGATAATTCCTGTTAAACCTGGTGGATTTCTTTGAAAATGTGACCAGGGCTATTGATGAAGACAGATCTGTACGCTCAGCATACCTCGACTTGGTAAAAGCCTTTGACACAATCCCACACTCATGCATTACTGATAAACTTAGCAAACTGAATGTAAACCCCTTTGTTGTAAGATGGGTTGCCAGGTGGCTCACAAATCAGTCATACACTATCAAAGTGGGTGACTCCACATCAACCAACAGATCTGTCACCAGCAGGGTGCCACAAGGGTCAGTGCTGGGGCCCCTACTGTTTGATATATTCTTCTCAAAGTTCAGGCCAAAACTAAAGGGCTGTGGCTGACCAAGTTTGTGGAAAACTGCCAACTGGGTGCAATTATTGAATCCCCAAATGATGTCAGTGTACTTCAGGAGGGTCTTACACAGACCATCTAATGGTATCTTAGTCATGGTCTCAAACTGAATGCAAAGAAATACATCATCATTCCCTTTGGTACAACAATGTCCCTTCACACTATCAAATTAACAACAATACCCTCTGTACCTATGAAGTGCTAAGAGATCTAGGATTACAAGTAGACTGTGATCTTAACTTTGACCACCATGTGCCTACTGTGCTAAGGAAGCCTTTCTAAGTAGCACACTTGATTAGCAAAGACATTGCCTCTAGAGCAAAGGAGGTTATAACCCTTCTATACTTGTCACTAGTCAGGCCCATAACCAAGTATAATGCCCCTTTTGTCATGTACCATACAAAACACCTGCACCAATGGGTGAGACCTCAGAGATTTCTAACTAAGAAGATCAAAGGACTCCAGCATGTGCCTATACAGACCAATTAAAGTACCTGTCACTATAGTCTGTATTATATAGACTTCTTAGAGGAGACTTATGCCTGCCTTACAGAGTATTTTCTGACCCAAACCTAATGAATTTGCTTCACATCTATAAATCAAATGGTACTAGAGCTACCTGTTCCATGGACCTAAATATGTCCTGTGACTAGGACGTGCTGGAGAGACAGATTTGTCTCCCAACAACTTCCACATCTTTGGAATAGGCTGCTAATTCATGTGAAGCAGAACACCTCTATGACACTGTTCAAAGGGAACCTAGACGAGTGGATGGGGCACTGTAAATTCTTCCCAGGAATAGCACCCACAACCCTCCTGGACATGGTCAGTCTTTACTAAATGCAGTCCTAGGTATTGACTTGAGTATCTCTGGTATTACATTGTGATGAAACGGCTAAGCTTGAAATGACCAGTGACCTCCAGTTCATTAGCCTATTAACCTCCTATGAGCATATGAAATAACAATTTTGTTTCCTTTTTATTATTTTTTTTTTTTGGGGGGGGTGGATTCAAGCCAGATCACTTACACAAAACCCAAACAGACATGGGGAGCAGCAAAACACTGCACAGGATATTGGACTGAACACTATACTTAGAGCTATAGTGCAAACCTTAAATATGTGTGGCAGTGATGTCTAGCACAGACAAGAGCAAACTTCTCTACCTTTTCCAAATCTAGCTATGCATGAACATTTTATTATTTATGTTGTAGCAATGATCAGCCAAAAGGAGCTAAGGATTGTAATGTAGTGTATTGTATGGATGGTAATGTAATATGACAGTGTCAAATGATACCTATCCCATTCTTATTCTTGCATATTTGTTCAAGGTTATAAACACTAAATAGGCTTATCCAGCAACAGAAATCTAAACTATTATCTTTTTCAAGCAGTTAAGATTTCTAGTAGTAGAACAGTATGCATGTGATGACACTTCATACTAGACGCATCCAGAAGCCACTACATGTGTTTCCATTAAATCACTCTCTCTGGGCCCTTTGGGATAGCTACTCTGTTGTAGACGCAAGTAGCCGTCCACAAATATCACAAAAACGGACAGGCCAAAGAAGAACCATAAAGACAATAGTGGACTACTGAGGATAAGAAAGAAAGGTACTTACTTATTATCGCAACCACATTCTGAACAATCAACAAATTCGTAACTAGAGCAAAATGGTAAGTGAGTCACTGCTGTTTTACCTGCCGGCAGAACTGTTTTATTAAAGGAGGTTTAAAATCCTGTGTGGTAATAAGAATCGGTGGTCAATTATGTTTTCTAAGGATGAACTTGAAAACCAACCAAGGAAATGAAGTTGTAATTTAAATGCATAACTGTGTGTGGTCGTTTTACTTTAGCACTAAGAATCCAAAGTATGACACAAATTCAGAATTATTATTCTCCGTAATGTTTCCCTATGGTCTGGTTTACATTAAGTACTTTATTGTCACTTCAAGGAACAACCTAGCTCATTTTGTGTCCATTTGAACTGAGCGTAGGGTGCTATAATGCATTTCTGTAAGTCAGAGGTTAGCAGATTGGTTGTTGTAAGGTTCTACCAAGTCATTATTTTGTGCAACTGTTTAGGTTCTGTTTTTTTTTTCCTTTCCTGCAGGAGTATGTTCTTAGGGTAGTTAGGTGAGGAATTTATGTTTGTGTTATTCGCTGTTGCCTTGACCCCTTCATTATGTTAACATCAGTTTGGAGCCCTGCGACCCCCAACTCATGTCAGGTCATTGTGCACCCCTGGAAAAATCCATTGGCTTATGCAGCATGCAAGTGCAAGTACGGGCCACTTACTGCTTGTTACAAACAGAAAAGCAATGGCATGGCTAGGAAATGTGTGTAACCTTACAAGAATGCAGGGTGTACTCAAACAAGATGCCAGTAGAAAGTTAAAATAGCACTTTCCTTGCCAACTATTAAATGTTTTAATGACATAACACAGCCAGTAAATGTCCACGACATAAGCACAACTGCAGAGTGAGTCGTACAAAATGTGGTTACAATAATACGTAAGTACCGAAAGAAATTATGTATTGTTACTATTATCTAAAAAGCCCAGAATTTCCAGACACAAGATATACAAAAAGATTAAGAGAAAAATTAGAGGAAGGAAAAATACTTCCACAAGAAAAACTGTCAGAAGCTTCAAATAAAAAATTGTGTTCATTAATACAACAGATTTGTGAAAAACAGTATATAGACCAAGAAACTTTGATCTGGTTTGAAAAAGAAGCATCTGAGGAAGTGCGAAAATGCAAACAATAAAACCTAGAGATTTTTGAAAAGTATAAAAAAGAAATATGGACATGGAAAAGAAAGAGAGATTTGATATGGTGCAATGTTTATGCAAAGGCAAAAGCCAAATTAACTAATGGAAAGAAGGCAGTCCCAAAGATATTCAAAGAGAAATACAGGCAAAGGCTTCCAGATAAGGAACATTTCACAATAAAAAATAATCACAAAGAGGGAATGTAGAACAGAAGATTAGTAAAGTAGAAGTTAAAAAAATGGAAGTTGAAGTTATGGAGTGCCTGCGAAGTGAAGGTTTTGAACTGGAAGGTCTAACACAAGTTACATCATAGCATGATGGAACGAGTCCCCAAAGTAAGGAGAAAAAGGAAGATCAGGAGACATCTGAAGAAGAAATATGGACATGTGAAAGAACAAGATTTAATATGGGGTAATATCTATGCAAAGGAAGGAGAAAGCAAAACAAATCGATACAAAAAGAGCAGCACCAAACATATTTGCATAGAAATACAGACAAAGGAATCTGGACATGAAAAACTTTACAATACAGAAATAAGAAGACAAAAAGGAAAAGTAGAAAAGGAGATTAGTAATGGACAAGTTAAAGAAATAGAAACTGAGGTTATGGAGCACTTACGAAGTGAAGGAATCAGTGCAGAAAATCCTAGGTCAGAAAGTACCACAGAAGGACAGACCAATGGACATCCAAATTAAGGGGAAACCAGTGGAACAGGAAGTAATTGTTCAGGTGCCATATGAAGATATTTTGGAGCCTTCCACAGGAAACCAGTATAAATGTTCACTTGAAGCTGGATAGCAAGGGAAGGAATAGGAAACTGTGGAAACTCTGATGCAGTCAATGTTGAGGGGTGAAAGGCCAGTGAGTTCCCATATGACAGAGCAACGGATGGCATAGGAGGAAATTGAAGAAAATGTGCCACAGGAAGATGCTATTGAACTTTCTACAGAATGCCCGCAGGAAATGGTGAACAGAAAGAAGAAAAAGAGCTAAGAGAAGAATTGCTTGATTTAATGGTGGTAGATAGACATATTAAGATCAATAAAATTAATAAACTGCAGAAGGTCAATAAAACCCAAAAAGTCAGAAGTGTGATAAAACAAATGAATGCAGTAATTGGAACTGTCCTTAGAGACCCATGTTATATAATAGAAGTAAACAGGATATATTACTGTGCTGCTGAATTAATAACTGGTAAAGTTCTACCACAAGAACACAGGGTAGTGAGGGAAAGGAAGTAGAAAAATTGAATACCATCATGGAAGTATTGAACAGAGAAAACTATAAAACAATTAACACAGGAAGTGTCACTGTTAGAAGAGTATAGAACAGGGAACAGATCAACAAAAAATACTTAGAAGGTTAAGACGTGATAAAAGCAATGCACAGTATTAGAACAGATCAGGATCTATCATTCACTGTTGCAAATAAACTAAAAATCTCAGCACAGGTGGGAAAATGTAGAATATACACAGATAAATATAAAGGAAAAGCACAAAATAAGCAATTTATTGATTACCCAAAAAGGTTTATAGAGAATTGGGAAACAAGGTAAAAGGAATTGAAAGACCACCCAAAAAAGAAAAAAATAGATACATTTTGGAGAAGTATTTAGAAAGATCCTGTGAAACGTAACAAAGATGCTAAATGGACAGAAGAAGTAAAAAGAAAGAATAAGAAATTTAAAAGTACAGGATATGAAATGGGATGAAGTAACAGACAGAGAGATTGAAACAAAGTTAAGAAAAGCCTCTAATTGGAAAACCCCGGGCCCAGATGCAGTACCTAACTTCTTGTTAAAAGTATTAACATTGTTGCACAAAGATTTAGCCATGAGTAAGAACTATTTAAATGCACACCCCTAACAGACATCAACCTGACTAACAACAGAGAAAACAATGTTCCTACTTAAGAGTGAACCTGCAAGCTACCCTAAAAATTGTAGACCAATAACTTGCCTTCTGATGACATATAAACTATACACTGGAATTGATCCCGACAGAGTTTATAGTCATTTAGAGGAAAACTCAATTATGGCAATAGATCAAATGGGCAATAAAAGAAAGTCATATGGAATAAAAGTTTGTTGTTAAAGTCATAGTGGAGAACTGTAAAAATGAGAAGAATCTGATTATGGCATGGATTGACTGCAAAAAAGCATTTGATATTATCCCACATTCATTAATAAAAGAGCGCTTAAAAATGTATAAGATACACCCTACACCAATTGACTACATTACAGTGACCATGAAACAGTGGCAAGCCAATTTGCAGTTAAGCCATGATAAAGGACAAATGGGATAAAAATTCAAAGGGGGATATTCCAGGGTGGCTCTTTGTCACTGTTGCTATTCTGCTTTGCCCTTAACCCATTAAGCTGTCTACTGAACAGCTTAGGCCTTAGCTATAATTTGACTCCTACAAAGCAACAACATTTAAAGAGTTCTCATCTTCTCTTTGCCGCTGATTTAAAACTATATAGCGCATCAGATGAGGAACTGAGAGCACAACTGCAAGTTGTCAAAACTTTTTCAGATGATATAAGAATGTCATTTGGTCTTGATAAAGGTGCCAAAGCAACCTTTAAACCAGGAAAACTGCAGCACCAAGAAAACATCAGTTTGGGACAAGAATGTGATATAAAAGAACTTGAACAAGAGGAAGTGTATAAATATTTGGGAACTGATGAAGGATCAACAATAAAACATGAACAAATGCAAATAAAACTTAGTAAAGAATATTTCAGAAGACTTATATTAATCCTGAAAACAGCGTTGACATCTAGGAACAAAATTCAAGCTATAAACCAATTTGTTCTTTCTGTCCTAACTTACAGTTTTGGAGTGATTGATTGGCCCTAAAACGTGTTAGATAATTAGACAGGAAAACAAGAAGGATGCTTCATGCTCAACAAAAGATTTATAAAAATCAGTAAGTTAGACGTTGCCCGTTCGATTCTCAGTTAGAGCGTCTTCTGTGTGGCGACATGCGTGAATGGGCATTCCTTCGTTGAAGGTTGTGCATTAGGCCCGGCAAGCCAGTACGTAAAAATCTACTACCAATCATTAGCGGACCGGAGTTCCGCTGTGGCGACCCCTAACTGGGAAAAGCCGAAAGACACAAACAAATAAACACAAACAAGTGCATACCAAGATTATATATTCCCTGTTCTGAAGGAGGTATGGGCCTCCTTAAAATTGATTACATGCATAGATCTGCAGTTGTGGGACTCCACACATATCTGCTGACCTCACAAGACCCAAATATAGTGAAAGTTTTGAAACATGAGGGGAATAAATCTAAAATGACTTCCCTACTTAGTCTGGCAGAAGCTTATCAGCATCAAACAGGAATGGAAATCAAAGAATAAGTAGATAAAAATCAGCCAGCAACTGAATGTGCCAAAAAACAAAAGAAAGAATATAAGGTGAAGGATCAGATGAGAAGGCAAGAAATGTGGAAAATGCATAAATATAGTTGCAAGTATAGAAAACTTCTGGAAAAACTCATGTTGATCTGGATGAAAAGCAAGAATGATTAAGAAGAGGCGAATTCAAATCAAGAGATGAAAGGTTAATATTGGCAGCCCAAGATAGTGGGCTATGTACCCGTTGGTTTAAAAAGTGCACTGAACATGTAGGTTTTGTAGAGCAGAACTGGAAACAGTCACAGACCTTGTTGCTGGTTGTGACACACTAATGGCAGAAGGACTGTATACTGAAAGGCATAATAATGTGGCAAGACTGTTACACTGGGGATTGTGCAAACATTATGGTATTAAAGTGGGTGAAAAACACTGGAAACATGAGCCACAAAGCATCATAGAAAACGATGGTTTACATCACATGGGATCACCCATCACCAACAGTTTAAAAGATAGATGCGAGAAAACTGGATGCAGTGGTCCATGAAAAGAAGACAAAAGTAGCATTAATCATTGAAATCGCCACATCCAGTGACTACAGTGTCTTGCGTACAGAGAGATACAAAGTCATAAAATATCAGGATTTGCAGGCAGAAATTAGAGCAATGTGGAAGAAAGACACACTGACAGTTCCAATAGTAGGAGCAACGGGTCTTATAAAAAAGAATCAAATCATATTTAGATATGTTACCAATACATGTAACTCCATAAAAAATGCAGAAGGAGGCATTAATGGGCAAATTGCAGGTGCTGCGAAGAGCACTTCTAGCTGACATCAAAGAATGTAACAATACTAATTTTATGAACTTTAATCATACTTTGACTTAGGGATGGGGTCTATTCTCATCATAGTATTAGAAACCCAAAAGATTTGGAGAAATTAAAAAAGAGAAAGACCGTTTTGACATGCATAATGGCAATAGTAGTACAGTTTGACATATGTAAGTGTCCAAGTATAGGGCTTTTCATGGCCAAAAGATACTAGTAAATAGTCCTTTAAGTATATGATAACAGTAACTTAAAGAGTTTATTTTATGTAAGTTGATATAACATCATATTTGACTACATACTTTTTTAAGGATTGCAACTCTGCATGAAACACTGGGGTTTAACACCAAAAATGAATGTTTTTGTTGGATGTTGTTGAAGTTATGACACTGCAAGGATCTTTTGGCATCTGCAGTATGTTTTTAGATAATTGACAAAAATGCATTTGTCTTGTCAGCTTGATGGTCACTAAGCTATACCATAGCTATATGTATCACATTGATTCGATGTTGGTACTTTCTTCGCATACAATAATGTTTCAAGGATCTGTGAAAGCATAAATAGTGGGCCTCTTCAAATTAAATAAAATTTACATCAAAAAATTCTACATGTACATGCAGCCAATAAAAAAACTCACATCTGAAGTCCACTGCATGGCACAGTAACTTAACCATGTCATGTTTATAGTAATAACCCTAAGGCAAAACCATAAATATTTTTAGATAATTTTTTTCCTGCTTCGTTGGTGTCATGACATTATCTTGCACATCTTATGCATATAAATTGTGATAATTTCAGTTTAAACAATACCTGAAATGCAATAATTCAAGCTTTTAAACTCCTAAATGTATAGCATTATACATGTCAATACCATAAAGTGGTCAGTTTCAAAGTCACCATCTCCCCTGACCCCCCCTCTAGCTAGGGACAAAGAAAAAACTTCTCCAAAGCTAATTACAACCTTCTGAGGGATGGTATAAATAGCTTCACAGCCCCCTCCCCCTCTGTAGAAACTGGCACCAATGTCCAAATCTACACCAAAGTACTATACGAGCATTTATATAGATGCATGGAATCATGACAGCCACTGTCATCCCTTTACACAAAGGTGGAGCATCTGGCAAATTATAGACCCATCAGCCTAACTAGCCTGATCTCCAAGGCCATGGAATGGATTATCATGGACCTCATTAAAAGGGACAGTGGCAACCTCCAAACACTCAACCCCACACACTTTGGCTTTGTCAAGGGAAGATTATGTCTGTTAAATCTGGTTGACTTGTTTGAGACAGTCACCAAAGCTATGGATGAGGGAAAGATGGTGCACACCACCTACCTTGACCTGGCCGAAGCATTTGACACTATTCCCCACTTGTGCATAATAGATAAACTCTCTCCAACTAGGCATCAATCTATATGTTACCAGATGGGTAGCAAACAGGCTCACTGATAGAACTCACCTAATCAAAATGGGAGAAGCCACCTCAAGCAGTAGACCTGTAATGAGAAGCATAACCCAGGGATCAGTATACTTCTCCGAGGTGCAGGCTAAAACCAGTGGGCTACAGCTGACCACATTTGCAGATGATTGCAAGCTGGGCATGGTCATCAATTCCCCAAGTGATGTGGACATCCTCCAAGAGGGACTCACTCAAGCAAATGACTGGTGCCAGAAACATGGCCTCAAGCTGAATGCCAAAATATGCATCATAATCCCCTTCGGGGAGAGTGACGTCCCCACATATTATCACATTCATAATACTGTCCTAAGCACACAATCAGTTGTGAGGGATTTGAGTACCCAGGTTGTTAGCAACCTGACTTTTCACCACCATGTTGCTTCCATTGTATGGAAAGCATTCTACATGGCCCACCTCATAAGTAAAGGTATCTTATCCAGGGACAAGAATGTCATAACATCCCTGTATTCTTCCCTTATAAGGCCAATTATTGATTTTAATGCCCCCTTCAGCATGTATCTCGCAAAGCACATGCAGCAGCTGGAGAGACCACAGAAGTTCCTCACCAGTAGAATCCAGGGCCTCAAACATCTACCCTGCAGAGATAGGCTAAAAGCCCTGTCCCTCTACACAGTCTCCTACAGACTCCTCAGAGGTGACCTCTGTTGGGCATATAAAGCAATCTCAGACCCCACCTTGATGGGACTGCTGCATATACACAAGTCAAGCTCCACTCAAGTAATCCACACGTGCAACCTCAACCTGGTCTGTGATATCAATAGGACTTGTTGGTGGGACAGATTTGTGTCCCAGAGACTCCCCCATCTGTGGAATAGACTCCCACTCCATGTCAAGCATGATCCTATGAACCTATATTTGTAAATAGTCTGCACTTCTATTTGGCTTTATACTATGAAGTGCTATTGTGTCCTCAAATAAAGAAGAGTTTTGTTGCACCAAACTGGCACTTCACTTTGTTTGCAAAGACGTTTTTGTAGTCATGGGTTCAAGCTATTAGGTAGTGAGATATTTATTTGCAGAATATTTGGTTGGGGACTCATGGCTAAAGTGCAATTTACCTGCAGAGACATATGGCTGTCGCAGATTCACTGTGGGCACAGAGGAGCACACAATGCTGTGCCTACAGCTTCAATAACCAAACACATAGGAGGGGGGATTATGTCTATGGCTCTCAAGGCAGCTACGGACAGCAGGATGTATAGGTGGCATCAACAGCAATAGTAGGACACCAACTTGACATGTCAGTGACAATGAAAATGTTGTATACATTGGGCAATGCCTTTATTAATGGTGTGTATGAACCATTACACCCTTTGCAATGTCCAGGAAATATAGCCAAAAATACATACTGGAGTGTAAATGTTATTTCAGCATCTTGCAGGATGTTTTCCATGCTGTAGAACATTTTTACATGTTGTAGATACATAGGCATATACTCTGCACCAAGCACAACACACAACACTTCCCTTATCCCCTTGCACTATGTTGCTGAAGCTGTAGGCATGGTGCTGCATGTTTCTTTGTACCTCCAGTGAATTTGTAACAGCCATATCTCTCTGTAGCTGAATATCACTTCAGCCGTGAGTCCCCAAGCAAATGTACCCACAGAAAATGTTTTGTCACCTAACAGTCATAACCCACTTTTTTATGCAAAATGATGCAAACTTACCAAATCTGCTGGGCATTTTCTGTACTCATATCATGTTGCTAAGGCCTGGAACTACTTATGTATATCCATCAGGTTAACATCTTCCCTCCAATCCTTCAAGACAATCCTGATAGATTTCCTAGCAAAAAGGTGGCTGTGTTCTTGCTCAATGCTTGGATAAACTATATCCCTAAATGGGAACTAATACTTATTCTTACCTTATATCTCCTTACTCTCCCTTCTTCACTCACTTCCTTAATTCTATCAATTTCTTTCCACTCATTTTCCCTTTAAATATACTATAAGCCTGTTTTGCTCTCAGTTTGTATTGCAATTTCTTTTTTTATTATACTATCCTTAAATTCTGTAAACTGGCTAACATTTCTCTTACTATTAAATCATTGTCATATGTATATATATATATATATATATATATATATATATATATATATATATATATATATATATATAACTTAAATTTATTTTTACCCAATGATTTCATATGGTATAGTTCAAAATATAAAATAAAAGAATTTTCTCGGAACTTCAAGACTCAATAGTTATGAACAGGGCTTTCGGAGGGACTTAGCTCTTTTGAAACAAGATTTTTTGGATAGGGGTTATAAACCTCTAGATGTAGATAGAATGTGTCCAGATATTGAGTGCTCAAGGAAGAGTAGAGCACAACCCTATTTTAAGAAAGGTGGAAAACAAGAGGTCGAACTGACTGGTTGATTTTATATACAGACAATCGGATTAGGGGGTTGGTGGGTGATAGACCCAAATTTGTTTTTAGGAATAAGAAGTCTCTTAAGAGACAGTTGCGTTACAGGAAAGTTAAACAAGGTGGGTCTATTTTATAACAGTGAATGATCAAAAGATTGAAAGCCGTTATATCCACCCCTTAAAGTCGAAAACTAAGAAGAGCAAACAACCAGAACAGCAATTTCTTTCCCAGGGAAAGAAATCACTGGGCCGGCTGTCCAGGTTGTGCCGTTTCCTCCCCTTTAGTGCGATCTCGGAGTTGGTATATTTAAGTAGGGGGGGTGGGGGGCAAAGACCCCCTTTTAAAATAGTGTTTAGTGTGTTTTATTATTATTTTTTTTTTGGGAACAGCAATTTCTTTCCCTGGGAAAGAAATTGCTGTTCTAGTTGTTCGCTCATTTTAGTTTTCGACTTTAAGGGGTTGATATAACAGCATTTGATCTTTTGATCGTTCGCTGTTATAATATAAACCCAACAAGGTACCCCTTTTGCAGGAAGAGAGAAAAGGAATGTTTCCATGTCGCAAGTGTAGGTATTGTCCCTACTGTACATACACATGAAAAGTGGATTAAAACATCCATGGACGGGGTATGAATATCATCTTGACACTCTGGCTGGCTATGAAACAAGGGATGTTATCTATCTAGCAGTCTGTGGGGTCTGTCTAAATTTCTATGATGGGAAAACTAATCGCTTCCTTAGGGAGCGTATCAGGGAACACCTCTATATCACCAAGGTTAGGGTTTTAGAAGTGCTATAGCTAAGCACACTTTGGAATCTGGTGCTGAGCATGTTTTTAGTTTTAGAATGCTAGAGAAGATTAGTGCTAGTGATAGGAGTGGTGATTTTAGAAATTAAACAGAACAACGTGAATTATCTTGGATCATTAAACTGCAAGCGGACAGATACCCTGGGATTAATGATAGGGTTTGTTTGAGACTAATACTGAAGGGGAGAGAGCTACCTAAGAAGTTTAAATGATTTATTATTTGATTGACATTTTTAACTGTGATTGCTGATCCTTAATTGATATGTGATTGTTTTACTGATATAAATCTGCTGTTTGTGATTCATTTAATGGTCTGATGAAGTGCTCTTGTAGTGTAAAACCGCTTACCAGTAAAGATTTTATTTTGTACTGAGTTTTGCTTTTTTGCTGCCTTGGTATATCGTTTGGCCATGTTAATGTACCTCTGCTTTTATTAATTCAATTTGGTATAATTATTTAAACTGTATTTGTATTTTGTATTATTCTTAAAGACTGTAAAATTATTGTTCTTAAAATATTTTGTAATACTTTGGCCTCCACCAAAAATGGACTCTTGGTTGGACATTCCTAGAAATCAAATGTCAACAAATAAATAAATACTTGATAATTTTCACTGAAAACTTAAACACTGGACCAGTTTATTGTATTCTAATTAGTTAACTGTGACTGTTTCTTTAAAACATACACTTACCACAGGAGTCAGCAAGCTCTGCATGGCATGCAGGAATAGTGCAAGAGCTGCTGCACGCAATATGTCTGAGGCTGCCTAGCAGTGTTTACATTGCCTAAATGGGTGTGTGCGCTGCACACTGGGTTTAAAAAAAAAAAAAAACAGGAAATAGCAGCTCTGGTCACATCTGAGCACTGGATATGTGCAGCGCACCTCGGGGCTTAAACGGGAAGGCAATGGGAAGGGAAAACAGCAGTAGGAAGGCAATCAAGGAGAACTAGCATAGCTGGCAGGTGAAATGTATCAGAATCAGCCAATTACATAGGCAGCAGCCCAGCCCAGCACACTACTATAAACTATGTAAACACCTTTCACTCTGCTTTTTCCCACAAACTCTACACCACCGGTGTACACAGACGGGGAAATTTTACCTGACAAAACTAATAAAATGATAGAGGCTGCTGTCGGTCTCATACATCAATACGTGGAAGAGGCTGAGGGTGGTGAGGATGAGAATGTTAATGACCAACCCATAGTGAGGAGAAGAAGAGTGTACAGACCTAGTATAACCTACCAGGGGCTACATGAGCTGGAGATAGTGAAGTGCTATAGGGTGGACAGGGACATCCTACAGCAAATTGTTGAGCTGTGCCAGCCACACCTCACACACAGAACCAACAGAAGGGAACCCATTCCAGTGGATACCAAGGTATGTTTAGGGTTAAGAATACTAGCCACAGGTATCTTTCAAAGGCCAACTGGGAATATCATGTGGATCTCACAAGTATCAGCATCCAGGTTACTCCACCAGTTCCTGGATGTCATGTCACCACATGCCAGTGAGCACATATATTTCATCAACACCTGTGAGGCGTTGACTAGCAATATGCGTCTCTTCCACCAAATAACAGAATACCCTGAGGTAGTGGGTGCTATACACTGCATGCACATACAAATCAAAGCACCATCCAGTGAGCAGGGTAGGGTCTACATAAACCACAAGGGCTTCCCCTCCATCAACTGTCAGGTTGTGTGCGATGCCCAGGGCATTATCATGAATGTGTGTGCTGGGAGCCCTGGAAGCTATCACGACTCCCACATCTGGTATATGACACAGCTGTACCAGAGATGTGCCAGTGGGGACATCCCAAATGGCCACCTAGTGGGGGATGCTGGTTACGCACTGGAGTCGTGGCTGATGACACCCATCAGAAATGCACACATACCCGAACAAGAACTCCATAATGAGGCACATGCACAAACCAGAATCATAAAAGACCGTGTGTTTGGGATGCTCAAATCATGGTTCTGGTGCCTGGACATATCCGGTGGAGCCTTGCAGTACTCTCCAGCTACATGTACACAATTTTTCATTGTATGTGCCATGTTACACGATATGATGCTGCGGAAACAGCTGCAGCAGGAACAGCACGGGGCAGGGCCACGCAGTCCCCCACCATTGCCAAGGCCAGAACAGGCACAGAGTGACTCAGAGGAGGAACAACCTGAGTGTGCCCATGTAGGCAGAAGGAGAAGTGCCCAGTATGACCAGGCTTTGGCAAAGAGGCAATGCATAGCACATACACTGACATGGTAGGGACCCAGGGAATGACACTTCTCTCTGACTCGCACATACAGTAAAAGGGATGCCAAACATGACACTACCTGTCCTTTACCATGTATAGGGCATGTACTATGTGCATCCAACATAGTCAGCCCTCCAGCACCATCCTCAATACTGGCACAGCCACAAGGTAAGTCACTCTTCCTATCAATTGCTGAATGGAGTAGTGTGTTCTGCTAGTTGTATCTTTGATATGGATGTGAGCATGCAAGGGAATCTGGTGGCTGAATGGGATGGCAGCAGATAGTGGACACCTATATGGGCAGCATGAAATCCATAACAAATACTGGTGTCAACAAAATAGTCAGTGCTAGACTAGGTAATAAATCCCACTGCAGTACAAGTGGTGGCCCAAATGTGTGTCCATAGAATACAAACATACATGTCATTGAGGCTCACATACCCAACAACAGCCACAGCCAGCAGGACAGGTGTAGATGATTATAAAGAAAGGCTGTGCTAAGGCCTCCAAATTGATGGCAATGGAGAACAGCCCCCTCCAGACCTACACAGACAGACTACAGCAGATCTGGCAGCTGTATGTTAGTTCTGAAGGGTAAGAAGTCTGAAACTGAAATATGGGTCAATAAAACCTAAGATCTATACTCTACTGATATGCCTCTAGTCTGCATGATAGGTCAGAATACAAAACGAAATGAAAGCCAACAGAGTACTTGAAATCCCAGTACAGTCATAGCAAATGTTTACAGTTGTCAGGTGTGCCCCCACCCCCCACAATCCTATATAAAAATGCAGTAACATGTACATACGGGTTTAATAAAAGTGGAGCACAGATTACCTGAGCTGGCCCAATTTACAGGATAGATTGTTGCATGTGCACAATATGCAGGGGTCTGTGTGTTAGGTCGTTGTGTGTTGTATATTGTGTGGAAGTGGTCAGCATGTAGGCATGGAGGGTTGTGTCTTGCTGGCCTATGGCCAGTACTGTTGACAGGGCCATGTTCTGACAACTGCAGTGCCATCCACAATGCATTCCAGCAAAACCCAATTCAGCAGTTATCCATACTCACTGTTCAGATATCAATATCTGTCACCATCTGAAAGAAGGACATGGCATGAATGTGGGCCCAGACATACACACAGTACAGAGGTGGAAGTACCCTAGACAGAGTACATAAAATATGACTGTCAACTGCACACACCTTTGGAATTGTACATACAGGTTAGCAGCACATTAGTTGTCTGTGTAGTATGGAAAACTGATGTAGTCTGGCCAGTCACTGGTAAACCACAAAAGGCACAGTTATGAAGTAATGAGAGACTGCCTGTGTCCCGTATAAGGCAGCATAAGGGGAATGTCCCATGTATATCTGTGAGTCAGCTGCAAGAAGCTTCCATATCACACATGCACTCAGCTCACCCCAGCATCAGCCACAGGTTTATCACAGGTCATATCCCTGCTGTTGGGAATGAGTACGGTATGACCCCCATTTCTGTATGGGAATACCCACAGAATGCAGCATGCTGAAGAGGTGTCCCATGCAGGTGTGTCTCTAGCTCTAAGCAGCTCCCTGCCAGCATCTAGAACAATGTATTAATATGGACAGGAACTATTGCCATTAATACCTTTCACACTTATCCTGTCACCCCAGGGGAATCCAGAGGCTTGCAGCCTGGGACTGTAGGAGTGACAGAATGCACTGGCCTGCTACAGATGACCTGCATCACTAACAAATACCCTACATCCTCTGTCAAAGGCTGTGCCTCACCCGTACTGCCAATGTATGTTATCTCATGGGGTCTTAACTAACAACATAACACAGTCCACAGAACACAAATGCAAGGCCATGTTGACAAATGCCAGTAGCATGCCCACCATGTCCTACTGTATGAACTGTGGAGCAACCCCTAAATACCACTGGGATGAAGGGACAACTATAGGGATACTTTTCAGCTATCGCTCGCATAATGTTAGGAAGAGGATAGAATAACAGAGTGGGGGGTATAGAAGCATGGATGCCATGGAGTGTGTGAAGTCTGAAACTCTGATGTGTGCCCATACTACCCCTGCCTGGAAACCCAGCAATGGGTGGCTACAAACCTGCTTGTAAACCACAATGTGAAGGGGAACTGACCAGATATATGAGCCCTGCCTCTGGGTAACCTGGGTGAATCTGTACAGCTAAGAGGCATGGCCACAGCAGGATATGGCCATTCTGTTACCTCAATAGATGTACAAGCAGGGGATCCTCAGCCACCACAGAACCAAGGTGCTGGACCCTTTACACAGACCCATCAGCAAGTGTCTGCAGCTACCCCTCCATAATGGCATGAGTGTGCAAGAATATGTACGCTGCAGACCACAATGCTGGACACACCTTCATTCATCTTGTATATCCCAGGAAATAACTGTGAACAAATAAGTATATCTGCCAGTAGTTGATGACATAATACATCACAGTGTAAAAAGTACATATGTCTAAATATCTCTGCTAACACCAACCATGTAACACAAGCAGCAAAGACACAATAGTTACAGTATCCCACTATCTTTTGACCATTGTGACTCCATATTGTCAACCTATCTACAGATATCCTGCAGAAACAGGTCGCTAGCTGTAGGTGTAGAGCACAAAATCCTGGACTGGAGTGCAACCTACTTGGAATGGATTAACACACTCAATACAGAAGGTCATACCGGGCATGCTCCTACACTTAAAGAAATGAAGCCCATGTCTGACAACAACAGTGGACTATACATATCTGTCAGTCGCAGATGTCTGTGCACACACACCACATTGCACACCATTCATGCTTTGCACACACATTGGATAGGAATACTCACACATATCCAAGTACCACACACTATAATAGATCAAACATACCTACACAGAGAGAGACAGACAGTGACAAAGAGATTTCCATCATGAGGCCTGTCCCACCCACCACACATCCAACTGGCCAATATCACATGTTGTGGCGATGTCAATCATTGTAGACATTTGCTTTTGGTATCCCTCAGCCCTATAGTGTCTGCGGTGCTTGTGATAACTGTGTAACATGATAGTATAAATCAGTATTCATCTAGCATTTCTATACCCAGTCCTGTCAAATGTAAAGTTGTGTGTGACTGAGTGTTGTGTGTGTGTTTCCAGAGGAATAGTTTATGGCCCATTCACACACGCTGCACTTTCCATTGCCCATGTCAGCACTCATGCCGATGTCAGTCACCTTGGGATAACCCTCTGGCCAAATCTCAGTCCCATAAGCTCTGTGGTGCTTCCAATAACTTGCATAATGCTATAGTGTGACATACTAGTTAGTGAGGAGTTCTACTCCCAGACATGGAAATGGTGTGTGTGTGTGTATGTGTGTGTGTGTGGGGGGGGGTGATTAATGACTTTGAGGCCGTTCACAGTCACTACACCTCCCATTGCTCTGCATTAGCAAACCTGCTAATGTCAGTCACCTTGAAATACCCCTTTGGAGAAAGGCTAGCTCTATAAGCTCCATGGCATGTGTGATAACTGCATAATGCTAAAGTATAATGTACTAGTTAGATAAGAGTTCTAATCCCAGACATGGTAACTATGAGTGTGTGTGTGTGTGTGTGTCCTGGATAACACCTGATATTATGGACATTCACATTTACTACTCTCCCCTTACCCCTCCTTTAGCACTGCTACTGATATTAGTCACCTTCAAAGATACCTATGGAGAGCTCACCAACATGTATGCTCCATGGCATGTGCCATAAATGTGGAACAATGTAGTAATAGTAACTACACAGGTATGGGTTTGAATCTCATCTGTGGCAAGTGTTTTTGTGTGTGCATATGTATGTGTGTACCTCAAAGGTTTTCGCTCCATTTACACCCAGTACACATCACAGAGCCTGACTGTAGCAGTCCTGCAGATATCATCCACCTTAGAAGTACCTGTTGCCAACCCTAAACTATGTCAGGTCAATGGTGCATGTGGTAAATGCGTAACATAGTGGTCTGTAAAAATTGCTCAGTAGAGGTTTGAAGCTCACCCCTGACACATGTAAATGTGTGTTTAGGGTAAAAGTATTGTTGGGATCTCTCACCCACTACATCACCAAATGCCAGTATTTACAAGGTTCTGGTGATGTTCCTCACCTTAGAAGTACCTTGGGGCAACATCCACCCTATAACCTCCATGGCACGTGTGATAAATGTGGTACACTATAGTAATAATACATAGATAGGTAGGGGGTTGATTCTCAGTACTGGAAAGTGTGTGTGTTTGTCATCAGTATCCTGCGTGGAGGTTGCTGTGATTGTGTAATAACAGGATGCATTGTGGGTTGGGTTTTGCTAAATTAATATGTTGAGGACCTAGTACATGTCACAATGTCCACATTACAAGGACTACAGATGTCAAATACCAGAGAGGGTGGTGTAGACAATCTATAGCCCTACATGTGACATTATGGATTGGTGAACAATATAAGCAACCTCTCTATTACTCAGAGAACACTCTCCCCCCATATCTCATACACAAACACACTTGGCTAGGCAACAGCCACTATATTGGTAGTTTCCTGAATATTGCCTCACAGATAGTAACCACGGTGTGACTGCATTGGACTACATGCCTGTTGACCACAACAGTGCCATTGACATCAGAAAGTATTGTGATGTGTTACATCTCCTGACTGAGTGTGTGTTATCCAGCAAGTAAAAGGACATGGCACCCTGTTCCATCCCCGCAGTAGGCAAATAAATTCTTGCAGTGGCCCTTTGGCTATGTTCCCCACTGGACACCTGCAACAACTGTAGAGTCTGCAAATGTAACCCATAAATGGAATACCATGCCTTATACACATGCCATGTGTGGACAGACGCCACTAACTCCACTGAATATCTGTATCATGCTGTCAATGTAGGTGCAAACATGGCCTCAGTTCCATAGCCAGGTCTCACCAAATGAGGTCAGGAATGCTAGATCAGAAGATAATAATCTGTCCACATAACATGTCTGGAGACCTCAAGTACACTTCCACACGTCACAGAGCATGCGTGAGGGATATGTGCACAACCCATACACTGTCCATGTTATGGAATATAGATCACATACATGGGAAGCAGTGCACATCACTAGCCACCCACAACATTAACTCAGATGAGTGGATGGTGAATACAATACCCACCCGAGGGGACCACTCCACAGACTACACCCCTGAGCCACACTAGAGACTATTGTCATATGACCTAATGCCATGGTATTCCCTTGGCCTAGCCTTGTACAGCCTTCATGCTTACTCACCTACTACAGACCTGTGAAGCAATGAACCTATGCATCTCTGTACTGGCAAATGTGTGTGTGTGTGTGTGTGTGTGTGTGTGTGTGTGTGTGTGTGTGTGTGTGTGTGTGTGTGTGTGTGTGTGTGTGTGTGTGTGTGTAGAGATTAATGATTTTGAAGCCATTCACACTCACTACACCTCCCATTGCCCTAATTTAGCATGCCTACTGATGTCATTCATCTTGAAATAACCTTCTATCCATGTTTCAGCCATATAAGCTCTGTGGTGCTTGCGATAACTGCGTAATAGTGTAGTATAGCAAACTAGTTAGGTAGAAGTTCTAATCCTGATCCTGCCAACTGTGATAATGTGTGTGTTTCCCTCAGAGAGAATGTATGTGTCTTCATTGACACCTGCTTTCATGGACATTTACACTTCCCTTACCCCTCCTTTAGCACTGTTGCTGATGTCATGCACCTTCAAAGATACCTTTGGACAGCTCACCAACATTTAAGCTCCATGGCATGTACAATAACTGCATAACACTGTAATAGCAATACATAGTCAGATAGGGGTTTGAAACTCACTACTGGTAAGTGTGTGTTTGTGTGTGTGTCATCAGTATCTTGTTGTGGTGATTGCGTAATGACAGGATCCATTGCAGTGTGGGTTTTGTTACATCATTATACTGAGGAACTATATGTCCCATTGTCCACATTACAAGGCCAACAGTTTTCCTACACTGTAGAGGTTGTTGTAGACAATCCTCAACCATAAATGTGTACAGCCATGTGCAATTACTATGTGACAGTATGGATTAGTAAACAATATAGGCAAGCGTTATAATACCCAGATACCACTCTCCACCCATGGATCATACACAAACACGCTTGGCTCTTACTCTCTTACTCCCTTCCTTTCTTACTTTGTCTCTGTGTCTCTGTGTGTATCTCTCTCTCTCTCTCTCTCTCTCTCTCTCTCTCTCTCTCCCTCTCTGGTGGATGTGGAAAAGTACATCTGTTTTCCATAGGCAGCAGCTTGAGTTTTGTAAGTAATGCTCATGATCAGCTGATGGCCTGTGCACGAATTGCAGTCCCCCACATGCTAATTGCATGTGGAACAGCTGTGGTATCATTCCTATAGCCAATTGCATGGAAACACACTCCTATAACTAAGCACTTCATGTAGGTGTTGGCCCTTATCCTTCACTGTGAGCAGGAATTCATGTGGGTGTTTGACAAACAGCATCACAGAGGGCAGTTGGAAATACCTCTTACAACATACACTGTGGAGACATAGGCGGGGTATGTTCCAGACATGGGGACATAATGTAAGTATTGCTGTTCTACATTTGAAGTAATGTTGGTTTAATAGGATTTGTGTGGATACGGCTGTTCTACATGATTTAAAGTCTGGCATGACAGTGTTATGCGGTTGAGGAAACTCTCACCTGTAGGGCTATCTGCAGAATGGCCAGAGTTTGCAGTCTTACATGTGGTGTGTTACTCACACATTTCCTATCTTTAGAAATGCACTAGCATACTCTGATGATTGCAGTCAGTACATGGTGACATCCATGTGAATTACTGACTTCATATCCCTCAGAAGAGATATGTCACAACACCAGGAATTTTCTCAGTTTATCACAGCAATATGTCAATACTGGCCCTGTGCTTGTACCTCTGTCCCACAAGTCTGTCACCCTTTGTCCATATGTCATACAGTAAGAAGTGTGTATGTACAGTACATCATTATTTACTTACATTTATTTATTTATTTGTTTATTTATTCTACATTTGTTGACCGGGCTAGTCTAGCTGGATATATGTCCATTTTCAGTAGAGGCCCTGGGAGATAAGCTCCAACATTCAAAATGAAATGACATTAAGAAAACATGTGAAAAAACTTTACAGCAGTACATGAACATAGGCAAATAAAGATAACATTTTAACTGGTGACAAAGTTATAAAATGCAAATTGCAGAAAGTAGAACATTTAGATAAGAATATTATTACAAAATATTGCTTAAAGTGGTATTTATGGTGAATACTAGCATAATGTATAGTAATAGAGGATACAGGATAGTATGAAGAAGCCTGGCAGATATGTTAGTATATCATGTGGTATAAGAAGTGGAAAGAATACATATATATAGAAATAATTATATATGTATACATATATATATATATATATATATATATATATATATATATATATATATATATACAAATACCTATATGTAGATAGTGAGAAGGAGATATAGAATCAGTGGATGTAAATATGAGGTAGATACAGTGGTCTAAAAGATGTAGAATGTAGTCAGGTGTCGGGGGCTAAAGTTAGTCAGGATTACTACAGGTGCACAGCCATTGTGATTTAAGGTAGAGTTTAAGTTTCTTTTTAAAGAGATTTTGAGGGAATAGAAGAAAGTTCATAGGGGAGGAGGTTCCAGTGTTTTCCAACAGTGTTAGAAAAGAGGGAGTCTCCAGCTTTGTTGTTTGCTTTGTCAATATTTACAAGAAGTTTGTGTGCTGATCTTAAGGAGTTTAGGTTGTGGTAGGGGTGAATAAGAGTAGATAGTATAGGTGTTTTGTTAGGTTGATATAGAAGTTGATGGGTTATGGCTAGTTGATAAATTTTTAGTTGTTGCTGAAATTCTAGCCAACCTAGTTGTTTTAGATTAGTACAGTGGTGGGTTCTAAAAGGGTTGCCTGTGGCAAATCTGGCTATGCTGTGGTAGGAGTTTTCTAGCTTAAACAGATTCTTTTTTTATAAGTTAGTATAAGTGGGTGAGGCATAGAGAAGGGGTGAGATAAGATGTGAGTGGGCAATAGTTATTCTAGAATCTGGAGTGAGGAAAGGTTTGATTTTGTAAAGAGAGCCTATTTTTTTATTAATATTTTTCAAAGTGTTGCTTATGTGGGTATCGAAGTTAAGGTTGTTGTCAATGGTAACTCCTAGTAGTTTTCTAGTATAATCTTGTGATATAGGTGTGGCATTTTTAGATGTTATTATAAAGTCTATGTGGGGAGATTTACTGGAAGGTGTGAAGAGGAGGAGTTTTTTTTTTTTTGGGTTTAGTAGGAGACAGCGTTGAGAAAACCATTCTTCTACAGAATTAAAAATGTGTTGAGTAAGGGAGTGAAGTTCAGAGACAGATTTTGCTGAGCAAATTAGTGTAGAATCATCTGTCTATGTATTGTGTACATGTTGACTGAGGGACTTGGTGATTGTCATCAAAAGAGAAAAGGGGCCCAGATAGAAGGGGCCAGGGTGGAATTCTGACAACTGGTAGCTGGGAAGATAGAGTGGAGTTCCAGAGTACTGCTTGATGTCTATTATCTAAGTAGGATTTAAACCAGTTAATAGGTTGAATTTCAAGTGATAAAGATTGAAGAATGTGTGTGAGTATTTGGTGGTTGACCATGTCAAAAGCCTTGGACAGGTCTAAGAAAAGTGCTGAAGAAAGGGTGTTTTGGTTACGATTTTTGTTGATAGTGTCTGTAAAGGAGAGGAGGGCAGTGGTGATACTATGGGAAGGTCTAAAACTGTGTTGGGTATTAGAGAGTAAGTTATTTTGAAGAAGATGGTCAAGCAGTTGCTTGTGTATACATCTTTCCATAATCTTAGATAAGGGAGAGAGTAGAGCAATAGGGTGGTAGTTGGAAATATCAGTTGAATTTCCCCCCTTATGAAGAGGAATAATGTGGGAGATTTTCCAAAGTTTAGGGACATATCCCTCAGTGATGGTTCTGTTGATCAGTATGGAGACTGGGTAGGCTATTGATTTGGCTGCTCATTGCAGGTATTCTGGAGGTAGTAGGTCAGCAGAGGCAGTACATGGTTTAAGTTTTTTGATAAGGGAAAGAATGTAAGATGTTGGAACAGGTTGGAAAAGAAATGGGGGAGGTGGGTTTAAGTGGCTGTTAGGTATGTTTGTGTTTTTGCTGGAGAGTTGACTGGCTAGAGTTTGAATTGTTTCGGTGAAAAAGGAATTAAAGTCCTTAGCAATGTGGTTAGGATTCTTTATGTCTGTGCCATGTGGGTTGGGTGTGACAGGTTTACTTGGCTGTAGTAACTGCTTTATGTTTGCCCAGAACCTTTGTGGGTTATTTTGGTGAGATTGCTGTGGTTTCAGGTAATAGTTTTTTTTTATCGGTCATTATTGCTTTTTTGGCCTCATTTCTCAATTGTTTGAAATGTTGGTAATCAGTAGTGTTTTTAATTAAGTGAGATTTTTTTCCAGATTTTATTTCTCAGATTGATTTTTTGTTTAGTTTCTGTTGAGAGCCAGGGGGCAGATTTACTTTTAATTCTAATAGAGCGAGCGAGGGCATGGTAGTTGAGTATGGCCAGAAACTTAGCATCAAAGAAGTCAACAGCTTCATCAAGAGGAAGGTCTTTTAAAGGTGACAAGTTACATAGGTTCATAGGTTCATAGAGTAGTACTAAGCTAATTGCTCTTTTACTTGCCATTTTTAGCCCCTAAATTATCCCTTGTGAGACTCTCAAACCTGTGCACTTGTTGTTTGTGAGCAAACAACCATTAGGCCACCCTCCCAACATGCTTTCAGTTCTCCTTGAAATAGCTCAAGGTTGAATTTTTTTTGGTTCTGATTGTTCTAGTTATGTTTTGGGTAGGGGGGTTGGTTTTGAGCCTGATTATGTAAGTTAATATGTGATCACTTATACTATCAGGAAGGATTCCTGTTTCATAAGTATGGAGTTGACTGTTGGTGAGTATCCAGTTTAAGGTACTTTCTTTTTTGTTAGTTTTATTTATTCTAGTGGGGCAGGTGATATTTTGAGAGAACCCGTGAAGGTTAATATGGTTAGTAGGGTGCTTGTTGTTGCAAGATTGCCAATCAATGTTTAAGTCACCTAGGATTATTGTTTCTTGGGGTAAGTTTAGTGATAGCCAACATAGGATGTTTTCAATGGTAGAAATATTATTACCTGGGGGGACATAAATGCAGATAATAAAGATAGATTTGACTGAGTTTAGTTTAAGTTTGGTAATAAGAATTTCAGCATTAGAGTCCTGAGGAGGTTTTTGGTGGAATGTGGTTATTTCAAGGCTTGATTTATATAAGATAGCTATTCCACCACCTTTTTTAGATAGTCTGTCAAGACGCAATATTTTATAGCCAGGAGGGATGACTTCTGTGTCTTTTGTTGAAGGTTTTTAACCAGGTTTCTGTTAGACAAATAATATCAAAGGAGTAGAGTTCTAAGAGAGCATGTAGTTGTGTTGTTTTATTATTAATGCTACATATGTTGAGGTTAGCTATTGAGAGTGAGTTGTTAGGTTTTTTAAGTAAGGAGTTAGGAGTGGGGTTTTGATAAATGGTCTGATTTATAGAGGAGGTAATAGGACCTGGGTTAGGTTGAATATCTCCACTGTGGAGTGAGTGTAGTAGGGTTAAATATATAGTGTTTGTATATTTACTTTGAGGAGGGGTAGCCTTCTAGTGCTCAGGTGAACATACTTTATGTGGGTTATCCTATGATATTTAGGTAAAAGATAGCTAGGTGTGGAAGTGATGTTGATGTGATGATTATGGTTGGTTGGAATTGAAGAGGTAGGATGTTTAGTTGGGTTGGGTAGGTGTGATAGTAGAAGGTGTTCATAGGAGGTTGTAATGTATGTTAATATTAAAGGTGAAAGAAGTGAGAGTATAAGTAAGGTATGTATGAGTACTAGGGAGGGGAGTTTATATATTGTAATGGTGGATAGTAAGTTCAGGTTATAAATTAAGTGCAGGTGGTGTGTACATCATACCTGATAACAAACTAGTGAGATATCAGACAGCTAAACATGTTATGTACCGTAGGCCTTATATTTCAGGACAAAACCTGGACATTCTGTTGTAGTCTGTACAACAGTGAGGTCTGTGTACTTATGGTGATTGTTGACAGAGTGTGTATTGTGAATATGTTACTTGGCCTGTTTACAGACTGTGGTAGATGTCATTGTTCTTGGTCTTGTTCTATCTGACATTGCATGCTTCTCCAGTTTATGGTACCCAATCAGCGTACATGTTTGTAGGGCCTGATACATGTCCCATACCACAGTCAGGCATCAGACTGCACTGTGTATTGGCCCAATATATGTAGGGTTAGTGTGTGAGTGGCACATATGAGGATGGATTTGTTCACACAGTCCATATACTGTACTATTAATTAGGCTTACCATACTGTGACTGTAACTGTGTTCAGATTGGTTGTGGGTATGCACTTTCAACTGGTGTCTCTTACTCCGTGCTGTTACATGCCTGTAGTGACTGCTATATTTGCAAGTACATGTGTATTCCCCCCATAGGAAACTTGGGTCAGTGTTGTGTCAGTCTGCCTGTAGTTTGCACAGTGCTTTGTGACATGCCTTGCAGCTCAGTGTATTTACCTAGTGTGATGTTATGTCCAGATATTTGTCAAATGTACTGTAGCCTGGAAACCATAAGTGTTGTGTATTTCTGAAAAGGCAGTGGGATGCTGTGAAGATGTATGTCACTAACTAGTGGGAAGTATGTGGGCTTGGGACCTTTGCACCTCCAGTTAATATGTGTTAGGACAGACAGGAGTGTGTGAATTAATCAACTGTGTGAGTGTGTCTATTCCAGTATTTTTGTGATATCCCCATTTACATAGCTGTAAACATCCACTTTGTCAGGCTTGGTCCACACGTCTTGCACTAAGGAGTTCTGTGTATACCTCTGGACTGACCAGATTGTGTCAGACTGTCCACATTTATTGGTCCTATCTCTGCTGTATTCATCGGGATCATTACTGTGATTTGTGTGGTACTTCACTATGATGATCTTATGATGTCTGTCAGTAACTGATGGTGTACATGTCAGTATCAGAAGTGACTTCCCAGACAACATGTCTGTTAACACAACCCCTTTTTACTGTAGCAACATTCCACATTTATATCTGCAATACTTACATTACATCCCCTTGCACTAAGGGGTTGTGACTACTGGTGCTGAGGTATGACTCCACTACATGTTATGGGCATATGTTTTATATACATATTATATATATATATATATATATATATATATATATATATATATATATATATATATATATATATATATATATATATATATACATACATACACCCCCTGATTCTGTATGCCCTGCACAGTGTGCAGGATTAGTGCAGGAGCTCTAGCAGGCAATATGTCTGCCGTGCGATCCAGGAACAGCCTGCAGGGGCATGCACGAGCACTCGTGCACTAGTCCTGCACGGACTAAGCCCCTGTATGCAAATCACCCCATTTGCAGGAGAAATCCATGCAAATGAGGTGAATTTGCAATCCAAGAAGCTTGAAACCAGCTGTGCAAGACTTAGTGCAATCTGCAGAAATGTACTTGGTTAGTTTCTGCGAAATCCAGATAAAGGCTGCATATCAGTCAGGAAGCATGCCAATGGCCAAGTATAAGGCCACTGGCATTGCAAACAGCTTAAAAAATAAAAAACAACTTTTTTTTTTTTTTAGCCGATCTCGGCTATTTAAGCGTAGGGCAGCGGCGGGCAAATGGGATCGGGAGGAAAATAATAAAATAAACCTAAAATAAGCATTCTAACTAAAATCACTATTCTGCCATGCAAGTCAATGGCAGGCAAAAGACAAAATGGCCAGTGAGTAGTGGTTGCTAAGGGTGAGACATGTAAGTATGCATTAACAGGTAATCCTATGCAAATGAGTGGAATGATAGTGAATCCCAGTTTTCCCCAGCATGCTAGTCAAGTCCCAACAGTGCAAGAGTAGGAATAGTTTGGTGCAAGCCTAGGAGTTAGCTGACATCATAGGGGGGTGTATCAGGCATACTGTAAGCAGACTGGAGCCCTGTGGCTCCGGTTTGCTCCTAGCTTAGCACAGCTAAGCAAGAGGGTGTGTCTGAATCTGACTAGCACTCTTTACATTGCCTAAGCAGGTGTGCGTACCACGCACCAGGTTTTAAAGGGAAAAAAAGAGTTAAACCAGGAAATAGCAGCTCTGTGCACATTTGAGCACTCTGTTTGCGGGGGGCGCCCCCAGGCTTAAACAGGAAGGCAATGGGAAGGGAAAACAGCAGTAGGAAGGTAATCAAGGAGAACTAGCATAGCTGGTAGGTGAAATGTATCAGAATCAGCCAATTACACAGGCAGCAGACCAGCCCAGCCCAGAACACTACTATAAACTATACAAACACCTTCCTCCTCTGGTTTTTCCCACACTCTCCACCACTGGTGTATACAAGCAGAGAACTTTTAATAATCAAAGCAATAAAATTATAGGGGCTGCAATAGCTATCATAAAACAACTTGCAGAAGAGGCGGAGGGTGGTGAGAATGTGAATGCTGTTGACCAACTGACAGTGAGGAGATGGAGAAGAGTGTACAGACCCAGGGTAACCTACAAGTGGCTACATGAGCTGGAGATAGTGGAGCACTATAGGGTGGACAGGGACCTCCTACATTAAATTGTTGAGTGAGCTGTGCTGGCCACACCTCACACACAGAACTAACAGATGGGAACCCATTCCAGTGGATACCAAGGTATGTGTAGGCCTAAGAATACAAGCTACAGGTGTCTTCCAAAGGCCAGCTGGGGATATGATGGGGATCTCACAGGCATCGGCATCCAGGGTGCTCCATCAGTTCCTGGATGCCATGTCAGCTCATGTTGGTGAGCACGTATATTTCCCCAACACCCATGAGACATTTCTCCAGCAATATGCAACTGTTCCACCAAATAGCAAAATACCCTGAGTCAGTGGGTGCTATAGACTGCACGCACATATGCATCAAAGCACCACCCAGTGAGCGGGGTAGGGTCTACATCAAGGGCTTCCCCTTCATCAACTGCCAGGTTGTGTGCAATGTCCACGGCATAATAATGAATGTGTGTGCTGGCTGCCCTGGAAGCTATCATGATTCCCACATCTAGCATCTGACGCAGCTGTACCAGAGATTTGCCAAAAGGGACATCCCTCATGGTCACCTAGTGGGGGAAGCTGGATACACACTGGAGCCGTGGCTGTTGACACCCATCAGAAATGCACACACACCCGAACAAGACCTCCATAATGAGGCACGCACACAGACCAAAATTATAGTAGAGCATGTGTTTGGGATGCTCAAGTCACAGTTCCTGTGCCTGGACACATCCGGTGGAGCCTTGCAGTACTCACCAGCTACATGTATCCAAATTGTCATCGTATGTGCAATGCTACACAATATGATCCTGTGGAAACAGCTGCAGCAAGAACAGCACGAGGCAGGGCCTCACAACCCCCCACCATTGCCAAGGCCTGCATAGGCACAGAGTGACTTGGAGAAGGAACAACCTGAGCCTGCCCCAGTAGGCAGAAGGAGGCATGCCCAGTATGCCCTGGCCTTGGAAAAGAGGCAACGCATAGCACATACACTGACACAGGAGGGACCCAGGGAATAACACCTCTCTCTGACTCTCATATACAGTAAAAGGGATGCCAAACATGACACTACCTGTGCTCAACCATGTGTAGGGAGTGTACTATTTGCATCCGACATAGGCAGCCCTGCAGCACCACCCTCAATACTGGGAGACTCACAAGGTAAGTGACTCACACATGCCAGTCAGGGGGGTTCACATACCCAACAACAGTCACAGCCAGCAGGACAGGTGTAGACAAACACAAACAAAGGCTGTGCTATGGCCTGTGAATGATGCCTATGGGTAACCTTCCCCCGGCCTACACAGACAAACCACAGCAGGTCAGGCAGTGGGATGTTAGTTCTGAAGGGTAGGAAGTCAGAAACTAATATGTAGGTAAACCAAAGCTAAGATCTGTAGTACACTGGAATGCCTCTACTCAGCATGATAGGTTAGAATATAGAATGAAATGGAGTTCATGACATACCAGTATAGTCATAGCAAATGTGTACAGGTGTCAGGTGTGCCCCCATCCTATGCAGAAATGTAGTAACAGTCAGATGTGCCCCCCAATCCTGTGTAGATATGTAGAAATAGTTAGGTGTGTTCCCCAATCCTGTGTACGACTGCAGAAACAGTCAGGTGTGCTCCCACCGGCCCTACTGAATTATGTAGTAATGGTCTGGTGTGCCCCCCCCCCCAATGTGATGTACACGTCTTAACAGTCAGGTGTGCCCTCCCACAACCCTATGTAGAAATGTAGTAACATGTATGTGTAGGTCTAATACCAGTGGAGCACAGATGCACAGAGGTGGCCAAGGTAGCAGAATAGGTTGTAGCATCTGCACAATATGCAGGTATGTGTGTGTTAGGTTGGTGTGTGTCTCATAGCATGTGAGAGTGGTCGGTATGTATGCATCTTGAGGTAAGCCTGGTGGCCATTACCCACTACCGCTGATGACAGGGACAAGTCCTCACAACTGCAGTGCCATACACAATACCCATCAGTATAACACAAGCTAGCAGTAAGCCATTGCAAATGTATGGTGGTAACATGTGTCATCATCTGAAAGACTAACATGGCATGGCTGTTGGTCTACATATACAAGCAGTACACAGGGGAAAGTACCCCAGACATACAATATATATTGTGTCACTGTAAAATGGACACACCCTTGGAAACGTACATACAAGTATGCATCACATTATTTGGTCCTGTAGTAGGGGATACTGGTGTTGTCTGACCAAACACGAGCAGATCACAAAGAAGGTAGGACCAATGTATTGGGAAATAGCTGATGTACCTGCACATGCAAGCATAACTGGAATGCCCAATGCATATCTGTGAGTCAGATGCAAGTAGTGTCCATAGCACACATGCACCCAGCTCATGCAAACACCACTCACAGGCACCTCTCTGGTCATCTCCCTGCTGTGGGGAATGGGTACAGTTATACCCCACCTGTATATGGCAATAGCAGAAAACTGCAGCATGCAGTGCAGGTGTCCCATTCAGGTTTGTCCCTAGCTGTAGGTAGCACCCTACCAGCATCCACACCACCTGAGCAAGATGTTTAGGAGGTATTGGCATGAACTCCTATCACACCTACCCTGTCACCACAAGGGAATATACTGTATGGTGGTCTGGGACTGTAGGACTGACAGAATGCAACTACCTGCCACATCTGGCATGCAGCAACACCTAATGCCCCACAGGCGTCTGCCAAAGGCCTGTGCCTCACATGTACTGCCAATGCATGTTATGTCATGGACACCCAAATAACAACATCCCACACTCCATATAAGCCATATGCAAGGCCATGTGGACAAACCACAGTACATGTTCACCATGTCCCACTGCATGAACTGTGGACCAACACTAACACAAACCTGTGATGTGTGCGGGACCCTTAGGGAAAGTATCAGAGAATGTATGCATAATGTATGGAAGAGGTTAGAATAACAGAGGGGGGGTGGGAGCATGAGCAGCATGGAATGTGCAAAGTCTGACACTAAGCTGTGTGCACACACTATCTCTGGCTGCAAACACATACATGGGTGGCTACACACATGTCCATACACCACAATACGGTAAATGTCCTGACCCATGGCCCCTGCCCCTGGCTGACCTGTACAAATCAAGTACAAGTATGGGATCCTCTGCCAGTACTGTACCAAGGTTCTGAACTGGATACACAAACCCAGCACCAAGTGTCTGCAGCTCCCCCTCCAGAGTGGCATAACTTACCATTAATACGTAGGTGTCTGTCCACAATACCGGACACAGCTGCAGTCACCCTTGTCTCCCAAGACATCACTGTGAGTAAGATTGTCCATCTGACAGTACATGAGGACAGGAAACATCACTGTATATAACAGTACACATCTGAATATCTCTGCTAACAGCAGTACTATGCAGCTGAAGCAGCACAGACACAATCACCTACAGTACACACTATCCCCTGCACAGTTTGTCCTCATATTGCCAAATGATCGACAGATACCCTACAGAAACAGTATGCTACCTGTAGGTGTAGAGCACAAAGGTCTGCAATGCAGTACAAACTACCTGGACTCAATCCATACATTAAATACAGATGGGCATACTGGGCATGTTCACACACTTAAAGAAATGAAGGCAATGTCAGCCAACAGCACACTGAAAGGTCATATTGGGCATGCTCACACACTTAAACAAATGAAGGCCATGTCTGCAAACAGCAGTGGACTAGACATACCTGGCAGTCGCAGATGTTAGTGCAGATACTCCTCAATATGCACCTTTCATGCTTTGCACACACAGTGGATAGGAATACACACATATATCTAAGGACAATGCACTATAATAAGCCAAAGGTAGACATACATAGATGTGTGGAATAGGGTGACTGTGACAAGGAGCCATCCAGGCCTGTCCCACCCAGCACACAACCAAAGGGCCACAACCACATGAGGTTCATATGTCACTCACTGTAGATACTAGCCACCGGTATCTGCCAACATTACAAACTATGTGGTGCAAGTGCTAGCTGTGCAACATGACTGTACAAGGAAGTAGTCATCTAGCAGCTGCATACATGTACCTGTGGAATATGACCCTGTGTGTGCCCGCATGTGGTGTGTCACCCTCTAGATGAATGGGTTATGGCCCATGCACACACACTGCCCTTCCCATAGCCCTACTATGATAAGCCTGTTGAGGTCATCCACTGTGAAATACACCTTTGGGAGAGTTGTAGCCCAGTAATCTCCGTGGCATGTCCTATAACTGCATACTGCTGTAGTGTGATAAACTGGTTAGGTAGGAGTTCCAATCCCAGACATGGCAACTGTGTGTGTGTGTGTGTGTATATCTATCTGTGTAAAGAGCAATGCTTTATAGGGTAGTCACACTCCCTAAAATTCAAATGCTCCACGTTGGTAAGGCTGCTGATGTCATCTACCTAGAAATAAACCTCTGGGAAGATCGTAGCCGAGTAATCTCTGTACCACATCCCATAACTGTGTACTGCTGTAGTGTGATAAAACAGGTAGGTAGGAGTTTGAATCCCAGACTTGGCAAGTGTATGTGTGTGTGTCTCTCTCTGTCTATATAAAAAGCAATTGATTTTAGGCTACTCACACTCCTTACAATTCAAATGCCCTACTTTGTCAAGGCTGCTGTTGTCATCCACTTAGATATACACCTCTGGGAAGGATGTAGCCTAGTAATCTCCATAGTGCATCCCATAACTGTGTACTGCTGTTGTGTGACAAGCTAGGTAGGAGTTCTAAGTGTGTGCATGTGTGTGTAGAGAACAATGCATTTTAGACTACTCACACTCAGTACAATTCAAATGCCCTACTTTGGCAATCCTGCTGATGTCATTCACAATGAAATACACATTTGGGGAAGGAGCACTCCAGCAATCCACGTGGTGTGTCTCATAATAGCATCATGCTGTAGTGTGATATAGAACTCTGGTAGGGGTTCTATCCCCAGACATGGCTGTTGTGGATGTTTTGTGTGTGTTTCTATGTCTGTGTAGGTAGCAATGCATTTTAGGCTAGTCACACTCAGTACAATTCAAATGCCCTACTTTGGCAATCCTGCTGATGTCATTCACTGTGAAATACACCTTTGGGGAAGGAGTACTCCACTAATCACTGTAGTGTGTGCTGTCACAGCATAGTGTAATATACTAGTTAGGTAGGAGTTCTAATCCCAGACATGCCTGTGTTTGTGTGTGTGTCTGTGTTTGCCATTCATATCCTGTGTGGAGGTGGTTGTGAGTGTGTTGCAACTGGACTCAATGTGGAGTGGGTTTTGCAAACTTCTTATATGGTGGGCCAAGTATACATCACAATGTTCACTGTACAGGGATAACAGATGTGAAATAGCCAAGAGGCTGGGGAGCAAATCCATACCCCTAAATGTGACATCTATGCCAGCTGAACAATGTTAGCAACCCTTGTATTACCCAGGGGACACTCTCAACCCATGTCTCATACACATACACTTTCCTAGGCAACAGCCACTATGTTGGTAGTACCCTGCATATTGCCCACTGATAGTAACCATGGTGTAATTGCAGTGGGCTACAGAGGGCATGGAACCCTGTCCATCAATCCAATAGGCATGTACATGCCGACAGTGCACCTCCCCCATGTTCCGCACTGGACACCTGCAACACCTGTGGTGCCCTCAAATGTGACCCACAAAGAACATACCATGCCTGAAACACAAGCTCTGTATGGACAGATGACACTGACATCTGGGAATACCGGTATCATGCTATCAATGTAGGTGTAGGGTCAACCTGCTGTCCATTAACAGTTCCCACCACATGAGGCTAGGACTGGCACATCTGATGATAACAATCTGTGTACACAACATGGGCCAGACACCCTGGTACTGTTCCACATGTCACTGTACATGCATGTGGGAGGTGTGCACATCGCAAACACTGTCCATATCATGGATTAAGGAACACATACATGGCAAGCAATGCACAGCATTGGCCACATGCAATAGTCACCCAGGTGACTGGATGGTGAATACAATACCCAACTGTGTGGGCAACTCCAGACACTACACCCCTGAGCCACATTGCAGTCCATTGTCATGTGGTCCTGATGCCAAGGTATACCCATTACCTAGCCTTGTATAGCCAGCTGGCACCATCAGCCACAACACACCCATGAATCAGTGCACCCATGCATGTCAGTACTGGCACCTGTGTCTGTGTGTGTGGTGTATGATGCATATGACCACATTCACAATCACTACAACCCCCATTTCCATACTGAAGCATGCTGCCTGATGTCAGACACCTCCACATACCCTTTGCACATATAACCTCTGTATGACCTCTGTGGTGCATGTGTTACCTGCACAGTACTGTGTTGTGGCAATCCCACTAGTGATGAGTTGTATTCCTGGCCCTGCCAAGTGTGTCAATGTGTGTGCATCCCTGTGAGAGTGTGGTTGTTTTGATGCTGACACCTGTTCATGCAGAGAGGCATGTGTACTACACCTACCACATAGCTACCATATCCGTGTTGCAGATGTCAATCACCATCACATATATGTTCTGAGGGCTCCCCAACATGTAACCTATGTGGTGCACCCATTAACTGCATGGACATGTGATAGCACTACATAGTCATCAGGGGTTTGATACCCTGTACTGGTATGTGTGCAATGCAAACATGCTTAGGTTTTACTCTTCCACCCCTCCCTGGCTTTTCTGTGCCTCTGTCTGCCTCTCTTACACCCCTTCTAGTGGATGTGAAGACTTACACCTGCATTGATTAGGCAGAAGCATGTGTATTTTAAGTGATGTTCAGGATCAGCTGATGCCCTCTGCACAAATTGCAGCCCTCCATTAGCTGATTGGATGTGGAAAAACTGTAGTACCATTCCCAATTGCATGGAAACACATACCAATATCTAGGAACATCATGTTGGTGTTGGGCCTTTCATTCACTGTGAGCAGGAACTCAATCTGTTGTTTGGCAAACAGCATCTCAGATGGATTAGGGATTTACCTCAAAAACATACACTGTGGAAACAGGCCAACACACAGGAAAGGGGTGTGCCTGACCTGACTACAGACTGTAAGTGCTGCTTTACTGCATTTGGAGTAATGTTGGTTTAACAGGGTGTATGTGGATATGGCTGTCCTACATGTTTTCATACCTGCCATGTCAGTGCTATGTTTATGAGGGAACATCCATCTGTAGGGTCATCTGCAGACTGGCCAGTGTGTGGTGCCTTATGTTTCAGGTGTTACCCACAGAGCACCTATCTGTGAACTGCAGAAGGTGGTGTGAGGATTGCAATCTGTAGACAATGACAGCTGTGAGAGTTACTGACTTCATATCCCTCATAGGACATATGTCACAACAAACCCTGTTACAACAGTACATGTATGAGGTTATCACAGCAACATGTCAACATTGGCCCTGTGTTTGTCCCTCCAGCCACAGCTTTGTCAGCCTTTGTACATATGTCATGCAGTAAGGGGTGCATATGTACTGTACACCATAAATAGTGACATCATATATAATAAGCCAGTGAGATATCAGACTGCTACACATGTTATGTATAGTAGGGGTTATATTTGATGAAATAACCTGAACATTCTGTGGTTATGTGTACAGCACTGAGGTCTGTGTACTTATGGTGATTGTCAGCAGTGTGTGTATTGTTAATATGTACCTTGGCCTGTGTACAGACTGTGGTAGATGTCACTGTTCTTGGTCTTGTTCTATCTGATGTTACATACTGCTCCACTGTATGTTACCCTATCAGCTGACATGTTTGTAGGGCCATACACGCACATGTCCCATACCACAGACAGGCATCGGAGCACACTGTGTAGCAGCCCAGTATATGTAGAGTTAGTGTGTAAGTGGCATATATGAGGTTGGTGTTGAACAGATAGTCCATATACTGTAATAATACACTAGCATACCATATGTGGCTGTGGCTGTCTTCACATTGGTTGTGGTTATGCACTTTCACACAAGTGTACATTACTCTGTGCTATGGCATGCCTGTAGAGCCTGCTAGATATGCAGGTACATGTGCATTCCCCCATAGGAAATGTAGGCCAGTGTTGAGCCGATTTGCCTGTAGCCTGCACAGTGCTTTGTTACATGCCTAGCAGCTTAGTGTACTTACCCGGTGAGATGTAATGTCCAGATACTTGCCAGATGTACTGCTGCCAGGCCACCATAACAGTCATGTATGTCAGACAGAGCAGTGGGATGCCAATTTATTGTATGTCAATATCTAGTGGGTAGTATGTGGTCATGGCATCTTTGTACCAGTGGTTATTATGTGGCAGGACAGGCAGGTATGTGTGAATGCATAACCTATGGGGGCACATGCATACCAGTAGTTATGTGTTATACCCATCTACGTGGCTGTTAACATACGCATTGTCAGGATTGGTCCACATGTTTTGCACTAAGGGGTTATGTGTATACCTCTGGACTGTCCAGAGTATGTCAGACTGTCAACATATATTAACCATTATCTCTGCTGTAGTCCACAGGAGCATTTAGTGCTAGCAGTGGTAGTGTATTATGATGTCCTTAGGCAGTCTGTCAGTAGCCAATGGTGCACATGTTAAAAGCAGATGTGACCCCCCCCCACACACACACCTTGTCTGTGAAGATACTCCCTATTACAGTAGCAATAGTCTACAGATATACCTGCTGTACATACCTGACATCCCCTTGCACAATGAAGTTGGGATGATAGGGGCTAAGGTAGGGCTACACTCCATGTTCAGGACATACGGTGAAGATATATGTACATATAATTATCCAGATATCTACATAGACATACACATATACATATTGGCATACATACATGGATATGTATATGTATACAGCTATATAAATAAACACCCAGATATATACATATACAGAGCAATATATGTCTACACATGTACAGATAGAGATACATATGCACATATACGTATGGATATCTACATATATGTTGACAGTAGAAGGTATATCAGAATAGATATGTATGCACATATAGTTATTAAAATATACATATATACCAACATAACTAGGCATACCCATACACAAAGGACGTGCATACATATATAGCTATATATACATATGTCTATATATATATATATATATATATATATATATATATATATATATATATATATATTTATATACACACACATATATCTATATATACATATATGTATATGGGATCGCTACAGAATCCTGAAAGCCCAAAGTCCTGAAGACCATCAGGGGTGAGCTGCCTTAAGGTATACGGATGTACATTACCATACAATCCACCTTGGATAAATGCAGGCCTACTGCCACCTGCCATACAGACTGTTCTGTTTGTTAGTGTGCTTGTGATGGTGTCAGTTGTGCCTTGTTATGTAACAGTTACATTCCATTGTGTCAACTGAGGTCTTTACCCCCTAGGGATTGTCTATAGAGTATAGATAGAGGCTGCTGAACTATACATCTGCATTACTTACTGTTGATTTTTTGGTATCCTGTGGCCCAGTCTTTCTTTACTATTGCACTGCTTGATGGCCTTGGCCTGGACAGCAACATTTGTTAACATTTCCAGACTACTGTAGGAGTATAACTGTTTCACAGTTGCATTACTCAGTTTATATGAATGTCCGTGTCTATACAGCTATACCACATGGCATATACAACTCTAATAGTACACAAATAAAGCTTTCCCATTCATGCAAACCTGTGTGTGGTGTTATATCCTTTGATTTCTCTGTGGGTATATGTTGCAGGCAATGATTGTCATTTGTATGGGTGGCTCATACAGTCTCCAGTTGGTATGGTGGTAACTATAGGAATAGTGGCTGTTCCATATTGTGTTTACCTACTACATATGTATCTTACTATACATATCTCTAAGTGTGTATCTGTAGTTACACACACACGTATATATATATATATATATATATATATATATATATATATATATATATATGGTTCTACCTGAGATAGCCGACAGCTGATTTCACCGACAACGAATTTGCGAGCACCAGAACATCGACAATTCGGAAGACCGATGCTATGGATCAAAACACCGACGCTGAGGATACTGACTTGGAAAAAGGCTGTGTAAGTATGCGGTGGTGACGGACGTTAGGGTGCGAGTAAGGTAAGTGTGGATATTGACGGTCTGTGGGGATAGGGGTGGGTTTAGTGATTTAAGGTCAGTGCTGGTTAGGTAAGTGTGCGGTAGTGATAGTGTTTGGGTTAGGGGCGGGTTAAGTGAGTTAGGGTTAGGGCCCGTGTTAGGTAAGTGTGCGATAGTAGTATTTTTTGGGTTAGGGCGGGTTAAGTGAGTTAGGGTTAGGGCGCGGGTTAGCTGAGTGTGCGATAGTGACGGACCTTAGGGTAAGGGTTTGGGTTAGGGTTGTAGATAGTTGTGTATGTGAGGTTTAGTGTGGGTTTGTGAGGATTTTGGTGTGCTTGTGTTGTGTGTGTGGTTATTGGACAGGGGATGTGTTTTGTTAGTTGATTGTTGTTATTGTGGTGTGTGCAGCGTATGAGGTTTTGTGTTTGTGGACTGTCGGTTATTTGATTGTCGGGCATGTGAGGTTTCGTGTTTATGGTTTGTCGATTATGTGGTGTCGATGTTTGTGTTGTCGGTGTTTTGCAGTGTCGGTTATGTCAGGTAGAACCATATATATATATATATATATATATATATATATATATATATATATATATATATATATATATATATATATATATATATATATATATATATGTATATATATGTATCTGCATATATGTGTCTGTGTATATGTATCCTAGGGATGCCCTTGTCCTGTCAGGTCCTGGTTATGGGATCTGCAACACTTGGTAGTGTATTGCAGGACGGACGTTTTTGGCTGTCATTTGTACAAGACATAGATTGTTTGGGGCCTCTCAACCTCATTAATGGTGCATGTGGACATATATGTTTTTGTTATTTTCCCAATGTTATCTACAGATGTATGTCCGTATATATATATATATATATATATATATATATATATATATATATATATATATATATGTGTGTATATACTTACATAAATATAACTGTGTCCATATATACCTACATATATATATATATATATATATATATATATATATATATATATCTGATTATATACACACACATATATATATATATATATATATATATATATATATATATATATATAAAACCTGCTGTATATATTTAGACATATAAATGCAGACATATATAGCTGTAGATGTAGGTATTTGTAAGTATATATATATATATATATATATATATATATATATATATATATATATATATATATATATATATATCTACATATATAGATATGTTTTATCTATTTAGATATTAATACACACACACACACACACACACACACACACACACACACATACGTCTACATGTTGAAATACATTTCCTGTACTGTTGAATGACTGGGCTGGATGATATGTTTGTGAAAACATCAGGTTGTATATCTGATATGGTTTAGTGGCACATCACTTTGGCTATGGTGTGCAGGGTCCTGGGTTTGAGCATTGCAAAGGCTGTTTATTTTGTTGCTGGGCAGAACAAGGGCCATTGGATACATTGTGATTAAGGCACTTTGGAGCAGTTGTAAGCAGGTTTGTGCATGTTTGCACGGAGGTAAGCACTGCTAACTTTCGGTTACAGTTTCTTATACTTAGCTTCTAAATTGCTTAAACATTGCTTGCCTCTGTGCAAACAGGCTTAAACCCACTTATTACTGCATAAAAGTGCTTACTCCCGCTTACCCCTGCGCTAATTTCTTTAAAAGAAAAGAAAAAGGGGTTGATAGGAAAGTGGTGAAAAAAGGGGCACAAAGAGGGAAAGACAGTAGGGAAACTAGCTCCATAGCTGCCCATTTCTTCTACAGCAACAGCTGTGCATATGCACTGAATTAGAAGTAGATTTGGACACTCAAACCCCTGGGAGGGGGTGAGGACAACAATAATAAATTGTGATGCCAGTTAGACCCGATTACATGTGTCCAGTGGGCACATGTGCGTAATGGACAGCTATGTATGGGGCGTGATTTTTTTTGTGGGAACAGATTGCCCTTTTTTTTTCAGGAGAGAGTGGGATTTTGGGGACTGGTAGTAGGTATATCTGGGGAGGTAGGTTGGGTAGGTTAACAGACAAGACAAACAAGAGGCATACAGGGACAGTAAATGACACATGTGGGGGGTAAACACCTTGATGGGGAGGGGTGTTGGGAAATCGGAAGCCCATGAACCCCCTAGTGGAAACAGTGGGACTGAGGTCCCCACCCATGGGCAGTCATCACTGCACCTTCACAGCCCAGAAGTTGGCTGTGCTGGGGGCTGAGACGCAGAGCCAGGCTGGCCCCCTAGTCATGACACGTGGCCCTTGAGCTGGCATACAAGATCACCAAACTGCTGGTTGATCTCTCTACTCACCATGATCCTGACCTGGCAATGGGTGACAGGTGCCTTTCTGTGCCCACTCACGGGGGGGTGAGCCTCATCCCCTGAGGCAGTTCCACCCAAAGGTGGTGTAGGACCAATGGACAGGGAGGTCCTGGGTTGGGCCCGGTGCCACCGCCAGCTGAGGTGGGACAGGTGGGTCTGCTGGGACCAGCCTCCCCAAGCGGGCTATAGTATTTAGATTTCATCATCATATGTGGGATAGTAATAGTCAACACATTCCAGAGTTAGGTATAAAAGCATGCATAGATATTCCCATTAACCCAGACACCAGATACGGAAAAGTTGCATAGCAAACAGAACACATGCATATATTGGACCACAGTGGTAATAAGAACAGCATGCAGGTACATTGATGGCACCATGCCACCAATGTTGGAATAATTCAATATGGCACATGCATGGAAACGATTAAAATATTTATCAAACAATTGGACATTATTAGAACATAGGTGTCATTACATACCAGTTGGGGTGGGTATGTTGATTATTGCTAGAGATATGGTGGGGGAGGGGATGTCAATTAACAACTAATATAGTCTGTAGTCCACATTACTTTCCTAGTCAGTGCTGTTATCTGTACCTTACAAGTCTTACTACACTACCCTATAGCCTTAGTTTGGACAGTGATATGGCTGTCATCATCATTACACATGAATTGGTTTTACCTGCTGTATACACCTCTTACCTGGTATACCTGTGGAGGGAATGTTTGTTAGCACTAACTAACTGTTTATACACATACTCCCAGATTCCGGGTTGATGTTGTGCACATAGCTATCCAACTCTTTCTGTACAGACTCTGCCCATGTGTTGACCACATGCTGATGTGCCGTGACATATCTAGAATATTGCTCTCTTCCTCCTTTAATGACCTGACACACATATATACATGCTTTCCTACACATTTATATTATTAGCACAGTGTGGGTGACAGTGATCAGTGATACCTTATTATTCAGAGAAACTGCAACACTCACAATTCCCTACAATAGCAGAGTGAGCAGTACCAGTACAGGTTATAATGGTCTGCATTTCTCAGCACAGTGTTCGTATCCGACGTACCTGTGGGAGCAATGTTTGTTAGCACTACCTGACTGTTGCCACACAGACTTCCAGGTTGCACATTAGTATTATGCACATGCGTCTCACTCTGTTACTGTACACACTCTGGTCACAACTTGACAATATGGGAGTGTAGATCAGACATACTTGAAATATTAATCTCCTAACAGTTTTGGTGGTTGCTACAGTGACATGTATGTTCTCGTAGATGTTTGACAATCTCTTGTATTCCCTGCTTGCTGTCTAAACATCTGGAATCATCCCACAGACTTACCAGGGGGAACAGGGCAGGGGGACAGGCAGCAGATATGGGCCCATATACTGGACATTCTGGCCTCATCTGTACAGTTGTAGAGTATGATTCTGTATGCAGCCTACTTCCACTCCCAGGATTCAGACCATAGCTTTGTCTACTACAACTTAAACACTGTCCAGCACAGTTGTGTCTGCTATATAGATATTGCTGTATATCTCCTATCTGCTTTCTGTCTTATTAATCCCCTGTGCTTTTGCATTCTGACCTTGTATTACAACACTCTTATACAGATTTTCTAGACAGTTATATGTTGTAGGACAGTGTGGGCAACAGTGATGTGTAATACCTCATTATTCAGAGCAAGTGCATCAGTCGCAATGCCATACAATATCAATGTGAACAGTACCAGTACTGGATATCATTCTTGTATTTCTGGGCACAGTGTTGGTATCTGACAGACCTGTGGGAGAAATGTTTATTAGGACTACCTGAATGTTCCCACACACAGTACCATATTCCACATTACTATTATGCACATACATCTCACTCTGTTACTGTACACACTCTGACCACAGCTTGACAAGTTGGGGTGTAAATAGGACATGTGTGGCTTCTTAGTCTCATAAGGTTTGGGGAGTTGATAGTGTGCCAACTTTGTTCTCATAGATGTGTGTCAATCAGTTGTATTTCTTGTTTGCTGTCTATATGTCTGGGATCATCCCACTGATTTCCCAGGGGGACAGGTTGATAGGCAACAGATATGGGTCACTTTACTGGACATTCTGGACATATCTGTACAGTTGTGAGGTATGATTCTGTATGCAGACTACTACCACTGGCAGGATTCAAACCATGGCTGTGTGTGCTAAAAAAACAACAGTTCACATCTCAGTTGCATGTTCTATTCTGTTTTCGTTGTCTGCATTTTCCCTGTTTACTGTCTGTGTCTCTCACTTGTACTAAATGACCTCTGGGGATTACACCTGTCATATACAGGCATTCCTACACATTCAATTTATGGTGCACAGTGTGGGTAACAGTGCTTAATACAACAGTACTATTAGATGATTGCAAATCTGCATTACCATATGATACCAGCGTATACACATGCAGTCAAGCAGTTAGACCTTTATTGTCAGGCTGTTACACTTTTATTGACATACAAACAATATGAGACTCTTCCTGCCATATTCTCTAGTGTATGCAGTACTTGCCTTAACAATACAGGTTTTATACAGGCAATTAATTTACTACTACTTTTAGTTTTATTTCGTCTGACAGTAAATGTATGAGTATCACGGACTTGCCTCGCATTGCAACCTCACCAGGTGACTGACATGAGCCTCTTGGTTCACGGCCCGCTTCATGGAAGCTGTAGGGGACATAAGAGGATTATTTAGCCATACCTATCCATGGTATACCTGAGCTGGCAATTGTTACTCACATACTGGGGTGATACACACAACTGAAATATCCTCTGCCGCTCTAACCTCTTGGATCCACTCTTCCAAGAGGTCCCCCTTATGCCGCTTCAGGTCAGCATAGTGATGCCTGACCTGCTCCCCAGTTCGGGGTATGCCAGTGGCACTGGTGAGGTCACAGGTGAGATGGTTCCAGGACTCCGCCTTATATTGGGAGCCCTGGTACTGGCCCTGCAGCAGTCTCTGATCATGGTCTTTGACAAGGAGTCCTGCCATGACTTTGGACTCCTGGATGCACCCATGCTGTGCCCGAAAGCGCACACCTTCTCCCCTTACTGCTATTGTGCCTGCAAGGGGAAGCTACAACCAGTTATGAGATGTATTGCCACCTCTTGGGTTTAAGTAGAGCCGATGACCCGCACTTTTCTGTGATTGGCTGGTTTTGAAAAGGCTAGGCTATGGGCAAACCTGCTTATCTAGGGTTGGTATTGTTTAAAGGGGTATAACACTGGGCACAGTGAGTTAGCTGGCCTACACATTACTTACACCTCCTAAGCTGGCCTGTACAATGCTTAGCATTGCTTACATTAGACTTTGCATTATAATTCCTTTTTGGCATTGAGTTATTATTCATTACACCCTATATGTATGCCTGGTATGCATGATTCATCTGTATGTACACTGTATGTGGTCCTTGTGTTTTATTGGGAACTTCAACACTCTATAACAATTACACATGACTTCTGGCCTTACTGCTCTACTCCTGTTCACATATTTATGTTATGTAGTGGGCTAAGCCACATATGTCTGCATACTGATTCCTTTCACAGGTTCAGTTTGGTTTTACTGTGGTGAAGACCTGTTTGCTGATACCTTATTCTTGTACTTCTGTGATGGCTTGGTGGTTAACTACTGTGACTATGCTGTATAGGGTCCTGCGTTTGAGACCTGGATGGCTGTTTATTTTGTTGATGAGCAGAACAAGGGCCATTGGATACAGAGTAATTAAGGCACTTTTGAGCATTTGTAAGCAGGTTTGCGTGGGTTTGCATGATGGTTAGCACTGCTAACCTGCCGTTACATCTGCTTACAGACAATTAGCTTTAGAATTGCTTAACCAGTGTAGGCATTGCTTACTGCCACGCAAACAGGCCTAAGCTTGCTTACTAGTTCTTAAATATGCTTACTACTGCTTATTGGTGCTTAAACCTGCTTACTAGTACTTTAATCATTATGACACTGACACCTCACATGTGCATTTACTGCAGTACTCCAGTTCATAATAATATGTTATTTAGTAGGTTATGCAACAAATATATTAGTCATAATGTGCTTTGCCATGGAAAATGGAATGTGCTGCAGTGGGACTAGAACCGGGAATACCTGCTCGTAAAGGCGAATTCTCTGCCCACTACACTATTGCTATGCTACTTCATATGCATATATCTTCCTTGTTATCCTCTTCAGCCATTTAAGCTGTATTAACTGTAGCTAAACGATGAGCACACCCATACACCTATGGTTAACTTTAATGGGATTTAAAAAAAAAATAAAAGGGTTTGTTCATTTTATTTATGTATACTTTTGTTGTACACAAGGGGGGCTGTTGATGGGGATATGTGGACACTTATGAGCGGTCTCACTCATTTCTTTCCCCTTTCTGCTGTTCTTCATTGTGGGGGGGGTGTATATTCTGACAGCTCTGCTCTCAGACGCACCCCCTGCACTCTTACACACTCCTTGTAAGACTAGGAGCTCAGGCAGCATGCCTCATTACTACGCATGGCACGCTGCCATCCTGCTCCTAAATGCCTGCCTCTATGCAGGACTAAGATAGTCCTGCACAGAGGAACAGAGGAACAGTAAATCCGGGGGATACACACACACACACACACACACACACACACACACACACACACACACATATATATATATATATATATATATATATATATATATATATATATATATATATATATATACTTAGAGCTTTTGTTTCTTTTTTTTTTTATTTTCAAAGTTCCAAGACTTTGATCATTAACTTTCACTCTTTAATGATTCAAAGTTTTGGAACTTCAATCTTATGATAGTGATCCATACATATATATATATATATATATATATATATATATATATATATATATATATATATATATATATGTATATATATATATATATATATATATATATATATATATAGATGCATAGATATATATATATATATATATATGTGTGTGTGTCTGTGTGTGTGTGTGTGTGTGTGTGTGTGTGTGTGTGTGTGTGTATGTATATATATATATATATATATATATATATATATATATCTATATATATATATATATATATATATATATATATATATATATATATAAATATACAAATATATATATAACTATATATATAAATATATGTGTGTATGTACATGTATACATATATCTACATATGTGTGTGTAGCTATAGATATATATATATATATATATATATATATCCTTGCTATGTGTAAATATGAGTGTTGTATATGCCTTCCCAGATGTATCCCACCATATTTATCTGATATGTGTATATTTAGATATAACAACATACCGATTCAACCCTGTTTTCACTAACAAGTACTAAACAATTGTAAATGTCAAAGCAGTTGTTCACTGCTTTTCAGTATGTGTCCTGACAGATATATTTGAAAAAACAACAAGCATCATCCCAGCTCTGATGGCTTAGTAGTTCACTACTGTGACAGTAGTGTACAAAGTCCTGGGTTCAAGACCTCTAAAGGCTTATTATTTTGTTGCTAAGCAGAATAAGAACTGTTCGATGCAGAGTGGTTAAGGCAGTTTTAAGCAGCTTTAAGTGGGTTTGCGTGGGTTTATGTGGGTTTGCGAGATGGTAAGCCCTGCTAACATACTGTTAAAGAATAAGCGCTTACACCATGTAGGCTTTGCTTACGATAATTCCATGTACATAACATGCTTTTATGTGCTGTCATTACAGTATCACGGGGTGTGAGTATACTGTATGGGACACCTTAGCATATATGGCTAGTACATGGATAGTATCCCAGGTTATATGGTATCACCCTTCCATGTATTGTATCATTACTTTACTACTGTTAACAGTGGTTTCCCAAGTAAGAGTAGATTGCAGATTTTAGTATTGGAACCATACACCCCTGCATGCAAAGATGGACTCTGAGTACTGACTATAGTGTTCTTGGTGTGTGAGCTGTGTGTTATTAAGTATTTGCTACTAGATATTGATCTGATATCTGGATATTAGCTGTAGACTACTATGTGTATAGGACATGTCACTGAGGGCAGCTGTCGTGTAGTAATGGCATACCTATCAGTGTCAGACGTCTATCTGTGAAAACTTTCATCCTAATGCATAACCTGTTGGCTAGCTGATTTCTGTCTATCCTCTATACAGATGTGCAGATGTCAGGTATGCATCTTGGCTGCTTATAGGCAATCTATGCTTGACTGACAGTGACATGTCTGCCCAGCTGTGTTATGAATGTCACAGCCAGGAAGCCCCACTCTGTATGCACCACATGCCATAGATACCTCAACTAGACAACCACAGTCAACAGAACATGCATAGGTACAGGTCTCCAACCCAGACACTGGCCATGTTATGTAATATATGTTGCATGCATGTCAATTGGAGCACCTCACTGGCCCTCTGCAAGAGAAAACCAGATGATTGAATGTTGCATTTAACTGTCACCCTGGGGATCACTCAAGTGGCATTAGTTGATAGATGGCCTGCAGACAAATGTCAGGTGGCATGATACCACTGTACCCACATCCCCTATTCTTCTCATCCCTCCATGGACATTATCCTGGTACACACCTATGAACACCTGCACATATGGACCTCAGTACTGACAAATGTGTCAGTGAGCATTACAGAGGATAACAGTGTCTCTGTGTTTGTAAAATTGTAGTTGATAATACCCTGAGGGCCTGCTCACCCACTACTCCCCCCCCCCATACTGACAAATGTGTCAGTGAGCATTACAGAGGATAACAGTGTCTGTGTGTTTGTAAACTTGTAGTTGATAATACCCTGAGGGCCTGCTCACCCACTACTCCCCCCCTATTGCCATAGTTAGACATGGCTGTTGCTGTAATGGACATTAAATGTACCTTGTTGCACTCTTCATGCTATGGGCTACCTGGTGCTTGCAGTACCAGCATAACGCTATTGTACAAATGGGTCAATAGGCATGGGTTATCCTCTAAGTCCTGGCAAGTGTGTGTATGTGTGCAAGTGTGTATATTTGTAGGATACAGCATTCTGAGACCACATTCTCCAAATACAATACACCTTGCCATACATTATAATGGATAGTGATGTTGCTTACATTAAGAGAGCCATGACAAACTCTCACCCTACTATCCCTGTGGCATGTGCAATAAATGCATATCCATGTAGTAGCACTGATTAGATAGACAAGGGGTTGTACTGCAGTCCCGGTCAATATGTGATTGTGGGTATATCAGAGGATTATCATGGGTTTCAGTGAGTAAAATATCCAATGTGGGGTGTGGGTGCTGGGTATACTGTCTTTACACCATGAAACCCCCAGTACATGCCCCAAGGTCCACTGTTTGAGAACCACTGTCACCATCAACCATACAGGTAACTGATTACACTATCCATCCCAATGATGCATGTGCTGTGTGCAAATTATCTGTAACACAATGGACTCGCTGACAAGGTAGTTAGCACTGATAAACCCAGGTCTCTGAGATGTGTCTATGACTGTTATGTGTTTGTCAATGTGTCTATGACAGTATGTCATACTATGTATTGTTCATTAACACCCAATACATCTCCCATTACCATACTGTACAAGGCCTGGTGATGTTCTTCATTTAACAAGAAGCTCAGGACACACCTCATCCTAAAAGCTGTGTGGTGTGTGCAATTAAGGCCAAACACATTAATAGCAATAAGTACTTAGGTAGTGGTTCTACTCTCAGTGTTATCAAGTAAGTGTGTGTGTATGTGAGGGGATCTACTGCAGAAAATACATGTCCCAGGATGTCATCTGTCTAAGAACTGACTGGCAAAAGCTAACATTTCAAAGGAATCATCTTGTGGAAATTCATTCCATCAAAACTAGTAGTAGATGTGTAAATGCCCTCTTCCCCACTGTACAGCTATACAGCGATACTGGAGTTGGTGTATATATAGTTGGGTGTGGATGTTGTGGGCACAGCTACCCTCATTGGGGTTATTGTGTGTATCCCCCCGCTTAGTCTACTGTAATACTGTACAGTTTATGTTAACAGGTTAAGTAGTTGTCAATCACACTATGTGTGGTTCTACGTCACCCCACACCCTCCAAAGTGGAGGGCTGTGCCACCCACAGCAGCACACCTATGTTTACCAACTCCAGGACTGCACTACATTGGGGAAGAGGACATATACCCTGCCAGTACCTTTGTCAATTACATTAAACTGGCAGACTGATTATTTACTGATGTGATGTTTTGCATATTTTGTCTTGGTGGAATTACATAGCTTAAAATGAGTTCACTGCATAATTAAGTACATCCAAGTGAACAGTATTCTCTGTGTATTGCATCAACACCAAAGTGTGTGTGTGTGTGTGTGTGTGTGTGTGTGTGTGTGTGTGTGTGTGTGTGTGTGTGTGTGTGTGTGTGTGTGTGTGTGTGTGTGTGTGTGTGTGTGTTATTCCCAATCATTTGGTGTGTGCCACCCAGTACACTTACCATTGTCTACTGTAGAAGGGCTACTGACATCAACCACCATGCACTCACCTGTATACACCCCTCAGATCTATCAGCCATGTGTCACATGCAGTAACTGTTATACAGACCTGTTACTTGTGTTCAGCTATACCCTGGATATGACACAGTCAATGTGTCTCCACAGTGCCATACCCCTTGTAGGAAACAACAGCAGACCAACATCCTGCTGACACATAGACACCTATAACACAAACTGAATACATTATGGAGACCACACTCAGTCAGTGTTAATAACAGTTATAATGCATCATGGTTGGACAGCTACACATCCTGACATGTAAGCATTAAACTTTCCAGCTGAAAACATGTTACACAGCATTACATTGCTAAACCTTAGTACATTCACCCTGTGCATCAGAACCATATTAGCATGTCCCTGCATCGATGGTATGGATGACAGGGATGTGGCACAGGTATCATCATATGCACAGGGCATGTTGTGGGTTTGCCAGAGACCTAGGCTGAGCCATTTGGTTGACAGCATGTGTGTGTGCATTAGGGGGTTTCATTATCAATTGGGCTGTGCAGATGTGGTGTGTTTAGGTATGGAGGTGCCCTAGCTGTGCTGGCAATGTGTGTGTGTATGTAGGCACACAGTTCTGCCATGTGGCTGCCCTATACAGAGGTTTGTTGGACAGCTGCAGACCATACATGGCAGGGTGTATAGTTCACCATGTCTGGCCAAGGACATGAGAACTGTGCCTGCCAGGCACTACCAGTTACAAGCCCAGATAAGGTACTCTCCCCTTATGATGACAAATGTCTTCTGGATCCAGGTCCCTGTTGGGACCACCCAGGACCATGTGCACATGGCCTGCTGTGTTGTGGTGTGGACAGCACACCCTCTGCAGTGCTGATGCTGGTACTGCCACTACTGGAGCGGCTGTGACTCACTGCACGTCCATGTAGACCTTCACCTGTTGGTGTTACTGACCTACGTCCACATGGCATTTGCCCTTCTCACACTATATGCTCTAATACAGACATTGCACGGTTGAAGATTCCCACCATCTCACTCAACTGTCTTTCCAGGACCTCTGCAATATAACGTTGTCCTCCTGCAAGATCACGGATGTTATCAAGTACAGTAGAATGAGTAGCCATCTGGAGCCACAGACTCTGTCTGGTATGATGTTCCATACATGCCTGTGACTTTATGATGGCCCGAAACCTGCATCTGTTGACACCTGCTGTGGCACTTCTGCCAGGGGCATGATGGCCATCAGCCCACCTATGAGCACCCCTGTTCATCTGCCTGTGTGGTACCTCGCCGGTCATCCAGCTATGGCTGCTGTGTACAGACACACTTGCCATAATTACCACACTTTCCTGTCCCAAGCCACCACCCACCAACTGTCCCTCATCTATGGCAACTGGTGATGGGGTAGGTATAGGCATTGTGACTGTGTGCGAGAATGGGGTGCTTAAAAGTGGAATGTCAACCGATGGCACAGCTTCAGCCCCTGACAACCCTGCATGTGCCTCACCATACATATCATCATTGTCAGTTTGACTGCAGGATGGACCCTGACCCACCTCACCACCTGTGAATGGAAAACAAAAAATATATATTTTAAGACATGCATATCATTGCTTACCTCTACACACACACACACACACACACACACACACACACACACACACACACACACACACACACACTCTCTTACAGGTGAGTAGGCACAAAGATATTACACAGACCTCTCATTACCCAACAGTCAACATGCATAACATATGGTACTCAACAGCATGCACTGCAGCTATACTCAATCCTTGTTATCAACATTATACATCTCTGTGATGCATGAGTTGTGTTAGTAGGTGATGCCCCTTCCCCTGGAACACACTACACTCATGTACACAGTATTGCTGTGCTCCTGTTCAGCACCCTGGCATGTACTGTGTACCATACCTCATGAGTGTACACACTACTGTTAAATGTGTATATGTGTGGCAGTTATGTTTGCTCTGTTGCTCACAGCCCCTATGTGTTTGTCTGACACATACCTGGGAAAATATGAGGACAGATGTCAATAGTGAATGCTTGACCTTTGATTTACAGATCTCATCATCAGCGGTGCATGTATGAGCAATAAAATCCAATTACACTGACAACCTTCAAAGCTTACTGTGGCTATGAGGAGTGTGCACACCCTTATTGACATGTCAGCCTCTTCCATAATATGCAATGGGGCCACAATACTGCATATGTTAACATTGCACACACCTGATATGTGATATATGACCTGTGCAATCAAATGCAGTATCAAACAAATGTGTTAGTTGTGCAGATGCTGATTGAGATGCATACAATATGTGGGATGCATAGGTGTACACACCCTTAACATGATGGCTTGTTGCAGCACCTGTTAACTGAACTACAGCACGTCACTATTCCTGGAAGGGGTATACTAGCATGGCCCATCTTCACTTGCCATTATATAGTTACTCCACCCTACAAATGTCCCCCAACTCTTCTGGATTGCAAGGTCAGCTCATGTGCACAACCCTTGGATGTCACACTGCCTTCACTATTGCTGTGGAGTCAGGGTTATGTCTGGCAAAATTCATGACCTAGACTGTGTTCAGATACAGCCATTCTTAGCGAGCTTTGTATGTATGCTTCAGTTTACTGTTGTGTTTCAGGATGACACTCCTCCCCATCCTCAGCATTATTGCAGATGCTTGACAACTATGGGCCACACATGAGTGTCATTTTGCAAATTCAGAACACCATGTCTACCGGTCTAGTTCCTGCCACCAAACAGCAAACCTAAAGGTGTACACTGGCACCAGTAAGGTACAGATGGGGATGGTGGGGCTGAGATGGAGTGAGGTGCTGCTTGTGCACCACATGTATCTTTATTAATACTGTCTGTAGGTTTCAGCCTTGGTCTCGGTACACCATTACACACTGCAACATATGCCTTTGGGAGACTTGATGTTATGCATATGCTACCTGTAGAGAGCCCTAGATGATGTTTCCTGTGGAACAACTCTTCCGTCTGATTACCCTAACCCATAGGCCACACTTACGCAGAGTCCAGGTGATTGTTGACACAGGTACTGCACAGGCAGTACTTGCTAGACATTCCTGCAAGTCCCTCAGTGTTGCTGCATGTTTCTGGGCAGCCTCCATGACCAGTTTGCAACATGTGTTGTCATCTGTCTTGGATGGGCATCTGTTTATTTTCTACATTAATTCTGTCCCATACTTCATAGTCACATACATGACTGTCTGCACTGTTTGCCATGGTGTATGCAATGGTGACTTAAGGCTACGTCTCCCACTCCTGAGTGCTACCTTTTGGATATAGGATCCATTCCATGGTTTGTAAGATGTGTGCAAGCCACGGCTGCCTCTGTTGTAGTTGAGTGAGCAAATGTTATGGACATATTTCTTGGACAGCAGACCATTACTTGGTGTGACATTGAGGCCATGTACTTGATGGAAGGTGTGTACTCAAGAAGATGGAATGCTGTCAGTGCCTCAAAAGCTGCTTCCACAATATATTATTTGGAATGTGTGCACACATATGCTTCCAGTGTTTGTTAAGGTATGTATTCCCCATATTTGTTGTCTTAACATAGGATTCCTTATTACACATTCATTGCTCATGTTAAGATCACATTACAGGTTGTAAAAGGTGTGGAATGTGGTATTGTGATATGATGTTGTGTAGATCTGTAACAGTTAACATTGTAATAGTGTTGTAGCCACTGTATAAGGGTAATGTTTCAGACATGTCCCTACTGTAGGCCATTTGTCCCACAATTATGTTCATCTCTGTCCACACATCTTGCACTGACAGGTTGTTAGGTATACTGCAGGACTCTTACATACCCTTCAGATATGCCACCCTGGTGACCACTGTGATGCAGTTCCATTAACAGCAACAATAAGTGAACATTTACAGCATGCATTATGGGTAGTTGTGTTAAATGAGTGCATGCCAAGTACCATGGTCATAACATGGCTGGTGTATTGGCAAACCTGAACAAAACAATTCTATACTCACCAGCTACAGGCTGCTGCCCCAGTTGTATACCAGAGGGACCTACATAGTTGTATGAGAGAATGTCAGTAGCCACACCTGTGGTATTGGTACAGGGTGGGCACAGCATTTCAGTACATCAACAGTACAAACCCACAATACTAGAGAATGTGCACATCTGTTCATTATTACATTGCAGCAACAGACTATGTTATCTGACATATGCATGAAGATACTTTATGGATGAAGATGGATAAGCAACAGTGGTCTACTAATGTGCCCTGGGGCCTTACCTGCATGCTCCTCATCCATTGTGTGAGTAGCACCCACCTCCTCAATGCTATCGTTAGGTTCCTGGCTTGGCTAGCAGGTGGGTATCCCAAGGCTGGTAAGGAGCTTCTCTACATGTGTTAGTGGGGGCTGGATTGGATGACCCCCACCTGTGGCTAACTGGTCCCTCCTAACTGCAGCAGCACTCTGACGAGCATGGCGAATGAGATCAGTGCAATGATGCCGCACCTACTCATAACTGCAGTTATGCAGGCCAACATTGTTTACCCTGTGGACGAGCTCATTCCACAGGACAGTCCTCTCCTGCAGATCATGGGCCATGCATCCAAAGAGGGTTCTGTGATGTTGTACAAGGAAGTTTATTATTATATCATTCTCCTGGGGAGTATATGCAGGGAGACACTCCTGGGACATGGTACCTGGAAGACATAAACAGGAAAAAAGGTCTGAGGAGATCATACTGCAAGGATATAATAGTTGTTAATTTACATCTCTCTCCCCCCCCACCATATCTGCAACAATAATCTGAACACACAAATCAATGGGTATGTTTACACCAAACCTACTGTTGGGACATATATCCTATTGTTTAACAAATATTGAAATGTGTTTCTATTCATGTTCCTTGTTGAAATACTATCATTGGTGGCCTGTTGCTATCAATGTAACCTGCATGCCATTGTAATGGCCACTGTGGTTCCATATATGCATGTGCTCTGTTTGGTATGCAACTGTTCCAAATCTGGTGTTTTGGGTTAAAGGGAATATCTATGCATGCTGTTATAACTAATCCTGGATTTTGTTTGACTATTAATAACCCACATATGTTTTAAAACTGCAACACAATAGCATGTTTAGGAAGGCCGTTCCCAGCAGACCCACCTCTCCCACCTCATCTGACCGTAGCACCAGGCCACAGCATGTCAGGGTCCCACCCCGGGACCTCCTCATCTGCTGATCCTGCACTACCTTCAGGTGGAACTACCTCAGGGGATGGGGCTCATCCCCCCCTGGGAGTGGACACAGACAGGATCCTGTCACCTGAAATCAGGTCCAGGGTCTGGTGCATTGGGAGCTTTGTGGAAAATTGGGGGATCTGCTACACCAACTTGAGGGCTTCATGGAGCAATTAGAGGGTCAGCCTGCCCCTCCTGCTCAGCTCCCAGCACAGCCACCTTCAGGGCCGTGAAGCTGGAGTAGTGACTGCCCATGGGTGGGGACCTCAGTACCACTGTTATCATTTGGGGGCTCATGGGCTTCCAACTTCCAAAAACCCCTCCCCTCCCAAGGTGTTTACCCCCCACATGTGCCATATACCACCCCTGTATGCTGTCTTGCCTGTCTTGTCTGTCTTCCGACCCAACCTACCTCCCCAAATATACCTATAATCCTTCCCCAACATCCCACTCTCACCTTTAAAAAAAAAGGGGCAATCTGTTCCCAAAAACATTTTCACCCCATACATAGCTGTCCATTTTGCACACGTGTCCACTGGACACATGTAATCTGATCTAATTTGCTTCACAACAATGACAGTATTTCAACATGGAACTTTAATAGAAACACATTTTAATATTTATTGAACAATAGGACATATTTTCCAACAGTAGGTTTGGTGTAAACATACTCATTGATTTGTGTATTTAGATTATTGTTGCAAATATGGTGGGAGGCAGAGAGAGATGTCAATTAACAACTTATATATTCTTGTAGTACTCACAACTTTAATGATCATTGCTCTAATCATTAAGGTACAGGTATTATTACTATACCCTATGGCCTTGATTTGGGCAGTGGTATGTTGGTACACAGTGTATACTTCAACTGTCTTAAAGCTAAATTCTACATCTCTTACCTGGTAGACCTGTAGATGGAATGTTTGTTAACACTACCTGACTGTTTCTACACATATTCCCAAGTTAATATTATGCACATACCTCTCAATCTCTTAATGCACACACTCTAGACAAAGCTTGACAACATGGGAGTAAAAATAGAGACATATTTTGAATATTGCTGTCATAAACTTGGAGAGTTGCTAGAGTGACAGGATTTGTTTTATTATACATTTTCTGAAGGGTTTGAGGTCTGAAAATCAAATGTATGTCATTATTTCGTGACTACAATTCTGAGATCATCCCACTGATTTGTCAGGGGGACAAAAGAACAAGCAGAAAATATGAGCCAATTATCTGGACATTCTGAAAAATCTGTACAGTTCAGAGGTATGATTATGCAAACAGCTTGCTACCGCTCCCAGGATTCGAACCATGGGTGTGCCCGCTAAATATGCAACAATGTAAGTCACAGCAGAGTGTGCTATTTGGATATTGCTGTCTATTTTTTCAGTGTTTTCTATCTAAGTCTGTCATGGTTGTACAATCTGATCTTGTACTCACAACAGTCTTATACAGACATTCCTAGACATATTTTTATGTAGTGCAGTGTGGGTAACAGTGATTAACAGAACAATACTATTCAGAGAATGTAACAATAAATGCCATATAATACCAGAATAAACACAACCAGTCCAGGATTTAGAGCTTTATTGCCAGGCAGTTACAGTTTATTTAAATATGACCTATATGGGATTATTACTGTCTTATTGTCTGGTTTATTCAGTACAACCCATACACAGTTTTTATACTTCCAAAAAAGTACTTCTAACAGTGTACCACTAGTCCTTCCACGTAAAAGGTAAAATAATAGCAAAAAAACTGAGGAGGACTTTAAGGCAGACCACTTCAAGATATTCGTAGCTACAAACAATGCGAATTGCAGTCTATAAGCACACAGTACCTTCAAATGTAAATATGTCCAAATAATCCTCCACGCTATTCAGCTCTGGATACCAACGACAAGGTATACTGCTCACTCTACAATAACATGTAATTGCTGTTCCCAAGCAAACAAGTCCTAGCTATTCAGCTCCCAACACTGACGTACGATAATACCATTTACTAACTTCCAGTTTGAATCAAGAATTCCCGCCAAACAATGCTTGTAAGTACTATAACTAAATCACCAAGCGTAAGGCGGATGCAAAAAACTGTATGCTTTAATTAAAAAATCGGCAAGCGCTTTCAACATAAGTCTTCATCAGGCCAAACAGTTTTACATAAAAAATAACTTCTTTATATAACATAACAATCCATGATGTCATTTCCTGATGAGAAATTCTTAAAAACACAGACATTCAATGTAAATTTCATTTGTATAGTTATTGCATGATTATACATAAATATATACATCTATCCAACATCTATAGCTTGTGCAATTGTATGTAAATATATATATTTTTTATGTAAATAAAAATATATATATTTTTAGTTAGAAATATATTTGTCAACTAATATCATGTATAAAAAACTAATAGCGCACATAGTAGCGTTACGCAAAAAAGTGTATAACCATATAATACTGTGCGACAGTCTTAATTATACTTTTATAATTTATATACAATAATTTCATAAATACTAAGTAATAAAACATGGAGATATATTTCAAATTTCTATACAATAAAAATAATATTAAATCTATTGATAGCAGCTTCAGAGTTCCTATAAAATGCTCTACACTAACTTGCTATAATATATAAACTACGATTAAATAATGTAGCAAAACTATGAATGAAATATGTAAATAGATGATTATATAAACATATAATTATATATATAATTATATAAATATATAATGAATATTTGATACTATATAACTATCAAATAATGTGTACATGACATAATTAAATACTAAATAACGTGTAAAAATATATAATCTTCATTATATGTTTAAAACTACTATTCTACTAATATATTAAGCATACAGTGAAAAATATAATAGACATTTATGAGAAGGAGAAGGAGAAGTATGTGTGACTACTGATGGAACGTCCATCCAAATTAATAAATACACCTATATTCAATCCTAAATTATAGTTTGGCAACATAACAATCATTACACAGGAGCCACACTAAAGCATAATTGAATGTATAAAAATGTATAATAATTTCTGCTACCTACCCTGTACATAGTTCATAATAACTACAAACCACTATTTGCATAATATGGAATACAATACAAACTGAACTGGGGCATATATATATATATATATATATATATATATATATATATATATGTGTGTGTGTGTACGCAGACTATGTGTGCATAAAGGCTGTACTCGCAGTTTACAATATTATCAATTCAACCAACAGTGAATAATAATAAATAATAAATAATTCTGAGACATAATGACTAGCTTCTGCATACCATATTGATCTATTATATTGTGTAAATATAAATTTAAATTTCTACTGAGAATGAAATCTAATTGTACAGAACATACTCTCAATCATAATTAAAGATATATTCTTTATAATAGTATATGAGTTATGGTGATAGAGTTAATTTTTCAGCTTCTTAGCTTTAAGCGCAGGTTTAGTAGAAACTCTATCATTTAGACCTGGGGCACGGTCTGCCCTTAACCTAATTATCCACTTAGCTTCTTTCTGCTCAGTCTCACTGAACACATATCTACCTCTAATATTGATCGAATTAATTTCAATTACTTGAAATTTAAAGGTGTGCTCAATGGAATTTCTACCAACATGTTTTAACAAAGCATTTCTAGGTGAAGATATCCTAATATGATAGAGATGTTCCCTAATCCTATCTCTCAACCTTCGATCTGTCTTGCCTACATAATATGCAGTACAATATTATTAGAGGTGGAGATGTGTTCAATGAGACTGAGCAGAAAGAAGCTAAGTGGATAATTATATTAAGGGCAGACCGTGCCCCGGGTCTAAATGATAGAGTTTCTATTAAACCTGTGCTTAAAGCTAAGAAGCTGAAAAAGTAACTCTATCACCATAACTCATATACTATTATAAAGAATATATCTTTAATTATGATTGAGAGTATGTTCTGTACAATTAGATTTCATTCTCAGTAGAAATTTAAATTTATATTTACACAATATAATAGATCAATATGGTATGCAGAAGCTAGTCATTATGTCTCAGAATTATTTATTATTTATTATTATTCACTGTTGGTTGAATTGATAATATTGTAAACTGCGAGTTCAGCCTTTATGCACACATAGTCTGCGTACACACACATATATATATATATATATATATATATATATATATATATATATATATATATATATATATATATATATATGCCCCAGTTCAGTTTGTATTGTATTCCATATTATGCAAATAGTGGTTTGTAGTTATTATGAACTATGTACAGGGTAGGTAGCAAAAATTATTATACATTTTTATACATTCAATTATGCTTTAGTGTGGCTCCTGTGTAATGATTGTTCATAGGTTCATAGGTTCATAGGTTCATACTAGGCTATCTGCCCAAGGGCATTTATAAGCCTAGCCCATAGTTATGTGGCTTTCGCCACCCCTTTAGTTTGAATAAAAACTATGCCTATCATTTTGCTGTGCCTCTGTCAAGCAGTGACACTGAAGTAATCCCTGGGGTATATCTGCAATCTCCCATCCATTGGTCAAGATTCCTCTTGAACAAGGCCAGAGAGGTGCTCTGCCTCACATGTACCGGGATTTTGTTCCACAGCATAGGAGTCTCTGGGTGATGAATCTGTCCCTCCAGCATGTTCTATTTATAACCGTGTCAAGGTTTAAGTCTCCCCCTTGTGGTTCTGAGGGATCTAGATTTTTGAGGTGAAGCATATTCATCAAATCTGGGTTTGACATGGCCTTATATGTCAGGCACAGGTCACCTCTGAGCAAGCGGTATGAGACTGAATAGAGCTGGAGTTCTTTCAGTCGGGCAGCATAAGACATATTTTTGAGACCCTTTATCCTTTTGGTGAGGAACTTTTGGGGCCTTTCAAGCTGCAGCAGGTGTCTGGTCAGATACATTCGAACGGGCATTGTACTCAATCATAGGTCTAATGAGTGATGAGTACAGGGGACGATGACCTCCCTTGATCTAGATGTGAATCCCTTCATGATCAGGTGGGTGATATAGAAGGTTTTCCTAACTACTTTAGCAACATGAGTGTCAAACGAAAGGCTACTGTCAACCTGGGTCCCCAGATCTCTGATGACTTTTTCTGTGCTCAGTGGATTGCCACCTATATGGTAGCTAGGGGTAACCTTGTTTTTTCCGAAGGGTATGACTATGCATTTTTTGGCGTTTAACTTCAGGCCATGGCTCTGGCACCAGTTATCCGTTTCTGTGAGGCCCTTCTGGAGGATATCTGTGTCAGATGTGTTTTGACTATGGCCCAGTTTGCAGTCATCTGCAAACTTTGTCAGCCATAACCCTCCTGTGTTTGCTTGTACTTCAGAAAAGTAGATGCCGAACAAGAGTGGACCCAGGACTGAGCCCTGTGGGACACCACTTGTGACAGGCTTTGAGTCTGACATGGCTCCAGCAACTCTGACCCTGTGGGTTCTGTCACTTAGCCAGTTTGCAACCCATCTTGTGATGTATGGGTTTACATTCAAGCTGATGAGTTTTTCGATGATACCTGAGTGGGGTATTGTGTCAAGGCCTTTGCCAGGTCGAGGTAGGCTGTATGGACTGCCTTTCCCTCATCAATGGCCTTGGTGACTGTCTCAAAAGTCAACCAAGTTTAAGAGGCAGGATCTGCCTTTGACAAAGCCAAACTGGGTTGGATCCAAAGTCTGCAAGTTCCCTATGTCTTTATTTATGAGTTCCATTATGATCCTCTCCATGGCTTTGCAGATAAGGCTTGTCAAGCTAATGGGGCGGTAATTTCCAGGGTCTGTGGAGGCACCGTCCTTATGAAGTGGGACCACAGGCGCCGGCGCCACTCCTTGGGCATGATCCTGAGGTGAGGCTAAGATTAAACAGCTGTCCTAACTGTGGGTTTAATTCCTCGTTGAGTTCATGAAGCACACAGCCGGGGACACCATCCGGTCCCATGGATGCTGTGTTTTTTCCTTAGTGAGGGCAGTTCTCACCTGGGCGTTGGAGATGTTTGGGGGGCTACAATCCTCTGGAATAGATATCTCTCCTTTTGGGGAGGGAGAGAAGTTTGCACTGAACCTGTCAGCCAGTATGTTGGCAATGTGTGTAGGTTCAGTAATTTTCACATCATTTTAAACTAATTCTGAGCATATCTGGGAGTTTCCTCCTAGGTTTCTAACATAGCTAAAGAAGGCCTTATGATTCTCTTTAGAGTCCTTGGTGATTTTTCTCTCAAAATTTGCCTTGGATGATTTTATCAGAGCTCTTAGTTTTTACTTATAATGATCAAAGGTGTCTTACCTTTCAAGGATTTTGCTCTATCTTGTAGTAGCTTCCTCCTTTTGTTGTAGAGCTTGTTTATGGCTGGGGTCCACCAGACTGGACGCTTGCCTTTGGTACAGAGAGTCTTAGTTTTGTTTGGGATTGCCTGATCCATGCAGTCCTGTAGGTGCTGGTAGAAGGCATTTGTAAGTGATTCAGCGGTTTGAGTAATGTTTACCACTGGCTCAGGTGCCTTAAAGGAGACCACACTAGTTTTTAGAAGTGTGAAATCGGCTTTTGAGAAGTTTTTCACTGTGGTCTTTTTGTTTCAGGTGGGGCGGGATGAGGACCTCCAGCGAGATTAGTTTATGATCTGATCTCACCAGTGAGGGTATACTTCGGTGTTGAACATTTTGATCCCATGTTCGTGATGATGAGATCAAGTATGTTTTCTCCTCTTGTGGGGATGGTGACTAGTTGTTCCATGGCATTTGAGTTTATGAACTCCAGGAATCTTTGGGTTAGAGTGTTCGGGCTTGAGTAGTGTTCCCAGTCTATATTAGGGTAGTTGAAGTCACCTAGTATGATGGTGTTTGGAGATACATTTATCCCCTCCAATGTTTTCAGGAAGGCCATGTGAGGTTCTGAAGTTTGAGAGGGTGGCCTGTAACATGCTACAAATTGCAGAGCAGTCTTGCCTATGGTTAATTGCACCTGGATGGTCTCCGATGCATCGTGCGTTGCCACCAACCTTGAGGTGTGGGTGTCCTTTATGAATATGGACACCCCCCCCTCCTTTCTTGGTGTTGTCCGGATTTTGGGGCCGGAACGCATGATATGAGGTGAAACCTGTTAGTGCTGGGGTGCTCTCAGGAGCCTTGAACCAGGTTTCTGTCACAGCACAGACATCGATGTTCTCCATATTGAGAAGGGCCTTGAGTGCATGCATCTTGAGATTGAGACTTCTGGCATTGAGCAGCATTACCCTTAGTTTTTTCCTTTTGGTGTTCTAGGGTGGTAGGTTTAGAATTTGAGCCTTGCCTAAAAAAGGCACTATGGGGGTGGCAAGAGCCTTTGCCAATATCCAGAAGCCCAGGGGTGACAGGTGCAAGCCGTCCCTTGTGAAGCAGCGTGGCTTGTCCAGCATGTCATCCCAGGCAGACAGACATTGGATCCCCTTTGAATGACACAAGAATTTAAGCCAATTATTAAAGCTGATCATCTTATCACTGTATTGTGGCATCATTCTAGGTGAAGGTAGGATACTGCTCAAGGTCAGGGTCATACCTGCCTGGGCTACATAATCAGAGAGCTCCTCGATGTCCCTTTCATGTAGTCCAAGGAGGTGCCTCAGGTCGTTGACACCAGCGTGGACAATGACTGAGTCGCACTTGTACCTGCTGTTGAGAGACCTGAGTGCTTGCATTATGTGGCGGATTCTAGCCTCGACAGGCAGCTTACTGTGACCTTCTCTTTACTCAGTCTGGTGAGCGGACGTCAGTGTGTCTGACTATGGAATCACCAATGACAAGTGTGTCTGGCATTTTGTTTGGCCTTAAGGGCTGTGACTGTTTGACACTCTGACTGTGTGGTCTATGTGTTGCATGTGTTGGGTCGTGAGGTGGTAGTTGTTTGGGTGTCTGCTTTGGTGGCCTCTGCTGTTTTGGTAAATTTTTGATCAGAGCCTCCGAGTATGTCTTTGTGTGAGTATGTGTATGATTTGAAGTTGTGATGGTACCATGTGTGACTGGGTATGTATTGTGTGTGGTTACCTTCTCCTCCTGTCTGGTCTTGCCAGTCCTATGTTGAGAGAGCTCAGTCTCCAGTTTGGCCATATAGTTGCATCTCTCACATGTATTTGTGTTTTGTGGGAGAAGGAGAGGATTGTCTGTGTACATGAGGCAGTTGTAACATTGCCTCAATATTCCCAGGTTCACCAGTTGAGCTGGAGAGGACACTAGCAACTGATCCCTCGACATACTAGAAGTAATAGATAAAGAGACTTTCAAAGGACTCCAGGAGAAGTGGGTTTTAGGCTGGTGGGGTACTATCTATAATAAGAGTGCTTTATCAAGGTGCAAGTACTGTAGGAGTAAGTGCTAGGCTTTACAGATAGAGAATAGTCTACTTGGGAATCAAGTAGAGATGAACTTTTCAGTTATAGGATATGCTGGTTAGATCAGCAGTACAGCTCGAGGAAGGTAGTTCTAAGGGAAAATTGGAAGAGTGGAATTTAGATGGCCCAAATAGTTTAACCTTGTTTACCGCTGCTCTTGTGTGCAACAGTGAACTCAGCTAAATCAGCTACGCGCTTAGCGTGTTTTATAGCAGGGGCTGAAGGGAGCTAGGAATTGGCCCAAAACGACCAATGGACTACTAGTTTCTGGCTGAAACTTCACCAAATCAGACAAAAAGGCCGTTCAGTGCTTCCCACTCCCACTGGTAAGCAAAGAAACTTCCCTCCTTCCTAATAAGGCAATGGATCAGTAACAGGAACTAAAAACAAAGCCCAGGGATCAGCAACTCTGAAACTGGAAACTGGACTACTCTAGTTCAGTAAGGCGGGAAAACAAGAGATTTTTTTTGTTTTATTACAGAGACAAGGAAAAAAACAGACAGTAAATGCTATAAATGCTGTAAATCGGCTAGCGCACTTTAGTGTGTAGCCTACAGAAACAATTTGCAACAATTAGTAACTTAAAGTGCAATAAACAGTGTAAAATGCAGTTATGTTGCCAAACTATAATTTAGGATTGAATATAGGTGTATTTATTAATTTGGATGGACGTTCCATCAGTAGTCACACATACTTCTCCTTCTCCTTCTCATAAATGTCTATTATATTTTTCACTGTATGCTTAATATATTAGTAGAATAGTAGTTTTAAGCATATAATGAAGATTATATATTTTTACAAGTTATTTAGTATTTAATTATGTCATGTACACATTATTTGATAGTTATATAGTATCAAATCTTCATTATATATTTATATAATTATATGTTTATATAATCATCTATTTACATATTTCATTCATAGTTTTGCTACATTATTTATTCGTAGTTTATATATTATAGCAAGTTAGTGTAGAGCATTTTATAGGAACTCTGAAGCTGCTATCAATAGATTTAATATTATTTTTATTGTATAGAAATTTGAAATATATCTCCATGTTTTATTACTTAGTATTTATGAAATTATTGTATATAAATTATAAAAGTATAATTAAGACTGTCGCACAGTATTATATGGTTATACACTTGTTTGCGTAACACTACTATGTGCGCTATTAGTTTTTTATACATGATATTAGTTGACAAATATATTTCTAACTAAAATATATATATTTTTATTTACATAAAAAATATATATATTTACATACAATTGCACAAGCTATAGATGTTGGATAGATGTATATATTTATGTATAATCATGCAATAACTATACAAATGAAATATACATTGAATGTCTGTGTTTTTAAGAATTTCTCATCAGGAAATGACATCATGGATTGTTATGTTATATAAAGAAGTTATTTTTTATGTAAAACTGTTTGGCCTGATGAAGACTTATGTTGAAAGCGCTTGCCGATTTTTTAATTAAAGCATACAGTTTTTTGCATCCGCCTTACGCTTGGTGATTTAGTTATAGTACTTACAAGCATTGTTTGGCGGGAATTCTTGATTCAAACTGGAAGTTAGTAAATGGTATTATCGTACGTCAGTGTTGGGAGCTGAATAGCTAAGACTTGTTTGCTTGGGAACAGCACTTACATGTTATTGTAGAGTGAGCAGTATACCTTGTCATTGGTATCCAGAGCTGAATAGCGTGAAGGATTATTTGGACATATTTACATTTGAAGGTACTGTGTGCTTATAGACTATTAATCCAGGACTGTAAGATACGGGTAATGAAACCCGATAAAGGGAATGGTCTCAATTTTATGAATCATAATGATTACATAAATGAACTTACTGCACATTTGGCTGAGGGCCCTTATGAGAATATAAGCCTGAACGAAGTAAATATAGCCCATAATAAGATTAGAACTACCATTGAAGACTTATTTCTGGAGGAACTCATAGACCATGACATCCATTCTTATTTGAGTGTGTTGGCACCTAGAATGCCTTTCTTTGGGGCACCAAAATCCACAAGTCCATTACTAAACCCCGCTTAGACCAATTGTGGATAGTAGGGGGTCGATATTGGGCTTGTGCTAAGTATGTGGACACTATACTTAAGCCACTTATTCAAACAGAAAAGCAGATTTGTAAGGACTCGTGGGATTTTCTGGGGAACATCAATGAAATAGCTTTTGACCCACATTTCATTTTTTTGACTGTAGATATTAAAGATCTTTATACAGTCATACCCCAGCAGTTGGGACTTGAATGGTTGAGGGTGTTCATGGAAAATAAAAAGGTGCCACAAAACATTATTTACATAACAGAAACATTACTTGAGTTAATTCTAAAATATAGTTGCTTCAGTTTTAATGGGCTTATATTTAAACAGACATCAGGGGTTGCCATGGGCTCCCCATGTGAGCGTTTGCCAACTGTGTTATTGCACAGTGGGAAAACACATTCTTATTTAAGAATGATGGCTTCAGACAGCATGTCGCCTGGTACACTAGGTACCAGGATGACATGTTTTTTCTTTGGAAGGGCCCTTTAGATGGAATTGAGTGTTTTACTGAGGACATGAAGACGTTTACGGATTTCCTGGATTTTACGTTTGAGGTCAACACTAACCAAATAAATTATTTAGACATACTGCTCAGTAAAGATTGTATTGAATCTAGATTTGTTAGTAAGATCTATCGCAAACCCACTTATTCTAACGGGTTTTTACATTTCAGTAGTTGCCACCCTTACCATCAAAAAAGAGCAGTCGTTAAAGGACAGATGGTAAGGGCAGCGCGCATGATTACTAGGGATACGGACTTTATAAATGAATGCGATAAACTGATCAATATGTTTATGAATAGAGGTTACCCTGGGGTACTTCTTACTGAGATCAAGAAAGAAGTAGAGACGAAAAGGCTTTCTGGATATTTCAAACCTATCCTACATCCACAGAGTTTGGATACTTTGATGGGCCAAGATAATATCGGAATGGTTGGATCAATAGTGAAAAGATTAATTCTAACATAAAATTTTATGCACTTTTTCGATTGACCATCGTCTGATAAGGACATCTTACAGAAGAATTGGTCCATTATTAGAGGATAGACAATTAATTGATACATTGGGATCAGTACCAAATCTTACATTTAGAAAGGGTTTAGTTTAAAATCCCTTTGGAAAGAACTAAAAAGTAGGATTTAATAAACATAAAGGTATGACCAAATGTGGGACATGCCACCAATGTAAAAACATACAGGAAGGAACACAAGTTACCATTAATAAAGAAAGATATAAGGTCATGGGTAGTTTCAATTGTGGGGCTAGAGCAGTGGTTTATGTGGCTTCATGCAACAAATGCGGCTTTCTACATAGGAAAGACCGAAGGGTGTTGCGAAAGCATATATGAGCATCTTTATGCAATATCAAAGATGGACTTAAGGAATGCACTGGCCCGCCATGTTATAGAATACCCTGACCATGCTTTCTATTTCTCTATTCTTAAGCAAGTTGCAATTGATTTAAATAGTGGCCCTTGGCAAATTAATTTGGAAAAAGAAGAGCTATTTTGGCAAATTAGGACAGGAGCATATATATACCCTGGAATTAATGAAGCTGTGTCGCTGTCCTGCATTCTAAAATTATTGGCCTTGCGAAGATAATTTATATTTGGTTTGGACGTTATTGTTTCTACTTAACAAATATTATATAGGATGCATTTTGTACATATTTATATGCATGTGTACATATATATATATATATTTTTTCTGTGTGTGTTTTTTGTTGTTTTTTTTTGGGGGGGGGGATTTTATACATATATATACATATGTGTGTATTTGTTGGTACGTGCGTGTGCGTATTGTATGCATGCGTACACATTTTGTATATGTACACATAAAGGGATTTATAGATTTATGCATAATTTTATTTACAGTTATGGGACCCAATACCATTAGAAGTATAGGGCAGTATTAGTATATTTCATCAGTTTTAGTGATTTTGGTTGCACATCCCATTATGCTCTATAGAAAAATGGAGGTAACACTTTGCCAGTGTAAGTTTATATATCTTGTAAGCACATTGGACTCTTATCAGCCTTAGAGGGTTTGGCTGGTTTGGGTTGATGATTTCTTATATTTTACAGCAGTTAATTCTGCTTTTAAATGATTGAAAATTTATTATGTTTTATATGGGGTTATGTGGAACATATGTTCATTTCCACCACTATATATAATTATAGTATTTATAGGTTTGTAAATGTGATTTGCATTGTTTTTAAAAAAAGTATGTTTTAAACGTTTTTTGGAACATTTTGAAGGGTTTTAATGTACTTAAAAGTGGAGTTTTTAATTGTAGGTGGGTCCTCAATTATGAGGTCATTAACAAGGGTAATAAGTATTTAAGCAAGTTTTTCCCTGTATGCAATGTCTTGTCTGAAGAAGGCAGGATACTAAGCCTGCCGAAAGTTCTTGTGTGAAATAAAAGTGCTTACAATATTATATTTACTACAGCGATCATCTGCATTTATTGGATTCACTGAATTTATTGCTGCAAGACTGCTTCCTTAGAGGTTTTTGTTTTCATATTTACATTTGAAGGTACTGTGTGCTTATAGACTGCAATTCGCATTGTTTGTAGCTACGAATATCTTGAAGTGGTCTGCCTTGAAGTCCTCCTCAGTTTTTTCGCTACAGTTTTTATACTGCCAGGTGACTTTCTACTACTTTATATTAATTTGGTATGACTACTACAAGCAGGATTGTTGCTCACCACCCTCGTAACGCAGCCTTTGCAGCCTACTAGCATAAGCTTCCTGATTCATAGCCCACTCAGCTGCAGCTGTAAGGGAAACAGATATATAAATAAATATTTAGGTATACCTATCCATCATATACACAGGCTAGACATTAGTAAACAGTTATTAGTATGAGTACTTACACACTGCTGGGACATACCCCTCTGCCGTGCCTCTTGGACCCACTCGACCAAGAGCTCCCTCTTTCTCTGCCTCAAGTCAGAATAGTGGTCCTGGACCTGCTCACCAGTCTGAGGGATACCAGTAGCACTGGTGAGATCATGGGTGAGATGGTCCCAGGCTTCCACTTTATATTGGAAGCCTTGGTACTAGCCCTGCAGCAGTCTCTCATTATGGTTTGTACTAGGAGTCTTACCATGACCTTGGACTCCTGTATGTCCCAGTGCTGTGCACGGAAGCTCATGTGAAAAATTAATTATTAAGGTGTTGCTTACTGTGCTGGAACCAAAGTCTTCTTAAGACACTAAGGTCTTGCTGGCTGGATTCAGCTGAAATTAAACTCTAGTTATAATTGCATTCACAGTTTGTTGCCCACAGAAACTTCCAGAATATGCACTGATACAGCATCAAACTCTGTCAGTTTAAGAGCAGTAATTAATAAATAACTTTTTATAACAAACCACACGGACTACTGTTGCAGCTTTAATTACAATGTACCACTTTAATTCTCAATCAGCATGGAAGATAACTTTCCTGTACAAAATATCTCTCCTAACAATTTAATTTGCTATAGTCTTTTTATAGTGTTTTTACATCCTGTTTTTTCCTTGTTATTTTATTTTGGTATTTGTATGAAAACATCTGTTTGCTGGTGTTTGCAGAAAAAATATGTTTTCATCCTGTAGAAAAACAATGCTAATATTGTCTTTTAAGGAAACATCTTGTGCAAATCCTGACTTGATGAAAGCATATCCATTCAAACTTCCCTGCTTAACAGTGTCACATGATAGAAACATGTACAGATTGTTTTCCTGTTGTCTATTCTTTAAGGAAGCAGGTTAGCTTTCTTACTGACAATGGGAAATGCATACATCCTGTTTTTTACATTTTTGCTAAGACTGTAAGAGATCATCTTTCTTGCTGACAGTGTGAAATGCATACATTTTTGCTAATTCTGTAGGAAAACATATCCATTAAGCAAACTTCTTATTTTCCCCCCTACATAATTGATTTGAACTGTATGTATATTATGGACCATTTGCTGGCTGTATTTGATGTAACTGAGGTTTTTTTACTTTTAACATTTACTTTCAAACAGATTATCAGTAACAAGTATGCAAAATTGTGATGTTTTATTATAATTGCCAAATAGTGTTACATGTGAACATTTAACAATTATGTTTTAATAACAATAATGTTTTAGAAAAATGCAATCCACTTGTCTGGCAATCAGTCTTGTATTTTACCTTATCTGCCCAACATTACCTGTAACTATTCTTCTAGTCTAGGAAAGTCTGAGATCACATTTTAGACTCTGTAGACTATAGTCAATCACCTTTAACATTTTTTTCCTTTAGTCATCTGTTAATACACTTGCAACTTGATATTTTATACTACATAAATAGATATCCCCCGGATTCACTAATCTTCCATGCAGGACTAGCTTAGTCCTGCACGGAAGTGCCCATGTAGGAGCAGGACGGCAGCATGCCATGCATATTAACAAGTTGAGCTGCCCGAGCTCCTAGGCTTACATGAAGTGTGTATCAGTGCAAGGGGTGTGTCAAAGAGCAAAGCTCTCAGAATAAACATGCCCCTGCAATGTATAACAGCAGAAAGTTATAAGAAATGATCGTGATCACTCATAGGTGTCCACATATCCCCACCAACAGTCCCCCATAAGTACAACAGCAACAGTACATATAAATTAAATGAAGAAACCCTCTTTTTTATTAAAAATCCAAGTACAGCTAACCATAGGTGAGCGGGTGTGCCCATCGCTTAGCTACGGTTAATGCAGCTTAAATAGCAGAAAGAGGATAAAAAGCAAAATATATGCAAATGACGCACTACAGCAATAGTGTAGTGGGCAGAGCATTCATCGTACAAGCAGTCATTCCTGGTTCGAGTCCCACTGCAGTACATTCCAATTTCCCTTCAAATTACTCTATGATAAATATTTTTTGTTGCATAACCTAATAAATAACATACATTTGTGAACTGCAGTACTGCATTTAATGCAGATGTGAGGTGTCAGTGTCATAATGTTGCAAAGTCCACAGATAATCATGTGCCCCAAACAGTATCACAGATAGAAATGGAAGGTAAACTGTGTAATGAATGATAACGCCATATATTTTCCAAATCACCCACCTCCCCAAGAACCGTTACAGTATTACTGACTAAAATATAGTACTACTAAGCGGTAGTCAGAGGTAGTAAGGATATTTAAGCACTAGTAAGTGGATTCAAGCCCATTTGCATGGGGTTAAGCAATGCACACGCAGGTTAAGCAAGATCGAAGCTAACTCTCTGTAAGCATATGTAACTGGAGGTCAGCACTGCTTAACCTCGAGCAAACCAGCGCTAACCCACTTACAATTGCTTAAAAGTGCCTTAGTCACTCTGTATCCAACAGATCTCATCCTGCCCAGCAACAAAATAATCAGCACTCCCAAGTTGCAAACCCCAGACCCTGCACACTATAGACAGAGTGATTTACCACTAAGCCATGGAAGATACACATACAGCTGATGTTATCACAAATATATCATCCAGAACAGTCATTCAACAGTATCGGAAATGCATGTAATTATGTAGAGTAATACGAGCAACTATTTGTACATTGCTCAAATACAGTATTTCGAGCAGTCTATGTATATCAACAAAACAGTGCCTGTCCAATCATAATGTGAAAACAGTACACTTGCAAAAAACTTAAGAAAATAATAAAAAATGGTGCATGTCGAGGAGGTGCGTGGGCATGCTTCATGCTCAGAATGTCAAACCTGGGACGTCGGTTTCACGAAACCGGGAGATGAGGCTGGGTAGGTGTGTGAGCAAACCGCTGCTTCTCAAACCCCTGGCAGGATGCCACCAGTGGAAAAAACAGTGTATACCAGCTAAGTCTAATCTTGACACAAAAACAGGTAAAAAATTGTGAGTCAAACTGTTGTCTACACGTCTCGAAAGATGAACAAGGCAAGACTCATACATACGTGGACTACATGGATGAAGAGCCTGAAGAAGCTTGGGTTGAGACAGTATACTGGATGACTAACGAGACATGGAGAGAGGGCAATGTGTGGAGGTGTGCTACGGCTGGACTAGCAACTGGAGAATGGATGGTTGGTGTGTACGTGGAGCTCAGGGGCGGGGGAAGGAACCATAGGTATGAAATTATGGAAGATATATGCAATTGAAGCAGAACAGCAATAGTGTAGTGGGCAGAGCATCTGCCTCATGAGAAGGCGTTCCCGGTTTGAGTACCACTGCAGCACAGTCTATTTTACACGGCAAAGCATGTTATAACCAATTATTTTCTTGCAAAATCCACTAAATAATGCATATTTATGAACTAGAGTACTGCAGGAAATGCACATGGGAAGGGTCAGTGTCATAATGAATAAGGCACTAATAAGCAGGTTTAAGCACAAATATGCAGTAGTGAGCATATGCAAGCACTAGTAAGTGTGTTTAAGTGCATCTGCACAGGGATAAGCACTGCCTACACAGAATAAGCAATATGGAAGCTAACAGAGTAGAAGAAAGTGTAACCAGAAGTTAGCAGTGCTTAGTCCCGCGCAAACACGTGCACACCTGCATACAGCTGCTTTAAAGTGCCTTAATCACTCTGTATCCAACGGCCCGTGTTCTGCCCAGCAAGAAAATAAACAGCTCCTGCAAATGTCAAACCCAGGGCCCTGCACACCATAGACAAAGTAGTTTACCACTAAGCCATGCCAGGTATCAATAAAGCCGATGTTTTCCGAACCATATAATCCAGTCCAGTCATGCAACAGTACAGTGAATGTATACCAATATCTAGATGTATGTGTGTGTAAATATATTAATATCTAAACAGATACAACATATTTATATATATATATATATATATATATATATATATATATATATATATATAGATAGATATATTTCTAAATATATATATATATATATATATATATATATATATATATATATATATATATTAACGTAAATGAACAGATATGCATGCAAATACCTACATTGACACATATATGTGTCTACACATATATGTCTACATATGCGCAGCAAGTTACATATGTGCATGCAGATATATATCTATGTAGGTATATACGGATATAGTTATATATATGTAAGCAGATGTATATATCTATATAGGTATATATGGCCATACATCTGTAGATAACAATGGCAGATTAACAAAAACACATATGTCCACATGCACCATTAATGGGGTTGAGAGGCCCCACACACTGTACTTCATGTACGAATAGGTACCCCCCTACAGCCAAACACGTTCGCCCTGCAATACACTACAAAGTGTTGCAGATCCCATAACCAGTACCTGACATGACATGGGCACAAGATGTTAACAGTACTACATCCCACCTGTATGATGTCAGGCTGGTATTGGTAACATATCATCCAGTACAGTCTGCCTCCCATAGGAAATGTAAAATGTGGAAGCCGTCAACATCCCCAGGATACAGATACCCAGACTCAGATATGCAGACAGATATATATATATATATATATATATATATATATATATATATATATATATATATATATATATATATATATATATATATATATATATATATATATATATATATGGGATCCGTACAGATGCTTGACTGATTCTTTCACCGAATCCCATTTTGGTGAGCATACTTGCGCAAAAGTGCTGTTCACCGAAGCAGCACTTTCATGTAAGTATGCTTGTTGTTCCAGTCGTACTATGGTGCAGTAAGGGAAAATTCCCTTTTCCCCACTGTAATGTGACCTCAGAGTGAGAATATTAAAGTGTGGGGTGTGGGGGAGCAGCCCCCCACAATGAAGGGTGCAAGGGGGCTGCTCCCCTGCATTCAAGTAGATTTTGTGTTTTTTAACATATTTTAACGAAAGTGCTTTTTCGATGAAAGCGCGTTCGTTAAAGTGTGTTCAGTGGTAATGGATTTGGGCTTTTGATCTTTCGTTCAAAAGTCCTAGATCCATATACAGATATATATATATATATATATATATATATATATATATATATATATATATATATATTCATTCAAAAGTCCTAGATCCCTATATATATATATATATATATATATATATATATATATATAGGTTTACTATTAAAATTTGATGGCACTCCGTCGACTGTACTATAGTCAAACACGAAGTTGAAAATGATAATTCGAACTCAGAAAAACAATCTAGGAATGGGTTTTAACATGGGTCGTAGGGGAGATGTTTGTAGTTCAGAATAATACTGAACACCTACCTCAACCCATGTTAAAACCGCTCTAGATTGATTTTACCGACATTCGACATTTTCGAACTTCCGTTGCCGACTATAGCACAGTCGACGGAGTGCCGTTCAAAATTTTAATAGTAAACCATATATATATATATATATATATATATATATATATATATATATATATATACATATACATGTGACTACAAATACACACGCAGATATATGTACAGTAAGATACATATGTAGAAGGTGCACACAATATGGAACAGCCACTATGCCTACAGTTAAGACATGAATAACTGGACACTATATGGGACACCCATACAAATGACAATCATTGCCTGCAACATATACCCACAAAGAGGTCGTAGGAAAAATACCACACACAGGTTTGCAGAAATAGAAGACCTTTAATTATGTACTATTACAGTTCTATATGCCATGTCATGTAGCTGTTCAGACACTGACATCCATATAAACAGAGGAATGCAATTGTGAAACAGTTATACTAATACAGTAGTCTGGAAAGGTTCACAACTGTTGCTGTCCAGGCCAAGCCCATCAAATTGTACAATAGTGAAGAAAGACTGGGCCACAGGATACCAAACAATCAACAGTAGGTAATGCAGGTGTATAGGTCAGCAGCCTCTATCTACACTCTTTACAAAATCACTAGGTGGTAAAGATGTCATGTGACCAAATGGGTTGTAACTGTTACATAACAAGGCATAATTGACACCATCACAAGAACACTGACAAACAGAACAGTCTGTATGACAGGAGGCAGTAGGCTTGCATTAACCCACTTTAGGTAAGTAATGTAAATATAGGTGAAGTATATAGTACTGTACATCCAGATACATTAAGGCAGCTCACCCCTGATACCCCCACATTTTGTAACAGCCTAGATCATTTATGGTGCCCCCCCCCGGACTCAAAAATACAAGGCCATATACCACTGTTATACACTGGCCTCTGGAGTGCATAAGGGCACATATGTATTGTGTAGGTGACGCCCACAGATATATGGCCCCAGCCCCGCCATATGTATGGGGGATACAACAGCAGTGGACTGATGGCACCAATGGCAGTGTGATATACTCACAGCCCACTACAGAACAACCCCGACAGCATGTCATATATGCAAAGCTTGGTATGTAGGTGGATGACAAAGGCTGGAACACAGGCACATATGTGGACAACTGTTGCCATACCCTAAGCAAGTTGCTGGTGTTTCAGGATAGTCTGCAACATACCCTTACTCAGAGAAATGAGGTTAGAAACAGAAATGGATGTAGCCATGTACTGATAGCAATCAACACACACACTGCCAGTGAATTAGCTGATACAGGACCTGTGTGGTGGACAGACAAAACATGATAGGCATACCTCTGGCCAGCAAGAGGAGAGGCCCACAGTTGTGAGCTATGCAGACAGACTGCATTCCAAGGTAAACTAGTATGTACACACACACACACACACACACACACACACACACACACACACACACACACACACACACTGTAACACCAGTAATATACAAAGCATAACACAACTCTTTTCACATTCTGTCTGTAGTTCCTGAACCTCCTATAAATATGTGGCTGCCCTGAGTGTGTCAGTTCTCCTGTAAGAGGTATTGCTACCTGCTCTCTGTAACACTGATGCCCACACACAGGAAGGATGTCCATCACACATGATGTAGGGATTTATAGTAAGTGGTGTTCATGGCAGTGGTAATTGGAAGTATTACACGTGTGTAATCATATTTATATGGCTATCTGGATAATTATATGTACATATATTTCCACCAATGTCCTGGACATGGAGTGTAGCCTTACCCCAGCCTCTATAGTCTGAAAGTCATAGTGCAAGGGGATGTAAGGTATGTATAGCAGGTATATTAGTAGATGATTGCTACTGTTATTGGGATTGTCTTCACAGATATGATATGTGTGCGAGGTCACATCTGCTTATAACATGTCTGCCATTGGCTACTGACAGACATCCTAAGGACATCATAGTAAAGTACCGCTGCTAGCACGTAATGCCCCTGCAGAGATATTGGCCAATATATGTGGACATTCTGACACACTCTCTACAGTACCAAGGTATACACATAACCCCTTTGTGCAAAACATGTGTACCATGCCTGTCAATATGGATGTAGGCAGCCATGTAGATGGGTATAACACATAAAGACTGGTATACATTTGCCACCATAGGTTATGCATTCACACATCCCTGTCTGGTCTGACACATAATAACTGCTGGTACAGGGATGCCATGGCCACATACTACCCACTAGATTTTGACATACATCTGTACAGCATCCCACTGCTCAGTCTGACATACATGACTGTTAAGGGAAGCCCAGCAGCAGTACATCTGGCAAGTATCTGCACATGACATCTCACTGAGTAAGTACACTAAGCTGCTAGGCATGTAACAATGCACTGTGCAGGCTACAGACAGACTGGCTCAACACTGGCCTACATCTCCTATGGGGGGAATGCACATGTACCTGCATATATAGCAGGCTCTACAGGCATGTCACAGCATAGGGTAAGATACACCTGTGTGAAAGTGCATAACCACAACCAATGTGAACACAGTCACAGTCACATATGTTAAGCTAGCATAATATTACAGTATATGGACTATCTGTTCAACACCATCCTCATATGTGCCACTCACAGATTGACCCTACATATACTGGGCTGCTACACAGTTTGGCTGATAGCTGTCTGTGGTATGACACGTGTGTGTTCGGCTCTACAAACATGTACACCAATACGGTACCATACAGTGGAGCAGCATGTAACATCAGATAGGATGGGAACTAGGACAATGACATCTACCACAGTCAATACACAGGCTAAAGTACATATTTACACACACTGTCATCATTTACCATAAGTACACAGACCTCAGTACTGTACAAACATCCACAGAATGTCCAGGTTATGTCATGAAATATAACCGCTACTGTACATGTGTAGCAGTCTGATATCTCACTGGCTTATCAGATAGGATGACACTAATTATTTTGCACAACACATATGCACCACTTCATGTATGATATATGTACAAAGATTGACAGAGTCGTGGCTAGAAGCACATACACAGGGCCAATATAGACATGTTGCTGTGATAACCTCATACATTTACTGTTGTAATGGGGTTTTTTGCAACATATGTCCTATGAGGGGATATGAAATCAGTAACTGTCACAGCTTTCACCATCTACATACTGCAATCCTCACACTACCTTCTGCAGTCCACAGATAGATGCTCCATGGGTAACACATGAAACCAAAGGCACAACACACTGCCCAGTCTGCAGATGACCCTGCAGATGGGGATTCCTCATAAACAAGGAACTGACATGGCAGGTATTGAGACATTTAGGACAGCCATATCCACACACACACACACACACACACACACACACACACACACACACACACACACACACACACACACTGTTGAAACAACATTACCCCAAATGCAGTATAACAACACTTACAGTCTGTAATCAAGTCAGGTACAGCTCCCTCCTGTGTGTTGCTCTGTTTCCACAGTGTATGTTGTTAGAGGTAAATCCCCAATCCATCTGAGATGCTGTTTGCCAAACAACATATCTAGTTCCTGCTCACAGTGAATGAAAAGGGTCAACGCCAACATGATGTTCTTAAATACTGGAGTGGGTTTCCATGCAACTGGCTATGGGGATGTTACCACAGCTGTTCCACATGCAATCAGCAAGGGGAGGGCTGAAATTCATGCAGAAGCCATCAGCTGATCATGAGCATCACTTAAAATACACATGCTGCTGCATAAGCAAAGCAGGTGTAGGTCTCCACATCCACCAGAGAGGGAGTGGGTGAGGTAGATATAGGCAAAGACATGTCAGGGAAGGGTGGGAGAGTAAAGTGTAAGCATGTTTGTGTCTCACACCTACCAGCACTGGGTATTAAACCCCTGATGACTATGTAGTGCTATCACAGTTCTATGCATTTATTGGATGTGCCACATGGGTTACCTGTTGTGGATCCCTCAGAACATATATGTGATGGTGAGTGACATCTGCAACAGGGATATGGTAGCTATACAGAAGGTGATGTACATGTGCTTTTCCGCATGAACAGGTGCCAGCATCAACACAGCCACACTCTCACAGGGGTGCACACACATTGACACACTTGGCAGGGCCAGGATTACAACTCATCAGCAGTGGGATTGCCACAACACATCACTGTGCAGGTATAACATGCATCACACGGGTCATAAAGGGGTTGTATGAACAAAGGGTATGGGGAGGTATCTGACATCAGACAGCATGCCTCAGTATGCCCATGGGGGTTGTAGGGAGTGTGGATGTGAACATACACACCATACAACACACACACAAACACACAGGTTGCCAGCACTGACATGCATGGGTGCATGTCTGCACAGGTGTGTGGTGGTCGACTGTGCCAGATGGCTGTACAAGGCAAGCTGATGGGTATACCTTGGCATCAGGCCACATGACAATTATCTGCATTGTGGCTCAGGCCTGTAGTGTCTGCATTAGCCCACACAGTTGGGTATTGTATCCCCCCATCCAGTCACCTGGGTGACTATTGTGTGCAGCCAATGCTGTGCATCGCTTACCATGTATGCGTTCCTTAGTCCATGACAAGGATGGTGTCTGGGATGTGCACACCTCCCCCATGCATGTACAGTGACATGTGTAAGTGTACCTGGGCTGTCAGGCCAATGTTGTGAACACAGATTATCATCAGATATGCCAGTCTTGCCCACCTGTGGCGGGAACTGGTAATGGGCAGCAGGTTTACCCTGCACCTACATTGATGAAATGCTAATGGCATTTCCTGGTGTCAGTGGCATCTGTCAATACAGGGCATGTTGTCAGGAATGGTATGTCCTGTGTGGGTCACATGTGATGGCACCACAGGTGTTGCAGGTGTCCATTGGGGAACATGGGGAAGGTGCACTGTCTGCATGTATGTGCATATTGGACAGATGGACAGGGTGCCATGCCCTTTGTAGCCCACTTCTATCACCCCATAGTTACTATAAGTGGCCAATATGCAGTGTACTACCCACATATTGGCTGTTGCCTAGGCATGTGTGTGTGTGTGTATGAGGCATAGGTTGAGAGTGTGTTCTGGTTAATACTGTTGCTAACTGTGATTGCCTGGCTTTGCTGTCACATATATGGGTATGGCTTTGCACCCCAGCCTCTCAGCTATTTCACATCTGTTATCCCTGTACGGTGGACACTGTGATATATAGTAGGGCCATCATACAAGGAATATGCCAAACCCACTCCACAATGGCAACACACTCTTAACCACTTCCACACAGAATATGAGTTACAAACACATACACACACGCCTGTCACGCCTGGGAGTAGAAACCCTACCTAACTAGTTTATTACACTACAGCACTACACAGTTATAGTATGCATCATGGAGATTACTGAAGTACTCCTTCCCCAAAGGTGTATTTCACAATGAATGACATCAGCAGGATTGCCAAAGTAGGCCATTTGAAATGTATTGCGTGTGACCAGCCTAAAATGCATTGCTCCTTACACAGACAGTGACACACACACACAAAACATCCACAGCCGACATGTGTGGGTATAGAACCCCTAACGGAAGTCTATATCACACTACAGCATGGAGCTGTAACAGGACAGACCACAGGAATTACTGGAAAACCCCTTCCCCAAAGGTGTTTTTCACAATGAATAACATCAGTAAGATTACCAAAGTAGGCCATTTGAAATGTATTGAGTGTGACTAGCCTCAAATGCATTGCTCTGTACACAGACATTGTAACACACACAAAACATCCACAACTGCCATGGGTGGGGATGGAATCCAAACACAGTTCTAAATCACACTACAGTAATACACAGTTATGGCATGCACTACAGAGATTGCTGTGCTACAACCTTCCCAGAGGTGTATTTCTAGGTGGGTGACATCAGCAGCCTTGCTAAAGTTGAGCATATGAACTATAGGAAGTGTGAGAACCCTAAAAATCATTGCTCTCTACACAGACAGAGTGAGGCAGACAGACGCACACACACACACACACACACACACACACACACACACACACACACACACACACACACACACACACACACATACACACTTGCCATGTCTGGGATTAGAACACCTACCTAAGTACTTTATCACACTACAGCTGTGCACAGTTACAGGACATGCAATGGAGATTCCTGTGCTGAAACCTTCCCAGAGGTGTATTTCTAGGTGGATGACATCAGCAGCCTTGCCAAAGTTGAGTATATGAATTGTAGGGAGTGTGAGTACCCTAAAAAGCATTGCTGTTTACACAAACAAACACACACACTCACTCACAATTGCCATCTCTGGGATTAGAACACCTACCTAACTACTTTATCACACTACAGTAGTATGCAGTTACAGGATGTGCTATGGAGATTACTGACTGCAACCTTCCCAGAGGTGTATTTCTAGGTAGGTGACATCAACAGCCTTGCCAAGATTGAGTATATGACCTGTGACAGTACCCCAAAAAGCATTGCTTTTTACATAGTCAGAGGCAGACAGACACTCACACAAACACACACACAGTTACCAAGTCTGGGTTTAGTACTCCTACCTATCTAGTGTATCACACTGCAGCAGTACGCAGTTAAGGGATGCACCATGGAGATTACTGGGCTATACCTCTCCCAAAGGTGTATTTCACATTGGATTACCTCGGCAGGCTTGCCATAGTAGGGCTATGGGGAGGGCAGTGTGTGTGTGTGTGTGTGTGTGTGTGTGTGTGTGTGCATGGGCCATAACCCATTCATCTAAGGGTTGACATGCCACATGTAGGCATACACAGAGCCATATTTCACAGGTACATGTATACAGCTGCTAGATGATTACTTCCTTGTACAGTCATGTTGCACAGCTGGCACGTGCACCACATAGTCTGTATTGCTGACAGATACTGGTGGATATCTGCACCTCATGTGTTTGGGGCCCTTGGGGCCCTTTGGCTGTGTGCTGGGTGGGACAGGCCTGGATGGCTCCTTGTCACAGTCACACTCTTCCACACATCTATGTACGTCTACCTTTGGCTTATTATAGTGTGTTGTCCTGACATATATGTCTTTATTCCTATCCACTGTGTGTGAAAGGCATGAGTGGTGCATACTGACAAGTGCCTGTACTAACAACTGCAACTGCCAGAGATGTCTGGTCCACTGGTGTTTGCAGACATGGCCTTCATGTGTTAAGTGTGTGAGCATGCCCAGTATGACCTTTCAGTATGTTGCTGACTGACTTTGCCTTAATTTCTCTAAGTGTGTGAGCATGCCCAGTATGGCCATCTGTATTGATTGTGTGGATCGGGTCCAGGCAGTTTATGCTGCAGTGCTGACCTTTGTGTTGTACACCAACAGGTAGCATGCTGTCTCTGCAGGTTATCCATTGATCATTTTGCTTTGACTGTTACTACAATTCTGTATAGCAGGGGGGGCACACCTGACTGCTTCTACATTTCTACACAGGATTGGGGGCACACCTGACTGTTATTACGTTGGATGGGGGAAGGCACACCTGACACTTGTACACATTTGCTATGACTGTAGTGGTGTGTCAGACACTCCACTTCATTCTGTATTCTTACCTATCATGCTGACTAGAGGCATACCAGTGTACTACAGATCGTAGCTTTGGTTGCCCTACATATTAGTGTCTGACTTCTTACCCTTCAGAACTAAGCTCCCACTGCCTGACCTTCTATAGTCTGTCTGTGTAGGCCTGGGGGGAGGTTAACCCTAGCCATCATTCAGGGGCCATAGCACAGTTTCTGTTTGTATTTGTTTACACCTGTCCTGCTGGATGGGACTGTTGCTGAGTATGTGAACCGCCCTGACTGGCATGTGTGAGTCATATGGACACACATGTTGCTCAGCACATTTCCTGCAGTGGGTTGTGTCACTCTGTGTAGTACTGGCTACTATGGTGAGTCCAGTATGTGTTACAGATGTCATGGTGCCACTATGGGTGTCTACTGTCTGCTGCCATCCCATTCAGCCACCCTATTCCCTTGCATGCTCACATCCATACCATTGATACAGGTAGCGACACATTCTACTCCATTTGGCAATTGTTAGATTGATTGACTTACCTTGAGGGTGTATCAGACTTACGGATGGTGCTGGAGAGCTGCCTATGTCGGATGCACATAGTAAACTCCCAATACATGGTTGAGCACAGGTAGTGCCATGTTTGGCATCCCTTTTACTGTATTTGTGAGTCAGAGAGAGGTGTCATTCCCTGAGGCCCTACTGTGGCAGTGTATGTGCTATGCGTTGTTTCTTTGCCGTGGCCTCAGCATACTGGGCATGCTTCCATCTGCCTACTGGGGCAGGCTCAGGTTGTTCCTCCCCTGAGTCACTCTGTGCCTGTACAAGCCTTGGCATTGGTGGTGGGCTGTGTGGCCCTGCCCCGTGCTGTTCCTGCTGCAGCTGTTTCCACAGGATCATATTGTGTAGCATGGCACATACCATAGCAATTTGGGTACATGCAGCTGGTGAGTACTACAAGGCTCCACTGGATCTGCCCAGACACCGGAACTGTGACTTGAGCATCCCAAACACACGTTTTATTATAAGTCTGGTCAGTGCATGTGCCTCATTATGGCGTTCTTGTTCAGATGTGTGTGAATTTCTGATGGGTGTCATCAGCCACAGCTCCAGTATGTAACCAGCATCCCCCACTAGGTGACAGTAGGGGATGTCTCCATTGGCAAATCTTTGGTACAGCTGTGTCAGATGCCATATGTGGGAATTGTCATAACTTTCAGGGCAGCCAGCACACATATTCATTATAATGCCCTAGGCATCACAGACAACCTGGCAGTTGATGGAGGGGATTCCCCTGTGGTTGATGTAGGCCCTACCCTGATCACCAGGTGGTGCTTTCATGCATATGTGCTTGCAGTCTATAGCACCCACTACCTCAGGATATTCTGCTATTTGGTGGTAGAGACGCATATTGCTGGCCAACACCTCACGGGCATCTGCTGACACGGCATCCAGGAACTAGCGGAATACTCTGGATGCTGATGCCTGTGAGAGCTCCATGATATCCCCAGTTGAGCTTTTGGAGGTACCTGTGGCTAGTATTCCTAGGCCTACACATACCTTAGTATCCACTGCGATGGGTTCTCCTCAGTCAGTCTGGTGTGTCAGGTGTGACCAGCACAGCTCAACAATTTGCTGTAGTCAGTCTCTGCCCACCCTATAGCACTCCACTATCTACAGTTCATGTAACCGCTGGTAGATTACTCTGGGTCTGAACACTCTACTCCATCTCCTCACTGTGGGTTGATCAGCAGCATTCACATCCTCACCACCCTCAGCCTTTTGCACATGTTGTTCTATGTTGCCTGCTGCAGCCCTTCTCATTTTGTAGGTTTGTTTGTTAAAATTTCCCCGCTTATATACACCGATGGTGTAGAGTGTGGGAAAAAACAGAGGGGTAGGTGTCTGCATAGTTTATAGTAATGTTCTGGGCTAGACTGGTCTGCTGCCTTTGTAATTGGCTGATTCTGATACATTTCACCTGACAGTTATGCTAGTTCTCCTAGATTACCTTCCTACTGCTGTTTTCCCTTCCCATTGACGTCTTGTTTAAGCCCGGGGGCGCGCCGTGCAAACACAGTGCTCAAATGTGCACATTGCTGCTCTTTCCTGTTTAACTTCTTTTTTTCTTCCTGTAAAACCCAGTGCATGGTGCACACACCCGATTAGCCTTTGTAAAGAGTGCTAGGCAGGTTTAGACACACCCTTGCTTAGCTGTGCTAAGCTAGGAGAAAACCTGAGCCACAGGGTTCCAATCCACTTACAGTATACCTGACACACACACACCCATGATGTCACCTACCTCCTAGGCTTACCCCAAGCTTTTCCTACTCCTACACTGTTGGGACTTGACTCACATGCTGGGGAAAACTGGGATTCACTATCCTTCCCCTCATTTGCATAGGATTGCCTGCTAATGCATAGTTACACGTCTCACACTGAGCTTCCCCCCTTAGCAATCACTCACTGGCCAGGTTGTCTTCTGCCTGCCATTGACTTGCATGGCAGAATACTGATTTTAGTTAGAATGCTTATTTTAGGTTTATTTTATTATTTTCCCCCGATCCCATTTGCGCACTGCTGCCCTACGCTTAAACAGCCGAGATCAGCTAAAAAAAAATAAAAGTTGTTTTTTTTTGTTTTTTGTATTGTTTGCAATGCCAATGGCCTTATACTTTGCCATTGGCATGCTTACTACATAATATGCAGCCTTTATTTGGAGTTGTCATAGCTCCGTTTTAGATTTTGCAGAAATGCACTCGGGTTACTAACCGAGTACATTTCTGCAGATTGCACTAGTCTTGCACAGACTATTGCGAGCTTCCTGGATTGCAAAATCACCTCATTTGCATGGATTTCACCTGCAAATTGGGTGATTTGCATACCAGGGCTTAGTCCGTGCAAGATTAGTGCAGGAGTGCTCATGCACACCCCTGCAGGCTGTTCCTGGATCGCACGGCAGACATGTTGCCTGCTTGAGCTCCTGCATCAATCTTGCACTCCATGCAAGCTTTTGAGAATCCAGGGGGCTATTTTACAATTAGATTACATATTTTTAACTTGGATTTCAGTATTCTTTTTATTTTATTTAACTGCAAGACTGTTTGACTAATACCATCTGTGATTTTATTTCTTTTTAAAATTGTCTGTCAGAGCTTTTAACTGTTTGGTGTGGTGTTATTATAAAATTATAAAAAATTGTAAAAAACAAAATATATATTAGCTTAACTAACATGTTTATATTTACATTATTTACATTTGTTGCTGTCTGCCTTTTATCTTGTGCATTTTAACAGATGTACTTTATATGAAAAGAAAATACATGTATGTCAGTCTTGTAACTTCAGATTTTTAAAATTAACTACTCTCATTTGATTTTTATGCACTAGAACTGTTTTGTTTATCTTTTCACTATGCTATAAGAATGGAAGTCATACACTCTACTTTCCTGTAGTACTGATAAATGTCTTGCTTTAATTCAATGAAAGTAAAACATTTGGGAATGATTTGTCCATACATCAGATCCTGCTATGTATGCTTAACCATTTTCAAAATACAAATATATTATAAAATATCTCTTTTGTACACAGCTGTAGTTTCCTGCTCATTTGCAATGTTGTCTTAAGCTCAGCTGTTGTATGCAGGAAGTCAGTCTCTCCCCAGGATTCAGCCAGCTCTGCACGGCATGCAGGAATAGTGCAAGTGCTGCTGCAGGCAATATGGCTGCCATGCGATCCAGGAATAAGCACCCGGGACGTGCACGAGTGCTCCTGCACTATTCCTGCAAGGACACAGCCCCTGTATGTGAATTACCTCATTTGCTGGTGAAAACTATGCAAATGAGGTGAATTAGTGATCCAGGAAGCAGGCAGATGTCCGTGCAGGAATAGTGAAGACTGCAGAAATGTATTCAGCCAGTAGCTGAATACATCTCTGCAAACTACAAAATAGAGGCATGACAGCTCATGCAAATGCATGTATTAGAAGGGTTATGCATGCCAAAGGCCAAATATATGGACATAGGCATGAAAAGTAATTTCAGAATTATAAAAATTAATTTTTTTTGTTGGCCGATTTTGGCAGTTTAAGCACAAGGCAGTGGTGCGCAAACGGGATTGGTATGCAAATAATAAAACAAGCTGAAAATAAGCTTTTAAACAAAAATCATAATTTTTCCATAATAGTCAATGGTATGCAAATAGCAGAATACCCTGAGGTAGTTGGTGCTATAGACTGCACGCACAGATACATCAAATCACCACCCGGCAAGCGGGGTAGGGTCTACAGAAAACCACAAGGCCTTCCCCTCTATCAACTGCCAAGTCATGTGAGATGCCCAGAGCATGATCATGAATGTGTGTGCTGGCAGCCCTGGAAGCTATTATGACTCCCACATCTGGCATATGATGCAGCTGTACCAGAGATTTGCCAATGGGGACATCTCATATGGCCACCTAGTGGACAATGCTGGTTATGCACTGGAGCTGTGGCTGATGAGCCCCATCAGAAATGCACACACACCCGAACAAGAACTCCATAATGAGGCACATGCACAGACCAGAATCATAATAGAGCATGTGTTTGGGATGCTCAAGTCACGGTTCCGGTGCCTGGACATATCTGATGGAGCCTTGCAGTACTCTCCAGCTACATGTACCCAAATTCTCAATGTATGTGCCATGCTACACAATATTATCCTGCAGCTGCAGCAGGAACAGCATGGGGCAGGGCCACACAGCCCCCCACCATTATCAAGGCCAGCACAGGCACAGAGTGATTCGGAGGAGAAATATTCTGAGCCTGGCCCTGTAGGCAGAAGGAGGCATGCCCAGTATGCCCAGGCTTTGCCAAAGAGGCAACGCATAGCACATACACTGACATGGCAGGATCCCAGGGAATGACACCTTTCTCTGACTCGCACATACAGTAAAAGGGATGCAAAACATGACACTACCTGTGCTTAACCATGTATAGGGAGTGTACTATGTGCATCCAACATAGTCAGCCCTCCAGCACTATCTTCAATACTGGCACAGCCACAAGGTAAGTCACTCTCACTATCAATTGCTGAATGGAGTAGTATGATCTGCTACTTGTATCTATGGTACAGATGTGAGCATGCAAGGGAATCGGGTGGCTGAATGGGATGGCAGCAGATAGTAGACACCTATATGGGCAGCATGAAATCCATAACAAATACTGGTGTCAATATAGTAGGCAGTTCAAGACAAGGTGACAAATCCCACTACAGTACATGTGGTGTCCCAGATGTGTGTCCATAGGGCACACACATGCATGTCAGTGAGGCTCACATACCCAACAACAGTCTCAGCCAGCAGGACAGGTGTAGATGACCACAAAGAAAGGCTGTGCTAAGGCCTCCACTTGATGGTAATGGAGAACAGCCCCCCTCCAGAGCTACAATGACAGACCACAACAGGTCAGACATTGGGATGTTAGTTCTGAAGGGTAAGAAGTCTGAAACTGAAATGGAGGTTAATAAAACCTAAGATCTGTAGTACACTAATATGCCTCTAGTCTGCATGATAGGTCAGAATACAGAATGAAATGGAAGCCAACAGAATACCTGAAATACCAGTACGATCATAGCAAATGTTTACAGTTGTCAGTTGTGCCCCCCCCCAAAATCCTATGTAGAAATGTAGTAACATGTACGTGTGGGTATAATAACAGTGGAACACAGATTACCTGAGCTGGCTAAATTAGCAGGATAAATTGTAGCACTTGTACAATATGCAGGGTTCTTTGTGTTAAGTTGTTGTGTGTTGTATATTGTGTGAAAGTGGTCAGCATGTAGGCATGGAGGGTTCAGTACCAGTGGTCAATGGCCAGTACTGTTGATGACAGGGCCAAGTTCTAACAACTGCAGTGTCAAACACAATGCATCCCAGCAAGACCCAATCCAGCAGTAATCCATACTAATTGTTTGTATGTAATATCTGTCACCGTCTGAAAGATGGACATGGCATGAATGTGGGCACAGACATACACACAGTACACAGGTGGAAGTACCCTAGACAGAGAGTGTATAAAATGTTACTGTCAAATGGACACACCTTTGGAATTGTACATACAGGTTAGCAGCACATAGTTGTCTGTGTAGTATGGAATATTGATGTAGTCTGGCGAAACACTGGAAGACCACAAAAGGCACAGTTATGAAGTACTGAGAAACTGGTGATGTCCCTGCACAAGCCAGCATAAGGGGAATGCACCATGGATATCTGTGAGTCAGCTGCAAGTAGCTTACATAGCACACATGCACTCAGCTCACCCCACCATCAGCCACAGGTACCTCACTGCTGTTGGGAATGAGTACAATATGACTCCACTTCTGTATGGGAATACCCACAGAATGCAGCATGCTGTAGAGGTGTCCCATGTAGTTATGTCCCTAGCTGTAAGCAGCACCGTGCCAGCATCCACACCAATGGATTAATAAGGACAGAAACTATTGCCATTAACACCTTGTACACCTACCCTGTCACCCCAGGGAATACACTGGCTTGCAGCCTGGGACTGTAGGGGTGACAGAATGCACTGGACTGCTACAGATGGCCTGCATCACTAACAAATGCCCTACAGTTCGCTGTCAAAGACATGTGTCTAACCTGTACTTCCAATGTATGTTATCTCATGGAGTCCCAAATAACAACATAACACAGTTCACAGAACACAAAGGCAAGGCCGTGTTTACAAATCCCTGTAGCATGTCCACCATGTCCTACTGCATGTACTGTGAACCAACCCTGAAATACTGCTGGGATGAAGTGATAACTATAGGGATCATCATCATCTTCTTTTGGCTGTTCCCATTAGGGGTCACCACAGTGGATCATCTGTTTCCATTTCTTCCTGTCCTCTTCATCTTGTTCTGTCACACCAATCACGTGCATGTCCCCTCTCACCACATCCATAAACCTTATCTTAGGCCTTCCTCTTTTCCTGTTACCTGGTAGCTTCATCCTTAGCATCTTTTTCCCAATATACTCAGCATCCCTCCTCAGCACATGTCCAAACCAATGTAATCTTGCCTCTCTGGCTTTGTCTCCAAACCTTCCAACCTGGGTTGACCCTCTAATATACTTATTCCTAATCCTGTCCACCCTCTCATCACACCCAGTGTAAATCGTAACATCTTTAACTCTGCCACATCCAGCTCTAACTCCTGCCTTTTTGTCAGTGCCACTGTCTCCAGCCCAAATAACATAGCTGGTCTCACTACCCTCTTGTAGACCTTTCCTTTCACTCTTACTGGTACTCGTCTGTCACAAATCACTCCTGACACTCTTTTCCATCCACTCCATCCTGCCTGTACTCTCTTCTTGACCTCTCTTCCACACTCACCATTACTCTGAACTATTGATCCCAAGTATTTAAACTCATCCACCTTCACTACCTCTACTCCTTGCATCCTCACCATTCCTCTATCCTCACTCTCATTCACACACATATATTCTGTCTTCGTCCTGCTGACCTTCATTCCACTTCTCTCTAGAGCATATCTCCATATCTCCAGGGTCTCATCCACCTGTTCCCTACTCTCACTACAGATCACAATGTCATCTGCAAACATCATAGTCCACAGGGACTCCTTTTTGATCTCGTCTGTCAACCTGTCCATCACCATTGCAAATAAAAAAGGGTTCAGAGCTGATCCTTGATGTAATCCCACCTCCACCTTAAATGCATCCATCACTCCCACCGTAGACCTCACCGCTGTCACACTACACTTGTACATATCCTGTACCACTCTTACATACTTCTCTGACACTCCCGACTTCCTCATACAATACCACAACTCCTCTCTAGGCACCCTGTCATATGCTTTCTCTAAGTTTACAGAAACACAATACAACTCCTTCTGACCTTCTCTGTACTTCTCCATCAACACTCTCAGAGCAAACATTGCATCTGTAGTGCTCATTCCCAACATGAAACCATATTGCTGATCACTAATCATCATGTCCCTTCTTAACCTAGCTTCCACTACTCTTTCCCATAACTTCATGCTGTGACTGATCAATTTAATCCCTCCTCAGTTACTACAGCTCTGCACATCACCCTTATTCTTAAAACAATCGGTACCAAAACACTTTTTCTCCATTCCTCAGGCATCCTCTCACTTTTCAAAATTTCATTAAACAATCTGGTTAAAAACTCCACTGCCATTTCATCTAAACACCTCCATGCTTCCACAGGTATGTCATCTGAAGTGATAACTATAGGGATACTTATCGGATATTGCTTGCATAATGTTAGGAAGAGGATAGAATAACAGAGTGGGGGGGTAGAAGCATGGATGCCATGGACTGTGTAAAGTCTGAAAATGTGAGTTGTGCCCATACTATCCCTGCTTGCAAACACAGGAATGGGTGGCTACAAACCTGCTCGTAAACCACAATGTAAAGGGGTAATGACCAGATATATGAGCCCTGCCACTGGGTAACTTGTGTGACTCTGTACAGCTGAGAGGTATGGCCACAGCAGGATATGGCCATTCTGTCATGTTGAGAGATGTACAAGCATGGGATCCATAGCCAGCACAGGCCAGGTGCTGGACAATTTACACAGACCCATTTGCAAGTGTCTGCAGCTCTCCCCCCAGAATGATATGATTGTGCAAGAATATGTAGGCTGCAGACCACAATACTGGACACAGCTTCGTTCATCTTGTATTCCTCAGGAAATTACTGCGAGCAAATATGTATATCTGTCAGTAGTTGATGACATAATATATCACAGTGTAAAACAGTACATATGTCTGAATATCTCTGCTAACACCAAAACCATGTAGCAGAAGCAGCACAGACACAATTAGTTACAGTAACCCACTATCCTTTGCCCATTGTAACCCCATATTGTCAACCTATCTACAGATATCCTGCAAAAACAGGTTGCCTAGTTGCCTGTAGAACACAAATGCCTGCACTGCAGTACAAACTACCTGGAATGGATTCTAACATTCAATACAGAATGTCATACTGGGCATGGTCCCACACTTAGAGAAATGAAGCCCATGTCTGATAACAAAATACAGAAGGATCATACTGGGCATGTTCCCACACTTGAAGACCATGTCTGACAACAACAGTGGACTATACATATCTGTCAGTTGCAGATGTCTCTGCACACACTCCACATTGCACACCAGTCATGCTTTGCACACACATTGGATAGGAATACACACATATATCCAAAGATGACACACTATAATAGGTCAAACATAAACAAACATAGATGTGATGAAGAGAGAGACAGACAGTGACAAAGAGCCTCCCATCATGAGGCTTGTCCCACCCACCAGATATTAAATTGGCCAATATCACATGATGTGCCAATGTCTATCACTGTAGACATTTGCTTCTGGTAGCCCTCAGCACTATATTGTCTGTGGTGATTGTGCTAACTGTGTAACATGCCAGTACAAGTCATTAGTCATCTAGCAGTTGTATACACAGTCCTGTCAAATGTAAAGTTGTGTGTGATTGAGTGTTGTGTGTGTATTTCCAGGGGAATGGTTTATGGCCCATTCACACACCCTGCACTCCCCATTGCCCTAGTTTAGCTAGCCTGCTGATGTCAGTCACCTTGAAATACCCCTTTGGAGAAGGGTCATCCCAATAAGCTCTGTGGTGCGTGCAATAACTGTGCAATGTTGTAGTGTGATGTACTACTTAGGTAGGAGTTCTAATCCCAGACATGGCAACTGTGAAAGTCTGAGTATGTGCTTGTGTGTGTGTAGGGATCAATGCTTTTGAGGCCATTCACAGTCACTACACCTCCCATTGCCCTATTTTAGCAAGCCTGCTGATGTCAGTCACATTGAAATACCTCCTTAGAGAATATCCAGCCCTGTAAGCTCAGTGGCACATGCAATAAATGCATAATGCTATAGTGTGCGATACTAGTTAGGTAGGAGTTCTAATCACAGATGTGGCAACTATGAAATTCTGTGCATATAGGGATCAATGCGTTTGAGGCCATTCACAGTCACTACACCTCCCATTGCCCTACTTTAGCAAGGCTGCTTATGTCATTCACCTTGAAAAACAACTTTGGAGAAATGCTACCCCTATAAGCTCCATGGCACATGCTATAACTGCATAATGCTATAGTGTGCTGTGCTAGTTAGATCAGAGTTCTAATCCCAGACAGGGCAACTGTGCAACTCTGTGTGTGTGTGTGTGTGTGTGTGTGTGTGTGTGTGTGTGTGTGTGTGTGTGTGTGTGTGTGTGTGTGTGTGTGTGTGTGTGTGTGTGTGTGCGTGTGTGTGTGTGTAGACAGTAATTCTTTTGAGGCCATTCACAGTCACAACACCTCCCATTGCTGCTGATGTCATTCACCTTGAAATACACCTTTTGAGAAAGACTATCCCTATCAGCTTCATGGGGTGTGTTATAACTGCATAATACTATAGTGAGATGTACTAGTTAGGCATGAGTTCTAATCCCAAACATGGAAACTGTATGTGTGTGTGTAGCGAGTAATGCTTTTGAGGCCATTCACAGTCACTACACCTCCCATTGCCCTACTTTAGCAAGGCTGCTGATGTCATTTACCTTGAAACACATTTGGAGGAAGGATAGCCCTATATGCTGAGTGGCATGTGCTATAACTGTGTAATGCTATAGTGTGATGTACTAGTTAGGTAGAAGTTCTAATCCCAGTCATAGCAACTGTGAAACTCTGTGTGTGTGTGCGTGTGTGTGTGTGTGTGTGTGTGTGTGTGTGTGTGTGTGTGTGTGTGTGTGTGTGTGTAGAGAGAGTGCTGCTTTTTCAGGCCAATCACATTCACTGCACCTCCAATTGCCCTATTTTAGCAAGGCTGCTGATGTCATTCACCTTGAACTGCACCTTTGGAGAAGGGCTAGTCCTCTAAGCTCCATGGTACATGCTATAACTGTGTAATGGTGTATTGTGATGTACTAGGTAGGTAGAAGTTGTAATCCCAGACATGGCACCTGCGAAACTTTGTGTGTGTGTAGAGAGTAATGTTTTTGAGGCCATTCAAAGTCACTACACCTCCCATTGCCCTACATTAGCAAGGCTGCTGATGTCATCTACCTTGAAATATATCTTTGGAGAAGGGCTAGCCCTATAAACTCCGTGATGCATGCCATAAATGTGGAACAACCTAGTAGTAGTAACTGAACAGTTATGGGCTTGAATCCCATCTGTGGGAAGTGTTTGTGTGTGTATCTCAAAGTTTTTGTCACTATTTAAAGCCAGTACACATCTCAGAACCTGACTTTATCAGTCCTGCAGATATCACCCACCTTACAAGTATCTGTTGTGAAACCTATACCATGTCAGGTCAGTGGTGCATGTGGTAAATGTGTAACATAATGGTCCATAAATGTTGTTAGATGGAGGTTTGAACCTCACCCTGGCAAATGTAAATGTGTGATTAGGATGAAATTTTGTTTGGGATCTCTCACCCACTGCATCACCCAATGCCAGTATTTACAAGGGCTGGTGATGTTCCTCATCTTAGAAATACCTGGGGACAGCACCCATCCAATAAGCTCAGTGGCCCATGCGATAAATGTGGTATACTGTAGTAGCAATACATAGATAATTAGGGGTTGAATCTCAGTACAGGCAAATGTGTGTGTTTGTCATCAGTATCCTGTGTGAAGGTTGCTGTGATTGTGTAATGACACGATTCATTGTGGGGCAGGCTTTGCTAACTTCTTATATTGAGGACCTACTATATATCACAATGTCCACCTTACAAGGACAATAGATGTCAAACAGCAGAGAGGCTGGTGTAGACATTCCATAGCCCTACATGTGACATTATGGATCAGTGAACAATATAGGCAAAGCTTGTATTACCCAGAGAACACTCTCCACCCATGTTTCATACACAAACACACTTGGCTAGGCAACAACCAGTATATTGGTAGTTCCCTGTATATTGCCCACAGATAGTAACCACAGTGTGATTGCAGTGAACTACATGCCTGTTCACCACAACACTGCCACTGACATCAGAATGTACTGTGATATGTAACATCTACTGAGTGTGTGCTATCCAGCAAGTAAAAGGATATGGCACCCTGTTCCATCCCTACAATAGGCAAATAATTGCTTTAGTGGTCCTTTACTATGTTCCCCACTGGACATCTGCAACAACTGTAGAGTCTGCAAATTTAACCCACAAATAGAATACCATGCCTTTAACACATGCCGTGTATGGACAGATGCCACTAACTCCACTGAATACTTGTATCATGCTGTCAATGTAGGTGCAGGCACAACCTCAGTTCCATAGCCAGTTCTCACCACATAAAACAGGAATGCCACATCAGATGATAACAATCTGTCCAGACAACCTGCCCCAGAGGCCCGAGGTACATGTCCACACGTCGCAGAACATGCATGTGGGACGTGTGCACAACCCAGACACTGTTCATGTTATGGAATATAGATCACATACATAGCAAGCATTGCACAGCACTGGCCACCCACAATAGTAACCCAGATGAGTGGATGGTGAATACAATGCCCACCTATGTGGGCCAATCAAGGGACTACACCCCTGAGCCACACTGGAGGCCATTGTCATGTGGCCTGATGCCAAGGTATACCCTTTGCCTAGCCTTGTACAGCCTTCTGGCACAGTTAACTACTACACACCTGTGAAGCAATGAACCCATGCAAGTCAGTACTGGCAGGTGTGTGTGTGTGTGTGTGTGTGTGTGTGTGTGTGTGTGTGTGTGTGTGTGTGTGTGTGTGTGTGTGTGTGTGTGTTTGTCTGTGTGGAGATTAATGATTTTGAAGCCATTCACACTCACTACACCTCCCATTGCCCTACTGTAGCATGTCTTCTGATGTCAGTCACCTTGAAATAACCCTTTGGCCATATAGCAGCCTGATAAGCTCTGTGGCACATGTGATACCTGCATAACACTGTAATTTAGCAAATTAGTTAATTATGAGTTCTAGTCCTGACCCTGCCGACTGTGATAATGTGTGTGAGCCCTTGAGAGAGTGTGATTATGTCTTACTTAATACCAGCTTTTGTGGACAGCCACATGTACTACACTTCCCTTATCCCTCCTTTATCACTGTTGCTGATATTACTCACCTTCAAAGATACCTTTGGACAGCTTTCTAACATGTAAGCTCCATGGCGTGTGCAATAACTGCATAGCAATGTAATTGCAATACATAATCAGGTAGAGTGTTGAAACCCAGTACTGGTAAGTGTGTGTTTGTGTGTATCATCAGTGTCCTGTTGGGGTGATTGTGTAATGACAGGGTCCATTGCAGTGTGGATTTTGACACATCATCATATTGAGGAGCTACAAGTCCCATTGTTAACATTACAAGGCCAACATTTTCCAAACATTGCAGAGATTGTAGTCGACAGTCCTCAGCCATAAATGTCTACAGCCATGGGCAACTACCATGTGACAGTATGGATTAGTACACAATATAGGCAACCGTCATAATGCCCATATACCACTCTCCACCCATGAATCATACACAAACATGCTTAGCTCTTACTCTCCTACCCCTTCCTTTCTTACCTTGTCTCTGTCTCTCTCACTCCCTCTCTGGTGGATGTAGAAAAGTACACTTGCTTTGCTTAGGCAGAAGCTTGTGTTTTGTAAGTGATGCTCATGATCAGCTGATGGCCTGTGCGTGAATTGCAGTCCCCCACTAGCTGATTGCATGTGAAACAGCTGTGGTATCATTCTTATAGCCAATTGCATGGAAACATACTCCTATAACTAAGCACTTCATGTGGGAGTTGGCCTTTTACATTCACTGTGAGCAGGACTTCATGTGGGTGTTTGACAAACAGCATCACAGAAGGTAGTTGGATATACCTCTTGCAACATACACTGTGGAGACAGGCCAAGAAACAGGAGGGGATGTTCCAGACATGAAAACAAAATGTAAGTATTGCTCTTCTACATTTGAAGTACTGTTGGTTTAACAGGGTTTGTGTGGATATGGCTGTTTTACATGATTTATTATCTGTCATGACAGTGTTATGTGGTTGCGGAAACTCTCACCTGTAGGGCTATCTGCAGACTGGCCAGTGTTTGGATTTTTACATGTGTTGTGTTACTCACACATTTCCTATATTTAGAAATGCAGTAGCATACTCTGAGGACTGCAGTCAGTGCATGGTGACAGCCATGTGGGTTACTGACTTCATATCCCTCAGTAGACATATATCACAACAAACCCTGTTACACCAGCAAATGTATGGGTTTATCACAGCAACATGTCAATATTGGCCCTGTGTTAGTGCCTCCAGCCACAACTCTGTCAACCTGTGTACATATGTCATGCAGTAAGAGGTGCATATGTTCGGTACATCATCATTTACTGACATCATACCTGATAACAAGCCAGTGAGATATCAGACTGCTAGACATGTTATGTATAGTAGGCCTTATATTTGAGGACAAAACCTGGACATTCTGTTGTAGGGTGTACAGTAGTGAGGTCTGTTTACGTACGGGGATTGTCGACAGAGTGTGTAATGTGAATATGTACCTTGGCGTGTGTACAGACTGTGGTATATGTGCTGCAGTGTATGGTACCCTATCGGCATACATGTTTGTAGGCCCAGACCGACACATGTCTCATACCACAGTCAGGAATCAGAATACACTGTATATTGGCCCAATATATGTAGGGTTAGTGTGTGAGTGGCACATATGAGGATGGTGTTGTTCACACAGTCCATATACTGTAATATTAAGTATGCTTACCATATGTGACTGTGGCTGTGTTCAGATTAATTGTGGGTATGCACTTTCACACAGGTGTCTGTTACTCCATGCTGTTACATGACTGTAGAGCTTGCTATATTTGCAGGTACATGTGTATTCCCCCATAAGAAATGTAGGCCAGCTTTGTGGCAGTCTGTCTGTAGTTTGCACAGTGCGTTGTGACATGCCTAGCAGCTCAGTGTATTTACCAATTGTAATGTTATGTCCAGATATTTGTCAGATGCACTGTTGCCAGGCCACCATAACTGTTGTGTATTTCTGACAAAGCAGTGGGATGCTGTACAGATGTATGTCACTAACTAGTGGGTAGTATGTGGGCTTGTGACCTTGGCTCTTCCAGTTATTATGTGTCAGGACAGACAGCAATGTGTGAATGCATAAACTGTGTGAGCTTATCTATTCCAGTATTTTCATGATATCCCCATTTACATGGCTGTAAACATCCACTTTGTCAAGCTTGGTCCACACGTCTTGCACGAAGGGGTGCTGTGTATACCTCTGGACTGACCAGAGTGTGTCAGACTGTTCAATTTATTGGTCATATCTCTCCTGTATTCCACAGGATCACTGCTGTGATTTGTGGGGTACTGCACTATGATGATCTTTTGATGTCTGTCAGTGACTGATGGCATACATGTCAATAACAGGGGTTGTCTTAACAGAAATGTCTGGGAAGTCACATTTATGCCTGCAATGCATACATGACATCCCCTTACACTAAGAGGTTGTGACTATTGGTGCTGAGGTATGACTCCACTACATGTTATGGACATATGTTATACATATATATATATATATATATATATATATATATATATCATATACATATATAATGTATAATATATATATATATATATATATATATATATATATATATATATATATATATATATATATATATATATATATATATCATATACATATGTAGTTTATTTCGCGGTGGTGCAGTGGTAATGTTGCTGCCTCACAACAAGAGGTTCTCCAGTTTGATTCTTGATTGGAGTGTGGGGAGTGCCTTCTGTGTGGAGTCTGCATGTCCCCCCATGGTTGGGTGGGTGTTCGAAAGACATGTGTAAATGGGCGTGCCTTTGTTGAAAGTTGAATGTCGAGTTGGCACCTTGGCATTTGTGAAAATGTACTGCCAATCATTAGAGGACTGGAGTTCCGCTGTGGTGACCCCTAACTGGGAAAAGCCGAAAGACAACAGCAACATATATATATATATATATATATATATATATATATATATATATATATATATATATATATATATATATCCATATTCTTGTTATGTGTAAACATGACTGCTGCATATACCTTCCCAGATGTTTCACACTGTATTTATCTGATATGTGTATATTTAGATACAACAACATACTTGATTCAATACTAATATCACTAACAAGTACTACACAGTTGTAGAAGGCAAAGCAGTTGTTCACTACTATTCAGTATGTTTACTGACAGTTATATTGGAAAAAAACAGCAAATGTTTTCACAGCTATGATGGCTCACTGGTTAAGTGCTGTGACTGTAGTTTACAGCGTCTGGGGTCCAAGAAATGCAACAGCTGTTTGTTTCGTTGCTAGACAGAACAAGGGCTCCTGGATACAGAGTGGTTAAGGCAGTTTTGACCAGCTTGATCACATTCAGTGTGATAAAAATAGCAGGATAATAACATTTTTAATAAGTGCATTTAACTCCTTGTACATAACATTTGTCTATTTGCTGTCATTACAGTAGCAAGGGGTGTTAGTCTACTGTCTGGGACACCTGAGTATATATGGCATGTACAACACTCTTTTCCATTTGCATGTGTTACATACATGGGTAGTATCCCAGGTTATATGCAGTCACACTGGCATGTTGTGTATCATTACATTACTACTGTTGACAGTGCTTTCCCAAGTAAGAGTACATTGCACTTGTAGTACTGGAATCAAACACCCCTGCATGCAAAGATGGACTCTGAGTTCTCACTGGCATGTTCTTGGTGTGTGAGCAGTGTGTCATTAAGTATTTCCTACTGGATATTGATCTGACGTGGATATTAACTGTAGACTACTGTGTGTATAGGACATGTCATTGAGGGCTGATGTCATGTAGTAATGGCATACCTATCAGTGTCAGACATCTATCTGTCAACACAGTCATCCTAATGTTAAAGTCTGTCATCTATACAGATGTGTAGATGTCAGGTATCCATCTTGGATGCTTACAGACAATCTATGCTTGACTGACACTGACATATCTGCCCAGCTGTGTTATGAATGCCACAGCTAGGAATCCCCACCCTGTATGCACCACATGCTATGGATATCTCAACTACACTACCACAGTCAACTGAACATTCTTGGGTGCAGGTCTCCAAGGTAGACACTGACCATGTTATGTAATATATGTTGCATACATGTCAACTGGAGTACCTCACTGGCCATCTGCAAGAGGTAAACAGATGATTGGATGTTGCATTTAACTCTCACCCTGAGGATCACTCCTGTGGCATCAGTTTATAGATGGCCTGCAGGCAAATGGCAGGTGGCATGATACCACTGTACACACATCCGCTACTCTTCCCATCTCTCCATGGACAATATCCAGGTACATACCTATGGCCATCTGTACCTATGGACTCCAGTACTAACAGATGTGTCAGTTTGCATTACTGAGAATAACAGTGTCTGTGTGTTTGTAGACCTGTAGTTGATAATACCTTGAGGCCCTTTACACCCACCGCATGCCATTGCCATAGTTAGATATAGCTGCTGTTGTAATGGACATTACATGTACTTTGTTAGACTCTTCACCCTATGGACTACCTGGAGCTTGCAGTACCAGCACAACACTGTTGTACAAATGGGTAGATAGGCATGGGTTACCCTCTGAGTTCTGGAAAGTGTGTGTATGTGTGCAGGTGTGTATATCTGTAGGATATAGCATTCTGAGGTCACATTCTCCTAATACAATACACCTTGCCACACAGTATAAGGGATAGTGATGTTGCTGACCATAGGAGAGCCATGACAATGCATCACCATACTATCCCTGTGGCAAGGGGTTGTATTGCAGTCCTGGTCAATGTGTGATGGTGGGTATGTCAGAGTATTATCATGGGTTTCAGTGAGTACAATATCCAATGTGGTGTGTGGGTGCTGGGTTTACTGTCTTTACACCATGGTACCCCCAGTACATGTCCCAAGGTCCACTGTATAGTGACCACTGTCACCATCAAGCATACAGGTAACTGGTTACACTATCCAGCCTAGTGATGCATGTGCTGTGTGAAACTTATCTGTAACAGAATGGACACACTGACAAGGTATTTAGCACTGATAAACCCAGGTCTCTCAGATGTGTGTATGACTGTTATGTGTTTGTTAATGTGTATATGACAGTATGTCACACTATATATTGCTCATAAACAACCAGTACATCCTCCCTTTTTTAGACAAGGTTCAAATGACAAAACCACCACCATAACAGATACAAGCATGCAAAATCTGAAGGCAATGCTACTCAATGCTAGAAGTCTAAACCTCAAAATGCACTCTCTCGAGGCACTCCTAAAAATGGAGAACATCGATATCTGTGCAGTAACTGAGACTTGGTTCATGACTCAAGAGAGCACCTCTGCAGTACCAGGCTACAACTCTTACCACATGTTTTGGGCACCAAACCAAGACCGAAACACTAAAGGTGAAGGAGTGTCCATATTCACCAAGGATATTCACACCTGCAGGCTAGTTACCCAAAACAATGCATCTGAAATTCTCCAGGTACAACTATCACTAGGTAAGATGGCAATCCAAATTGTAGCTTGCTACAGATCCCCTACCATGTCCCAAGATTCTCACTACACCTTTCTAAACATACTGGAAAATATTAAGATACAACCAAACACCCTAACACTGGGTGATTTCAACTACCCTGCCATTAACTGGGAAAACTATTAGGGTACCAACACCTTTTCCCAATGGTTCTTGGAATTCATAAATTCCAATGCCCTGGATCCACTAATCCATTGTCCCACCAGGGGCTCCAATATCCTGGACCTGGTCATTACCAACATGGGAGATAGAGGCTCCACACCAGTGGTCAGCCCCTCTTTGGTCAAGTCTGACCATAAGCAAATCACCCTTGGCATCCACATCCCACCCCCACTCCCCAGTAAGGAAACCTCTGTAAAAAACTTCTCCAAAGCCAACTTCATGCTACTTAAGTCAGAAGTGACAAATTTCATGGCATCTTTGCAGACGGGAGCTGAAAGTTCGACTGCTGAATCCTACACTAAGGCACTGTATGAGCACATCCACTTGTGCATGAATCGTGCCATCCCAAATAGAAACAAGACGCTCTACTCCAAAAAAGGAAACCAATCTTGCAGTCGCCTGCCATAAACAAACTATACAACAGAAGGAAGAAACTGTTGCAGAAAAGAGGAAAATCCCAGGATGCAAAAACTCCCTTACCAGCCTCAGTAAGAAGCTGAGATCCCTCATAAAATCCTCCAATGCTAGTTACAAAAATAAAATTGCCAAAGATTCCAAAGACAACCACAAGGCATTCTATAGTTATGTCAAGAATCTAAATGTCAATGCTCAGATCAGCTCTGAACTACAACAGAATGGCATTAAATATACAGATCCCAAGGATATTGCCAATATCCTGGAAGATCGATTTAGTGCCAATTTCACCCCCTAAAGGGCCCATCTCAATACCAAAAGATTGCCAAATTCCGGTAATCAAGGCCACACAGGTAGAAATCGCACTCTCCAAAGCTAAGAATACACCATCCATGGAAGCAGATGACATCCTGGGCTGTCAACTACATTAACTACAAAATGAACTGGCACCTCACCTCGGTGTCATGTTTAATCATAGCCTCACCTCAGGCTTTGTGTCAACTGTGTGGAGCACAGCTACAGTTATCCCACCCCACCCAGTTTGGGTTTGTGAAGGGCCGATCTTGTCTTCTGAACCTGACTGACTTCTTCAAATCAGTCTCCAGATCTGTAGACAAGGGTAAGCCGGTTCACACAGCCTATCTGGACCTCACTAAGGCCTTCGACACCATCCCCCACTCTGGAATCATAAATAAACTTACTAAGCTGGGCATAAATCCCTACGTCACTTGATGGGTTGCCAACTGGCTTACTGACAGAACCCAGGCTGTAAAAGTAGCTGACTCCAAATCCAGCTCCAGACAAGTGACAAGTGGAGTACCTCATGATTCAGTCCTGGGACCGCTCTTGTTTGGCATCTAATTCTCTGAAGTACAGGCCAACACTAAGGGACTCTGGCTAACAAGGTTCGCAGATGACTGCAAACTGGGAGCCATTATTGAATCCTGAAATGATGTGGATATTCTACAAAAGGGCCTTACAGAAACATATGCTTGGTGCCAGAGCCATGGGCTCAAGCTTAATGCCAAGAAATGTATAGTTATCCCCTTTGGGAAAAAACATGACAGTACACTAAACAATGAAAGTGTGATGAGAGACTTTGGGACACAGGTGGACAGTGGTCTCACCTTCGATAACCACATCATCACAACAGTAAGGAAATCCTTCTATGTAGCACACCTCATCACTAAGGGCTTTTCATCCAGAAAAAAGGAGGTCATTGTCCCACTGTACTCATTCCTCATTAGACCCATTATAGAGTACAACTCCCCATTTGGTATGTAGCTCACAAGACACCTGCAACAGCTGGAAAGGCTGCAGAACTACCTCACTAAAAGAATTACAAGCCTAAAGCAGATGCCCTATGCTGACCATCTAAAAAAATTCCAGCTATACTCTGTGGCATATCGCCTACTCAGAGGTGATCTCTGCTTAACATACAAGGCCATGTCAAACCCTGAGCTGTTGGACATGCTCCACTTAAAGAAATCCCAATCCCTCAGAGCCACATGCTCCAGAGATCTAAACCTTGTCATCACAATGAACAAAACATGCTGGCGGGATAGGTTCCTGATCCAGAGACTCCCCATACTGTGGAATAGACTGCCCATACATGTCAAGCAGAGCGCCTCCTTGGCCTCTTCAAAAGGAACCTTGACAATTGGATGGGAGATACGAAATTCACCCCAGGGATCACGTCAGTCACCCTACAAGACAGGGGTCCAGGGAAGTAAATATTGTGGGAAGAAATATCCAGGGGATTGTTTGGCTAGGCTTGTATAGGCCCTAGGGCCGACAGCCTAGTACCAACCTATGAACCTATGAACCTATGAACCTATTACCATACCGTACAAGGCCTGGTGATGTTCTTCACTTAACCTGTAACCTGGAACACACCTCAGCCTAAACGCTGTGGGGTGTGTGCAATTAAGGCCACACACATTAGTAGCACTACATACCTAGGTAGGGGTTCTAGTCCCAGTGTTGCCAAGTAAGAGTGTGTGTGTATGTGAAGGGATCTACTTCAGTTTGCAGAATATACATGTCCCAGGAGGTCATTTGCCTGAGAACTGACTGGCAAATGTTAACATTTCACAGGTATCATCCTGTGGAAATTCATTCCATCACAACTAGTAGTAGATATCTAAATGCCCTCTGCCCCACTGTATAGCTGTACAGCGATATTGGGGTTGGTATATATAGCTGGGTGTGGATCTTGTGGAAACAGCACCATAATTGCGGCTATTGTTGAGTGTATCCCCCTGCTTAGTTGGCCGTAATACTGTACAGTTCATGTTAACAGGTTAAGTAGTTGTCAATCACACTATCTGCATTCTACACCACCCAACACCCTCTAAAGGGTTGGGCTGTGCTAGCCACACCAGCACACCTATGTTTACCAAGTTTAGGATTGCACTACATTGGGGAAGGGGAAATATACCCTGCCAGTACCATTGTCAATTACAATAAACTAGCAGACTGATTATTTCCCAATTTGACGTTGTGCCTATTCTGTCTTGGTGGAATTACATAGGCTAAAATGTGTTTCTTGCAAAAGTACATACATCCATGTGTACAGTATTTTCTTTGTATTGCATCAACACCAAAGCCTCTGTGTGTGTGTGTTATACACAAACATGTGGCGTGTACCACCCAGTACACTTACCATTGTCCACTGTAGAAGGGCTGCTGACAGCCACCATGCATTCATCTCTATACACCCCTCAGACCTGTCAGGCATGTGGCACATGCAGTAACTGTTATACAGACCTGCGACTTCTGTTCAGCTGTATCCAGGATATGGCACAGTCAAGGTGTCACCACAGTGCCATACCCCTTGTAGGAAATAACAGCAGATCAACATCCTGCTGACACATGGACACCTACAACACAAATAGAATACATTATGGAAACCACAATCACTCAGTGTTAATAACAGCTATAATGCATCATGGCTGGACAGCTACACATCCTGACATGTAAGCCTTAAACTTTAGTGCTGAAAACATGTTGCACAGCATTACATTGGTACACATAGTACAGTCACCCTGTGGATCAGAACCACATTAGCCTGTCCCTGCATTGATGTTATGGATGACAGGGATGTGACACAGGTATCATCATATTCGCTGGGTGTGTTGTGGATTTCCCAGAGACCTAGGCTGAGCCATTCATTTGAAATCATGTGTGTGTTAGGAGGTTTCATTATTAATTGGGGTGTTGCAATGTGGTGTGTGTAGGTATGGGGTGCCCTAGCTGTGGTGGTGATGTGTGTGTGTATGCATGCACACAGTTCTGCCATTTGGCTGCCTTATACAGGGGTTTGTTGGACAGCTGCAGACCATACCTGGCAGCTATGGACATGTGAACTGTGCCTACCAGGGGTTCCATTGGCACCACCAGGTACAAGCCATGATATGGTACTCTCCTCTTCTCCTCTGATGATAACATATGTACGCTGGATCAGCCAGGGCCACATGTACATGGCCTGCTATGGTGTGATGTGGACAGTGCCCCACCTGCAGTGCTGGGGCTGGTACTGCCACTATGGGAGTAGCTCTAACTTCTTGCGCATCCATGTCAACCTCCAGCTGTTGGTGTTGTTGGCCTACATCCACGTGGCCATTGCACTACTCTCACCATATGCTCAAGCACAGACATTCCACGGTCAAGGATTCCCACCATCTCACCCAACCATCTATCCATGACCTCTGCAAAATAATGGTGGGCACCTGCAAGATCACGTATGTTGTGAATAACAGCTGAATTAGTAGCTCTCTGCAGCCTCAGACCCTGTCTGGTATACAGTTCCATATGTGCTTGTGCCTCCATGATGGCCTGAAACATGCTTTTGCTGACACCAGATGTGACACTTCTGCCAGGGGCATGATGACCAGCATCCCTCCTATGACCACCTCTGTACATCTGCCCATGTGGTACCCCGTTGGGCATCTAGCTATGGCTGCTGTGTCCAGATATATGTTACATAGACACCACGCTGTCCTGTCCCATGCCACCACTCACCAACACTGCCTCATCTATGGCCACTGGTGATGGGGTATGTATAGGCAATGTGACTGTGTGCGGGGATGGGCTGGATAACAGTGGGATGTCAAACGATGGTGCAGCTTCAGCCCCTGATAACCCTACCTATGCCTCAACACACCTATCATCATTATCAGTGTCTGTATGGACAGAGGGACCCTGACCCACCTCGCCACCTGTGAGGAGAAAACAAGAAATGCACTTTAAGACCTGTACATCATTGCTTAACTGTACATACACACACGCACATACACACATACACACACACACACACACACACACACACACACACACACACACACACACACACACACATACACTTACAGATGGGGTTGCACAAGGATATTACAGACAGACCTCTCATTACCCATCTATCAACATGCATGACATGTGGCACTCAACAGCATGCACTCCAGCTGTACTCAGTCCTTGTTACCAACATTATACATCTCTGTGATGCATGGGTTGTGTTAGTAGTTGATGCACCTTACCCTGGAACACACTGCACTCATGTACACAGTATTGTTGTGCACCTGTTCAGCACCCTGGTATGTACTGTGTACCATATTCACAGGTATACACACCATTGCTGAATGTGTATATGTGTGTCAGTTATATTTGCTCTGCTACTCACAGCCCCTATGTGTTTGTCCGACACATACCTGGGATGATATGTGGACAGATGGCATTAGTGAATGCCTCATGTCTGATTTGCAGATCTCATCTTCAGTGGCGCATGTATGACCAATAAAATACAACTACACTGACAACTTTCAAACCTTACTGTGGCTATGAGGAGTATACACACCCTTATTGACATGGCACCCTCTTCCCTGATATGCCATGGGGCCACAGTACTGCATATGTTAACATTACATGAACCTGATGTGTGAAATATGACCAGTGCAATCAAATGCAGTATCAAACAAATGTGTTAGTTGTGCAGATGCTGATTGAGATGCATACAATTTGTGGGTGCATAAGTGTGCACACCCTTAACATGATGGTTTGCTGCATCATATGTTAAGTGTACTACAGCAGCCACTGTTCCTGGAAGGGATATATTAGCATGGGCCATCTGCATTTGCCAGTATTTGGTCACTCTGCCCTACAAATATCCCCCAACTCTGCAAGATTGCAAGGTCAACTCATGTGCACAGACCTTGGAGGTCACACAGTGCCTTCACTATTGCTGTGGAGTCTGGGTTATGTCTGCCACAATTCATGACCTTGACTGTGTGCAGATGCAGCCATTCTTAACAAGCTTTGGATGTCTGCTTCAGTTCACTGTTGCATTTCAGAGTGATACCCCTCCCCATCCTCAGCTTGTTTGCAGATGCTTGACAACTATGGGCTACACATGAGTGTCATTTTGCAGTGTCCCAAATTCAAAACCCCATGTGTACTGGCCTAGTCCCTGCTAATGAATGGCAAACATACAGGTTTACACTGGCACCAGCAAGGTACAGATAGGGATGGTGGGCCTGAGGTGGGGTGAGTTGTTGCTTGTGCAGCACATGTATCTTAATTGATACTGTCTGTAGGTTTCCAACTTGGTCTTGGTATACCATTACACATTGCAACACATGCCTTTGGGGGACTTTTGATGTTATGCATATGCTACCTGTACTGAGCACTGGCTGATGTTTCCTGTGGAACAACTGTCCCATCTGATTACCCTAACCCATAGGCCACACTTATGCAGAGTCCAGGCAATTGTCGACACAGGTACTGCACAGCCAGTACTTGCTAGACATTCCTGCAACTCCCTCAGTGTTGCAGCATGTTACTAGGCAGCCTGCATGACCAGTTTGCAACATGTGTCATCATCTGTCTTGGATGGCCATCTGTTTATTGTTTACATTAATGTTGTCCCATACATCTGCGTCACATACATGACTGTCTGCACTGTTTGCCATGGTATATGCAATGGTGAGGTAAGGTTACATGTCCCACTCCTGAGTGCTACCTTTTGGGTATGGGATCCATTCCATGACTTGTAAGATGTGTGCAAGCCATGGCGCCCTCTGTTGCAGGTGAGTGGGTACATTTGATTGACAAACATCTTGGACAGTAGACCATTTCCTGGTGTGACATTGAGAACATGTACTTGCTGGAAGGTGCATACTCATGAAGTGTGAATGCTGTCAGTACCTCAAAAGCTGCTTCCACAATATGTTATTTGTAGTGTATGCACACATATGCTTCCAGTGTTTGTTAATGTATGTATTCCCCATATTTGCTGTCCTAACATATTACACATTCATTGTTCATGTTAGGACCACATTACAGGTTATAAGGGTTGTGGAATGCAGTATTGTGATATGCCGTTGTGTAGATGTGTAAAAGTTGCCATTGTAATAGTGGTATTTACACTGTTGTAGCCACTGTATAATGATGATGCTTCAGACATGTTCCTACTGTAGGCCATTTGTCCCATCATTATGTTCATCTCTGTGCACACATCTTGCAATGACAGGTTGTTAGTTATATTGCAGGACTCTTGCATACCCTTCAGATATTCCACCATGGTGACCACTGTGATGCAATGCAGGTAACAGCAACAATAAGTGAACATGTACAGCATGCATTATGGGTAGGTGTGTTAAATGTGTGCATGGGAAATACCAGGCATAACATGGCCAGTGTATTGGCAAACCTGAACAAACACCATACTCACCAGCTACAGGCTGCTGCCCCAAAGGTATACCAGAGGGAACCTACAAAGTTGTGTGAGAGATGTGATGTCAGTAGCCACAACTGTGGCAATGATACAGGGTGGGATCAGCATTACAGTACATCAACAGTTCAAACCCACAATACAACAGATTATGGACATCTGTTTATTACTACAACACAGCAACAGACTATATATATATTATCTCGCATATGCATGATTAAACTCTACAGATGCAGATGGCTAAGCAACAGTGGTCTACTGATGTGCCCTGGGTCCTTACCTGCATGGTCCTCATCCATTGTGTGGATAGCACCCACTTCCACAATGCTATCCACAGGGTCTTGTCTTTTCGGGCAGACAGGTGCCCTGAGGCTGGCGCATGCATCGGGGGGGGGGGCTGGATGGCATGACCCCCCCCCCTCTGTGGCTAGATGGTCCCTCCTAACTGCAGCAGCAAGCTGACAGGCATGGCAGAGTAGGTCAGTATAACAATTTCAGACCTGCTCATAACTGTGGTTATGCAGGCTGACATTGTTTACCCTGCAGACAAGCTCGTTCCACAGAGTGGTCCTCTCCTGCAGATCATGGGCTGTATGGCCAAACAGTGTGTGGCAGTGCTTCACCAGGTGGTGTATAACAACCTCATTCTCCTGGGGGCAATAGACCAGCAAGCGCTCCCTTGACATGATGCCTGAAAGACATAAAGAGGAAAAAAGGTCTGAGGACCTCATACTGCAAGGATATAATAGTTGTTAATTCACATCTCTGCTCCCCCCCAACATATCTGCAACAATAATCTGAACACACAACTCAACGGGTATGTTTATAGCAAACCTACTGTTGGGACATATATCATATTGTACAACAAATTGTACAATGTGTTTCTAGTCATGTTCTATGTTGAAAAATTATCATCGGTAGCCTGTTGTGAACAAAGTCACCTGCATGCTATTCTAAGTGCCACTATGGTTCTATATATGCATGTGTTCTGCTTGCTATGTGACTGCTCCAAATCTGGTGATTTGTGTTAATTGGGATATCTATGCATGCTGTTAAGCATAATCCTGGAATGCATGGACTATTACTACCCACATATGTTCCATAACTGTGACACAATAGCATGTTTCAGAAGCCAGTTCTCAGCAGAACCACCTCTCCCACCTCATCTGGCCATGTTACCAGGCCAAAGCACATCTAGGACCCACCCCAGAACCTCATCATCTGCTGGTCACGCACTACCTTCAGGTGGAACCACTTCAGGGAATGGTGTTCGTTACCCCCCTGGGAGCAAACATAGACAGGATCTTGTCACCTGAAGTCAGGTCCAGGGTCTGGTGCACTGGAAGCTCCAAAGAGACTTGGGGGATGTGCTACACCACCTTGAGGCCCTCGGTACACAATTACAGGGTCCGCATGCTCCTCCTGCTCAGCCCCCAGCCCAGGCACCTTCAGGGCCGTGAAGGCACAGTTGTGACTACCCATGGGTGGGGACCTTGGTCCCATTGTTTCCATTTGAGGGC
>NC_056725.1:1837592113-1837647113 GCF_019279795.1 Protopterus annectens | reverse complement strand
TGTTCTTTACCATTAAAGTTTGTCTGTACAGTCTAACCTTTGAATAATGGCATGCACTGTATTTTTATGACATTGTACATAGAAAGCAGTTTCATATGATTTACACAATAAACATTTGTCATACCCCACATGGTTTTCTTTGAGATGCCAGTCAAATATTGTAATACATTTGCATAATGCCTTACTACCAACTTACCCTAATAAGGTTTTACATTTACTAACGTGCTGTGTATACCAACATTGCATTTTACTCCATATTTTTATCTGGTTGGTCTGCTACATTAAGAGTAAAGCTTGGCTTGCACCTGCTTGAATTCTGTCTAATAGTATCCATACTAAAAATGTGACACAGAAAATGGTCTTACCAGTTAGCCCAAAAACAGGTGATCAGGCTGTTGTTGCAGACGGCTGGAAAGTTTTTGGAGTCACTCAAGAAGCAACCTGAGCTGCTGTGAAAAGCAGATGTTAACCTTTCTTGGAGAATGTATGGCACTGCAACTTTCCTGCACTGCAGGCTCAATCTGCATTCAGACGTCTGAGAATGTTTACTGCTGCAAGCTGCATAAACTGGAGTACTTCTGTTTAGGATTTACACAAATGTACAAATGTTAATTACTGCAGCTTCACTGAAGTGACCCTCTGCAGGCATCATTATCAGTCCCCCTGTGTTCAAATGCAGGCTAGGCTCACCATTGAAAAAATAATTATCAAGGTGCTGCTTACTGTGCTGGAACCAAAGTCTTCTTAAGACACTAAGGTCTTGCTGGCTGAATTCTGCTGAAATCAAAGTCTAGTTATAATTGAATTCACAGTCTGTTGCCCACAGAAACTTGCAGAATATACACTGATGCATCACTAAACTCTGTCACTTTAAGAGCAGTAATTAATAAATAACTTTTTATAACAAACCACATGGACTACTGTTGCAGCTTTAGTTACACTGTACCACTTTACTTCTCGATCAGCATAGAATATAACTTTCCTGTACAAAATACCTCTCCTAACAATTTCATTTGTTATAGTCTTTTTATAGTGTTTTTACATCCTGTTTTTCTCCTTGGTATTTTATTTTGGTCTTTGTATGAAAACATATGTTTGCTGGTGTTTGCAGAAAAAGATATTTTCATCCTGTAGAGAAACAATGCTGATATTGTCTTTTAAGGAAACATCTTGTGGAAATGCTGACTTGATGAAAGCATATCCATTCAAACGTCCTTACTTAACAGTGTCATATGATAGAAACACATACAGATTGTTTTCGCATTGTCCATTCTTTAAGGAAGCAGGTTAGCTTTCTTACTGACAATGTGGAATGCATACATCCTGTTTTTTACATTTTTGTTAAGTCTGTAAGAGGTCAGCTTTCTTGCTGTCAGTGTGAAATGCATACATTCTTGCTGATTCTGTAGGAAAACATGTCCATTAAGCAAATTTCTTATTTTTTCAAGCCACAGTCATTTAGTATGGATGCTAATCACATACTGCTAAACTCTATTTCTACATTTAAGCAAGCTTTATTTTTTAGCTTATTTCTGTTGCATATTTGTAGCAGAATTACTTTCAACCTTAATACCTTGTTGAGCATACTCTTACACATGCCCTCACCAACTCCTGCTATACTGCCTACAGTGGGAAGCTGCAACCAGTTATGAGCTATATTCTTGCCTCTGGGGGTTTAAATATGGCCGATTTCCCACCCTTTGTTGTGATTGGACAGTTTTGAATATGCTGAGCTAAGGGCAAACCTGCTTAACTAAGGTTGGCAGTGCTTAAAGGGACAAGTTCAGCACTGCTTACCGATGAGCAAATCCACTTAGTTGGGCTACTCATTGCTTAGCAGTCATATTTACACAATGCTTACACCTGGTAAGCAGAGCTGTGCAATGCTTAGCATTTCTTATTTTTCATTTTATAGACTATCTGCTGTCTGGCTTTGATTCATCATTCATTACATATTATAAATGTGTTTACTGTCCCTGACATCCCCCAATGTGCTTTCATTACATTTATTCATGTGCGATTATACTGTATAGGGCACTTGTGTTTATATGGGGTTTCACAACTTCATTAAACTGACACCTCACATCTGGACCTAATGCAGTAGTCCGGTTAACAAATATAGGTTTAGTAGATAATAATAAAAAAAAGTTTAAGTACTGCTTTCACATGTAAAATGCAAATTGGTTACAGTGTGGATTGAACCAGGAATGTCTGTTTGCAAAGCATATGCTCTAACCACTATATTATTGCAATGCTGCTTCTCTTAGATGTCTCCTGCTGTTTAACTTCTTGTGCTGTTTAAAATGGGCTAAGCGTAGCTAAGCAACGGGCACATCCACACAGCTATGCTTAAACTTTATCACATTTCTAAAAAAAAATAATTTTTGTTGTGCTATTTTATCTATACCTTTCAGAATATCTCTTCTAATGCTGAACCTGTTATTTTATCAACTTTCTGCTTTGCGGGACACTTGTCCCTTTTGGCTTTGTCCAAATTCCTTACTCTGACAGGTTGGGAGGTATGCACTATATGCTTATGCTACCTGTGCTATCCTAACAACTTTTGGCTTGGTAGGGACAATTGTCCCTTATACCTTTCACCAGATTTGTTATCCTGATGGGTTGGGGGTGTTATGAGCATTTGTGCTCATTTTTAATTGCCAAAACACAATTCCGGAGTGCAGTGGGCATGTGTATTGTGAGAGCTCTGCTCTCAGACACACCCCCTGTGCTCGTACACTAAACCTTGTCCATTCTAGAGCATGGAGGCACGCCTTCATTAATATGCATGGTGCACTGCCACGCTGAACAGGAACTGTCCCTGCCATGCAGGAATAACTTATTCCTGCACGGCTGCTTGCTGTATCCCTGGGTTAGTCTTTCTTACTTGTTAGTTGTAATAAAAATAGTCCCACCTGGCACTCAGTAAGCTCAACATAACAAACAGATGTCAACACTGTTGTGCAATTACTATGGGCTGGATTCAGTAAAACCTACATAATACCACACTGTTTTGTATTCAGTAAGTGGCTCTACATGCTGTATATAGCCGCGCAAACATGGCAAACATTGTGGTATGCTAATTATAGCATAAGCAGCTGAACTGCATGCTAATGAACCAACCCAAGATAGAGGTGCTATTCAACAAGCTATAAAGCAATCATGTATAGTTGGTGCAGTTTTGGCTTGAATTCCAAAACCTACTGGAATACAGCCACAGAAACTACTCTGCATGGAAAGAATGTTAGTGGCTGCTGTTGTTCTTATACATGTGTATGTGCTGCTGCTAATATACCTTTGTCAAGAAGGAAAAAGGTGTTTAGACCCCATTTAACTTTGCCTGATTTGCATGAGTTGGGAATCGTAGGGCACTACAGGGTGGATAGAAACACACTACTGGAACTCTGCAACCTCTGTCATCCTCAACTGACAGCAAGGGCAAACCAAAGGGAATCAATACCTGTGGAGACTAAGGTATGTGTAGCACTTAGAATATTAGGTGCAGGCACCTTCCAGAGACCAACAGGGGATATGCTGTGGGTGTTACAGGCATCAGCATCCAGGATCCTACATCAATTTCTGAATGCAATGCTACAACATGCCAGTGACTACATTACATTTTCCCCATACATCAGAGGACAGAGCTACAACTATGCAGGTTTTCTACTCTGTAGCACACTTCCCTGAAGTCTTGGGTGCCTTAAACTGCATGCACATTGAAATCAAAGTACCACCCAAGGAACAGGGAAGGGTATACCTATACAGAAAAGGCTTCCACTCCATTAACTGCCAGGTTGTGTGTTACACTAAGGGACTCATCCTGAAAATGTGTGCTGGCAACCAAGGCAGTTACCACTACTCTCATATCTGGCAATACTCAAAACTGTATCAGCGGTTTTCTGGTGGGGGGTAATATTCCATTAGGTCATTTACTGGGGGATGCAGGGGATACACTCAAACAATTGCTGATGATGCCCATCAGAAATGCACAACCACCCACCAAAGAATGCTATAATGAGGTGCATGCCAAAGACTTGTATTTGATAAAGTCTTTGTGTCTTGTGGAAGATGAAAGTATTTGTGCAACTTTTAAGTGGATTTTGTACTACATTTAAAGTGGATTTTAAGAAATTATACTAAAATAAACAGTGGTTTGTTTTTTAGTTATTCTTCAGCCTTCTGATTTTCTTGGGCATTGTTTGTATTCCTATCTTCAGTTTTACACAGTATAATGAGACACATATTAAAACAAGAAATATCATAGAGTATATGTTTGGGCTGCTGAAGTCACTGTTCCAGTGTCTAGATGCACCTGGCGGAGCCCTGCAGTACAATCCCTGTATGTGTGCTGACATTTTCACTGTCTGTGCCTTCTTTCACAGTATCATTCTTTGAAAATAGCTGCAGCAGAAACACCAAGGGGAAGTTGCACACATGCCACTACCACCGGCAAGGTCACCACAGCCAATTGAAGGTGAGGAGTCAGAGGGGGAACCACCAGCTGCTGCGGGTGTGAGTAGACATAGGCATGCACAATGTGCCATGAACTTGCAAAAAGGTAATGGATATCATACATGCTCACTACATAAGGGGCTAAAACTTTCATCCTGTACAGTGATATACTGTAAAATTGATGCCAGGCAATGTTCACTACTTTACTTTCCCTTGTAATGGTTATGTACTGCTAGCATCACACAGAGTCAGCCCCAGATTAAAACACTTGTAACTGCTGAACTATCAATGTAGGTGTTGAACCTGAAATAGGAAAATTAATGGCTAAGAGTAGAAATGAATGAATGGCATATCCTTGCATACAGTTACTTGCTAATGTAACTAAGTAGAAGGTGGGTGAGTTTTATAGTAATGACATCAACATGTCACTGCACTGACTTATGTCAATAGATGTGTTCTCGATCAAAAAAGACCTCATGCATCTAAGATACACACATTACAAAAACCTGTAAAAAAGCAATACAAGTTTCAAAAAAGCATCACAAACACATATACACCAAGCACTCAGTCAGCTATGCACCCTTGGCATCAGGCAAAATAATTGTATATTCCTGAATCCAAAAGATAGAAAATCAAGGATATGGCACAGTTATCATTATCTGCACAGTGTTGTTGGGGGGGGGGGGGCAGGAGACCAAGGCTGATGCAAAAGGTAGTGAGTGTGTGTGTCAGTAAGAAAGACAGGCAGGCAGAAATTTAGATAAATTATCAAACTGCCACTGAGCTGTTAAGTCTCATGAATGACCCATGTAACTGTTGTGTGTGTATGTCTGCATGGGCAGTCAATGTGAAACTTGTGTGTGAGTGTCTGCAAGAACACTACCAAGCTCTGGCTAGGTCTATGTCCTGATATGTCAGACAGGTGTGAGCTGTGCATAGTAGAGGTAACAGTTCATCATCGTCACCACCAACTGTGAGTACTGGCTTTGACAGCAGTTGCACTGGCCCATCCGTGGTGATGGTCAGATGTACTGCTGCTACCTGAATGTGACTGATGTCTGCTGGATGAACAATCATCATGAGCATACTCATGACTACAACCCCATGGCATACCATGTCTGGGTGTGGTTACTTCAATCACTAATGGAACACTAGCTGTTGTGCCACTATGGCAGCATGATCAGGCATGTCCACATTGGTTAACATCAGATGATGCTGCTGACCTACATCCATGTGGATGTTGTCCCCCTCCCAGTAGACATTCCATCACAGTCACTGCCTATTCCATCATGTAATTCAGCTAATCCATTGAATCAACCACATGGCAGAAGCAGTCATTCATGTCAGCCTGTGCCACATCTACAACCCTAAGCATGTCCTCGGAGGCCCTAGTGAAATGTCCCAGCACCTTCATGGCAGTGCTAAGCATACACTGAGTGGCACTTAAAGACAAACAGGATCAGGAACAGGGTGGACAATTGGCCTCCTCTGAGAACCATTAACAACCCTTCTGTGTGGCACCTCACCCACACTTTGGCTATTGCCAGAGTAAACTGGCATTGAAGCCTCAGTAACCACACTACCCTGAATAAATGTATCACCCTCCATCTGTCCAATATCTGAGGGTTCAGTGGAATAGGTATACATAAACCTACTGAATGTGTCTGAAGGAAATGCAAGGGGTTGCTGAATGTCAACCTCAGTGTCACATTCAGCCACTGCCCCCATAATTGTGCCTCTGTTTGGCCACCATCTACATCAGAATCGACTAATATTTTGACATCAGGTGGTTAGAGTTCTACACTTCCATTTTCAGGATCACTTGTGATAATAATCAACAAAAACATGAAGGAAATTAATGCTACAATAAACATTTAAAGCAATTTATATGAGAACAGACTAATACTGGTCACATTATCACAGATGATACAGCAATACAGATACTCATTACACCCACCTCACACATACAGATAAAGGCATATATCTGACAAATGGTGATCAATAATCAAAGAAAAGGGTTTTGTTTACCATGTGTAGATGACTCCACACTTGGTAGAATGGATGGTCCTAGAAGAAATAAAGCAACGTAAGGTCACAATAATCACAATTGCAATAACACAGGGGAAAAGTGAATACACAATTTTGCCTATATGTCTGTTTACAATACTTTTATCTAAAACATGGCTGACACGTTCACTCACAGCCCATGTATAATGAACAAAATGTGTTAAGTCTATTAATTAATCAATAGGTTCATAAAAAGCATGCATAAACTATTAGTTAACATTTTACTATACAAGCAAATCTTACAACTTGACATATGTGAATTTACTGGAAGCTCTTTCTGGCACACACTTGTCCTCCCTGACACATCAGCACTGACATCAATCACATGTTGGCGTGCAGTTTCTACTGAGCTCTCTAAGTCTCTGACAGTGGACAGGAACTTTTCATTTGGTGTCAGTGGTGGCTCTGTAGCAGCCCCCCAGGTTGATGAAATCATATCAGTGGCCCTATGATGCACCTAAACATAAGTCCTGGTGCAGTCCCCTATTTCATTGACACCATTGACTATCTGGTTCCAGTTATGTATACTATCAGCTGTAGCCCCACATCCTCTCTAAAGCAGAATGCTCCATGGCACCTGAATGCCTGCACTATGACTTCATTTTCCCAGCCACTGAAGGTGGTTTTATGTGGATTTGTACACTTGGGTACCATAACCCTATGTGACATAAAACAGAGAAGGATACAACACATAAATATCAAATAATTAAATTCCTGCTTATATACACATATATATTTTCAACATTAAACACTGGAGACACACATTTCAGTAATTAAAATTGAAGGCTATGTGGTTGTACCATATCACACTCACACTCAAACCAATGTTTGGTCCAAAATAAGAAATACCAATTGAGTAACGTGTTGTTTTTCACTGAAATAAAAGGATGACTGCACATTTTCTTGAGCAAACCTCTTGAAACACAACTTTTGTTGTGGCAGTACACAAATGGTACTTGGCTCCACCACCCTCAAAACAACAGGCAAATGAAAGTTTGTACAAACCAAGGAATACTATATAATTTAATTGTTATACAGATTGCCAACACAATTCTCACAAAATTTGTATACATTTACAACAGAAATATCAATTTTATATGATTGCCTTTCACTGTGCACAACACTCCCCTGCATGTGTCTATGGATCATCTTAGAAGTATAACACGCCTGTATGTTTGAAAATATAGTACATTACATTTTCCTGAAATAACACAGAAGATTGTAAGAAAAACAGTTTTAACGATAACACTTGTGATGAAAGTTAATAAGCTGTCTCTCCGAGAAAGTAAATGCCTGCCAAAAATACCTGTGTCAACAGTGAACCATAAGACGTGCATGCAGATAAAAGTTCCATTCTCTAATGCATATATATATATATATATATATATATATATATATATATATATATATATATATATATACACAAATCTAGAATGTATTTGAAAAATGCAATCATACCTTAGCAAGATCATAAACATTCTCTGCAGATAAATCAGAAGGAATAAGTAATCTTTAGTGTTATCCGAATGTACAAGTCTCCTCACATTCAAGTTCTGTAGCTACATAGTTACATTTTTAAAGTGTATATTCAGGCCTCTGAGCATGGCAAAATGCAAATGAGGTGTGAATTCATTAAAATTCTGAATCCTAAACTTTTGACTTCATGTAGCAGGTGTAAACATAGTGTATGTACTACCTTACTGTTAATTGCTAATGGATATCAACTGTGAATGATTAGTGTGAGGGAGAAGGAAGACAACAGCAATTCAGACTACTTTACCTGAATTGGGCGAGTCACTCAGGATACACTTACAAAGTGCAGAAGTAACTTTAGTTAGCTTTTAAATGGAAGTGAACAGCACATTTCTCATTTTGTTCACAGATAGCCAAACTCTCCTGCCTTTGCTGAAAACTGTTTTTCACCGTCATGTAATTTTATCATACATTTAAAGGACAATGGCGCAAAATGCCCTATAGGCTGCATGTCTAAGAGTATATCACAGATAAGAGAATAATGAACAGAATGCAAAGAGAAGACAAGAGTTGCATTGGTGCAAGCAATGCTCATAAATAGTTGTGGAATCACTCATTGCACTGAATATGCAAACAACATATGTGCAAACAACTGAGAGTCTACAAGCGTAGATGTCCTGTTAATACTGTGGAGGAAATGGGACTTGCTTGTCTGCACAATGATTTGCAATCCTACTGCAAAGTTGTTTCTGTGGCAAAGAGAAATAAGACACCCCCTAGTGTGTTTTATAGGCTCAATGTTTTGATAGTTCAAATCCAGAGTTGTGTAAAATCTGTAAGATTTGTTAAAATGTATTTTGTAATGTTGTTTATGCCTCCTTTTTTAAATATTAATATTTATGTGGAGCACAGCTTAGAACAAACATGGTGAAATGGACAAATGAATTCAAATTAATGGAAGCTGCTTCTGTGATAAGGACAGCATTAATTAGAGCTGTGACTCAAGTGTGTGTGTAACACACCTGGTAAGCACAATAAAGTACATAGCACATAGGATATATATATATTGTGGTTCAAATCTCACATTTATCTGTTAATGATAAAGCCTAATTAACAATTTTACAAGAATAGTACATGTTGAGCTTTGACTGCCTTGTTTGTGCATTGCTCACCTCTGCATAATCATGGTGTAATGCTGCAGGCAATAAGCAGACATTGTCAGTTTTACAAAATATCTATTGTTATATCTTTTTTTTTGCCACCATGCAAGCATACTAAGCATTGTGCCTCAGTCAGCACATTTCCACAACACCTGCAGTTCCACAACCAGTGCTGACAATAGGCAGATATTGTCAATTTCAAAAAGATACACTGTTACATCTTTTGCTTTCCATCACACAGACATGCTAAGTGGCATTGTGCATTGCTCAGCATGTTTCCACAACACCTGCAGACTTGTCAATTTCTGAAAAGATATATTGTAACATGTGTGGTCTTTCATAGTGCAAACACGCTAAGTGGCATTGCACAGCTGTCAGCACTCATGCAAAGTACTAAGTTTAAAGATTACACTTGCTTCCTAGCTCTACCTGAGGCAACAAATGGAAGCCAATGGCCACTATACATATCAGCTAGGGTTCTAATACAGCAAACCCAAAGCTTTTTTAATGCTAGTTCACTGTAATTTAGATAAAAATTAACAATATAAAATAAGTATACATAAAACAAACCGTGTATAGTAGGTGGATTGAGCATACACATGATGTCATGCATACTATATGTTTAACTGTGGGTATCAGTACAATTATGGTTCTACAATTGCACATTAATTTTCTGAACTTTCATGTCACACATGTACATGTTTAATCATGCTTTGATGTGTCTATATAACTAATGAACATGACTGACAAACAAGTCCTCATGGCAATGAGCACTCTGGAATGTAGTGACTGTAAAAAATATACCTGTTACCCTGCCTTCCCTGTGGCAGCTGATACAAGTTCATGGGCACTATACAGGTGAACCAGGATTCTAATTTAGCAAACTCCAAATTTTATTAATGTTGTCCCACTCAATTATTAAAAATAATAAACATTATAAAGGTAATCATACATAACAATAGCTATGTATAGCAGTGGATATCATATGAATTATATGTGTGACTGATGGTATACTGACAATTATGTTTCTGTACCTTAAAGTGTCTTTTATGCCCTGAGATGGACTTCATACTTCAATGACAGCCATATATACTTGAATGTATAAACCAGGATATTGTCAGGTCAGACATATACATGGTTAACCACTCACTCTTTAACGTGTCTATATAATTAATGAGCATGTCTAACAAATACTTCTTCTGTGTTAATGAAATAAAAATACCTATATCAAAGAGTATGTATTGCCTATTTTACATAGCACAAATTACTTTTATCAATGTGAAAATCCATGCAAAAAATGTGTCCGGTCATAAAATTTATATACCCAAATACATGTTTGAAAAATTAAGTCATCTAATGGGTACAGCAACATCCAACCCATAAAATAGCACCAACTGTCACATTATCCTTCCTAATTCAAAAACTGCCTTCCTGTCTGTTTGGCAATGTTGTTCTCCATTTAACATCATGTAAACATGGTTGGCATGGTTGTGCAGGTTTACACACTAGCCGTAATATGCAATATCATGAATTGGCAGGAAAACATTTTTAACTGTTGCTGTATGACCTGTGTAGACATGGCAAGAGTTAAAAGGAATGTGCCCAATTTAGGGCTCATTTATGGGGTGTAGAGGACTCCAGAATATTCATTGGACTCCTTGTAAAGCACCACAGTCATAGCCTATCACACAGGGACTATACCGGGTCTCAATATAAATCAGAGGCTTTGAATAGCCTTGTCAAATATGTCTTCAGTGTGACTGGCATTCCACACACTGGAGAACAATGCAGGCAACACTATGACCTGAAAAGACACAAATAGGCACAACTCCACCAGTGGCTGGATAAGTTTAGGTCTGCTGACATCCCATAGTTGCATAAGTATACAGATAAAGATACCTTAAATTGTAGTCAAAACTAGAGATCAGCAAGACTGGTATGCATAATACTCTTCTCTTTTTTCTTTTCTTTATTTTACAGCTGCTCAGGAGATTGCAGCAAACCAGGAAGCCCATGCTGAATGCTTAGAAAGACTAAGAGAAGCAAGGGGTATGTATGCAGCACAAAATAATTATTATTTTATTAAAAGTATTGTTCTTCTATACATTTGTAAAAAATTAAGCATGCATATCTTAACTGAAAAGCAAGCACCATGCTTCATTCTGTAGCTCAAGGTAACTTTTATTTCATTTATTTAACATTTGTTTACTAGGAAAGTCTGACTTGGAATTAAGCCAATTTTCAGCAGAGGCTTAGGGAGAAATACTCCAGATGCATGTTTTTATAATGTGGGAAGAAACTTACATGAATACAGGGAGGACATGAAAACTCTGCACAGAAGGCACCACACTTTAAAAACAAATTGCAGAACCTCTTGCTGTGAGGAACAATGCAAACTGCTGCACCACTGTGCCATCTGTAACTGTAGGAGTCAATAAAAATAGTGTATTCAGATGTTGTGGGTTCAAATCCCCAGGTAACAAATGCATTGTAAAATAATCAAAAAGTATTGAATGTTAATTTCAACAAAATCGGCATAAATGCCATGATTTTAACTTAATCTGCATTATTTATAAAAGCATATGTGCAATATAGGCATATTGCAAGGATTACTTAGGTTCATAGGTGTGTACTAGGGTAATGGCCCTGGAACCTTTACAAGCCTAGCCCAAAAAAATTGCCCAGGCACCGTGCCACCCAATGTAAGTTCACAGTGCCCCTATCCAGTATTGCACCTGGGGTGATCCCTGGGGTGAGCTGTCTGTTACCCATCCACTCATCAAGATTTCTCTTGAAGGCCAATGAGGTGCTCTGCTTGACATGAATGGGAAGCTTATTCCAGAGTATGGGCAGTCTTTGGGAGATGAACCTATCCCTCCAACATGTTCTGTTAATTGTGGTAATGAGGTTTTGATCTCTGGAGCATGTGGCACAGGGGGATTCAGATTTATTTAGGTGTAGCATTTCAGGTAGGGCTGGGTCAGACATGGCTTTGTAAGTCAAGCAGAGATCACCTTTAATTGGACAATAAGAGACTGAGAACAGCAGAAGTTTCTTGAGTCTGTCTGTGTTGGATATGTGTTTAAGGCCTAGGATCCTTTTTGTGAGGTACTTTTGTGGCTTCTTCAGCTATGGTAGGTGTCTTGTCAGGTACATGCCGAACAGGGCATCATATTCAATGATTGGTCTAATGAGGGATGAGTAGAGAGGGATGATGGCCTCTTTCTTCCTGGATGTGAAACCTTTGGTTATAAGATGTGCCATGTAGAAAGACTGTCTGACCACAGTGGCAATGTGGTGGTTGAAGATGAGGTGGCTGTTGACCTGCGTGCCTGGATCTCTTATGGCCCCTTCAGTGTTCAGTGGGCTCTCATCGAGGTGGTAATTCCTGGGAACTGAGTTTTTTTCTAAAGGGGATGATAACACATTTTTGGCATTGAGCTTCAGGCCATGGTTCCGACACCAGTCACTGGTCTCAGAAAGGCCCTTTTGTAGGATGTCTGCATCACTTGGGGAGTTGATAATGACTCCTAGCTTGCAGTCATCAGTGAACTTGGTCAGCCAGAGTCCTTCTGTGCTGGCCTGGACTTCTGAGAAGTAGATGCCAAACAGGAGAGGGCCCAGGACCGAGCCCTGTGGAACTCCACTCATGACTGGTCGACAGTCTGACTTGAAATCCACAACTTTCACTCTGTGGGTCCTGTCTGTGAGCCAATTTGCAACCCACCTAGTGATGTAAGGATTGATGCCTAGTTTGGTGAGTTTATCAATGACACTTGAGTGGGGAATGGTATCAAATGCCTTGGCCAGGTCAAGATAGGCTGTATGCACTGCCTTACCCTCATCCACAGCCTTGGTGACTGCCTCGAAGAAGTCAACCAGGTTCAGCAGGCAGGATCTCCTTTTGACAAAGCCAAACTGTGTGGGGTCAAGAGTTTGGAGATTGCCTATATCTTTGTTAAGCAGGTTCATGATGATGTGCTCCATAGCTTTGCATACCATACTCATCAGGCTAATGGGGCAATAGTTCCCAGGGTCTGTAGTTGCTCCCCCTTTATGGAGTGGGATAACTGTAGCAGTTTGCCAACCATTAGGGACATAGTCTGAGGTAAGGCTGTGATTGAATAGGGCACACAGATGTGGTGCCAGTTCATTTTGTAGCTCATGTAGGATGCAGCCAGGAATATTCTCAGGTCATATGGATGCTGTATTCCTGGCTTTGGACAATGCAGCTTTTACCTGGGCCTCAGAAATGGTGAGTATCAGGCATTCTTCTGGTATTGTGATAGGGCCCTTGGGGAGAGAGGGGTAAAGTTGGCACTGAATCTGTCAGCCAGTATGGTGGCTATATCTCTTGGTTCAGTATAAGAGGTGCCATTGGGCAATAACTCAGAGCAAATCTGGGTATTGCCTTGGAGGTTTCTGATACCACCATAGAAGGCTTTGTGTTTGTTTTTGGTGTCAGACACAATTCTGCCTTCATAGCTGGCTTTAAACAATTTAATAAGGAATCTTAGCTTTTTATTGAGACTGATAAGGGAGGTTTTCTAATCTTGTGACTTCATTTTTTATGCAAAAGTTTCTTCCTTCTGTTATAGAGTTTATTGATGGCTGGGGACCACCGGATTGGCTTCCTTTTTCTGGAGGAGAGCGTCTTAGCTCTATTTGGTATGGCAAGGTCCATGCATTTGTGTACGTGCTTGTGCAGTGCATTTGTGTATGATTTTGGCAGTCATGGAACTATTTTCCATTGGCATGGGTGCCCAGAAGTTAGCCACCTCTGTTTTTTAGGAGCCCAAAGTTGGCTTTTGAGAAGTTTTTCAGGGTGGTCACCTTAGTGGGGGTTGTAGGTGAGATGGAGAGTTCCATGGTGATCAGTTTGTGGTCAGATTTAACCAGAGAGGAATTAACTATAGGTGTGGACCAATGGTCTCCCATGTTGGTGATAACCAGATCAAGGATGTTACTTCCTCTAGTTGGGGTCAGAATGAGCTGATCCAGGGCAATGGAATTGATAAACTCCAGAAACCATTGGTCCTGTACATTGGTACTGGAATAGTTTTCCCAGTTGATGGAAGGGTAGTTGAAGTCACCCAGTATGAGAGTATTGGGTTGGACCTTGATAGATTCCAGGGTGCTTAGGAGTTTGGATTGAGAGTCTAGGGACATGTCTGGGGTTCTGTAGCAGGCTGTGACATGTATCACCGTCTTATCCAGTGTTAGTTGTACCTGAAGTATCTCGGATGCATTATGCTGGGCTACCAGTCTAGAGGTGTGCACATCCTTTAGGAATATGGAGACACCACTGCCTTTGGAGCTTCCAGTCATATTCTGAGGCCAAACAGTATGGAATGAGTTGTAGCCTGGGAGTACAGGGTTGCTTTCTGCCTCTTTAAACCAGGTCACCGTTACAGCACAGATGTTGACATTCTCCATTTTGAGGAGAGCTTCAAGTGAGTTTATCTTGAGATTTAGACTTCTAATATTGAGCAGCATGACCCTCAGATTGCATTTTTTGTTTGTAGCTGTTACTGTGGAATTTTGGTCTTTGGAACACTGCCTAAAAAAGGCACTATAGGGGTAGCAAGAGCCTTAGCCAGTACCCGGAATCCCAGGGATGACAGATGCAGGCCGTCTCTGGTGAAGAATCAAGGTCTGTTGATCATGTCATTCCAGGCAGACAGATACTGGATCCCCATAGAAAGACCCCAGAAATTTATCCAATTCTTGAAATCAATCATTTTCTGCTCATACTGTGGTATCATTCTGTGTGATGGTGGAATACTACTTAGCGCTAGGGTCGTACCTGCCTGGGCCACAAAATCTGAGAGTTCTATCACACCTCTTTTCATGTAGTCCAGGGAGGTACATCTCAGGTCATTCACACCTACACAGGCAATGACTGAGTCATATTTGTACTTGTTGTGGAGTGACCGAGTGCATGTGTTATGGGACATCTGACCGTCACCTTCTCCTTGTTCAACTTTGTGTGTGGGACATCAGTGTGCCTCACAATTGAGTCTCCTATGATTAGTACATTGAGCAAAGTGTTTTGCCTTAAGGGCTTAGGTTGAGGGGCACACTGTAGTGGTGAGCTATGTGTTCTGGGGTTGGTGTTGTGTTGTGGTGGTGAAGTGCGTTTCTGTCTTGGGGGGTCTCTGTTGTTTGGATACATTTTTTATTGAGAGCCTCTGTGAAGGTGAGTGTATGGCTTGTGTTTCTATGTGTGGGTTGTGATGGTTGATGTTTTGCAGGGCTCAGCCTGCCACCCCTCCAACGGCTGCCACACTGATGCCCAGCTCTGCATTGTGAATCAACCTGAACAGCTGGTGAAGTGGTACCCTCCAGGAGTATTGGTGAAGGTGGTGATTTTGTCATCCACCAGGAACTGCCAGGTATGGTGCATGAGATTTTATGGAGAAGATGATTGCTGGAATGCTGCAAAAACAACAATGTCAAGCACTCCAACAGTAAGTTGAAGAGGGGAATGGTGATGATGGTTCTGAGGGTTAGGAGTAAATTCTCACTGTCCCCAGGCTTGATGGGCATGGACTTCTGATGTCCTCTCTATATCCCCAGTCATGGTGTCTCCCAATATTTTGTGTCCCTCACCATTCCTGTCTCTGTTTTGTTTCTACTGTTTGTCTGGACCTGCTTCCTCACCTACCTGACTTACCTGAACCCTGACATACCTACTTCCTTTAACCAACATTCTTTTCTTACTGAAATAAAAGAAAAAAATGGGCATCTGTCCCACAAAAAAAAAAAACATTGCCTCATACATAGCTCTCCATTTCAGACATGTGCCTTCTCGACACACTTGATTTGGTCCAATTGGCTATACAACCTGATTGCGTCATTGTCATGTGCCTTTGCTGAGGTGATAGTCTGAATTCATCCAATATTCTATACATGTTTAAAAAGTGAAAAGCTATGATTCTCTCCTAATTTTCTCCTGCACACTTCTGTATTGCTTTCCATTTGTTCTTCCCCCTGCTTGCCCCCATTTCACTACTTTCTTATCTACCCCATTTTCACACTTTTAATTTGGTCAAAAAATACAATCACACACCACACACATAGCAGAAATTCACCTAATTAAGTCCTTCACTTTTTGTTCTGTGTTTCACAAAGTTTGGCATTGTGCACCAATGCTAAGTGATGGTGAATGTCTCTTCATGTCCTATGACACAGTGCAGTTACCTTTGTGCAATGCTGTTTAAACTCACTGCACTAAAGGAACACATAGTTAAAGCAGATTAAAGTCACTCAAATTAAATATGTACTGTACTATTTATTTAGGCTGATGAATGCATAACAATGCAAATCCATATGGGTGCTATTGATATAAATCAATTGACTGATATTCATTTTTATAAGGTGCGTCACTGTAGTCATTGCCTCTCACACTTGCAAAAATTATCATATTTAATTATGTAATGCTGTCCAGAAAACATGTGTAAAAAATTAGATTGAGCTGGATTTGAACTTGCTGCTGTTATACCTGCTGACACAGAGAAAGCTACACAGCAGGTCTATTTATTACACTCAGTGCTGTCTGAAGTGTTGACTGCCACACCTCTCCAATTAGCGTGTATGTGCAGAGGAAGATAAACCAATAGAACTATTACTGTTTTCCCAGTTAAGCAGAGTCCCACTTTTGCTCATCACTTAACTTCACGTAAATGGGAATGACAATAGTAATATTCCTTAATGTCATAAAAGTTATGACACAACATTTTCAATACAAACTACATTATGAACACAATAGTGCCTGTCAGTTATTTCTACCATAATGTATATGCACAAGTTCTTTTCAAGTTCAAGTTGTATTCATTAAATGTGACTCTCGCATACACAAACACATTGTCATTGATCAAGCAAACCAGTTGCTCAGTGTTGCACTATGGAAAGAGCTGATTGACATGTATTACTATGTTTAAAGTCCAGTTAGTATTCATCCCATTTAAATCCATATAAAAACACACCCACTGGGTTGGCACTTGCAACTGGCTGAACACATATTTACTCAGACTCATGTGGGAAATGCACCCATGCAGCTGAAAATTAATATGTCAGTAGTAAGTTCCCAAATGTCAACTACACTATATTAATAAATAGCACAACTGTGTTGTTACATTGTGTAAAGCTTTATAATCCACAACAGATATTGAGATTCTCTTAGAAATGTCTTAATGTAGACATCAATTAATCACAAATATGAATACATGCACATACACAGTTGCATTCATGCTGATCACAAAACAGCTGTGTGTCTGCATGTGACTGTAAGTGTACAATGTGCATAGCATATTGAGGAACAGGTGCATATGTCTCATTTGTGCAACATATATTCCTGACAGCTTTTTGCATCAAGTTTGAGAAGCTGTCTTTTAAAAATACCTGCACATTGGAACCACAACAAAAACCACAAATTCCACACTTTGCACACCACTCTCATGACTGGATATTTTACCCACATCATATCATAATTATAGCATCATCTATAAAGTTCAGTATGGCAAGGCAAAAGCATACTTCAGGGATGGTGCAATTATTAACTACTGCATTCTGTGGCTGGGAACAAAATACTTGCATGTGGGTGAACGTACCACAACAGTCACATTATTCGTGTGTCTCTATGTATATGCAAGTGACTTTGCATAATCAGAAGAACGAGTCTATATCCTACTGTCATCAATCCAGTCCCATGCTGAACAAATATTTTGACAGTCATACATGCTTACAGAATCATATCATACAGACCTACCAACATCTTCTGCCAAACATACAGTGTTGTTATCGTCCATTATAAAATGGTCCAGCAGAAGTGTAAAAGTCAGACTTGTAATGTGGTGCTTGTATGTACTGAGTTCTCTAGTGTCTATAACTAGTTAGGTAGGGGTTCTAATCTCAGTGCACTCAATGTGTGTGTGCATGTGCATAGTCAGAAGAGCATCAGTCTGTATCCTACTATCCCATGCAGAACAAATATTTCAACAGTTGTACATGCCTACACAGCCATCCCAACATTTTCTCCCACACATACAAAGATGATGTCATCTGCTATAAAGTGTTGTCTGACACTATGAAAGCCAGGCTTGTGCTGTGGCAGTTGCATTACATATTGTGCTCTGTAGATAGTTAGGTAAGGGTTCTAGTCTCACTGCAGTCAACTGGTGTGCATGTGTGTGTTTGATTGTGTTCAGTTAGGTTGCATTCTAGAGACAATTTTTAGAACAGCACGTGAGACACTCCTACTACCATTTTCTTCTCACCAGACACTGCAGGTGTCATCAGCTATAAAGTGTTATCTAACACTATGAAAACCAGAGTTGTGCTGTAGCACTTGTGTTAAGTACTGTGTTCTGTAGATAGGTAGGGGTCTAGTCTTACTGCAGTCAACTGGTGTGTGTGTGTGTGTGTGTGTGTGTGTGTGTGTGTGTGTGTGTGTGTGTGTGTGTGTGTGTGTGAGTGTGTGTGTTTGTGTTCATTTAGTTCACATTCTAGAAACCATTTTAGAAAAGCATTTGAGACACTCCTAGTACCATCTTCTTCTCACCAGACACTGCTGGTGTCATCAGCTATAAAATGTTATCTGACACTAAGAAAGCCAGACTTGTGCTGTAGTACTTGTGTTAAATACTGTATTCTATAAATAGGTAGGGGTTCTAGTCTTACTTCAGTCAGTGTGTGTGTGCGTGTGTGCATGTGTGTGTGTGTGTGTGTGTGTGTGTGTGTGTGTGTGTGTGTGTGTGTGTGTGTGTGTGTGTTCCACAATCAATATGGTGACAATGTTAGAATGGCATGTGAATCCACTATATAATGCACTCTTATAGTATTCAAGTCAAACTTGTGCTGTGGCAGCAACATTATGTACTGTGTTCTCCAGCTTTCTGTAACTAGTTATTTAGGGGTTCTAATCTGACCACAGGAAACTTGAGTGGGTATACATGCAAATAATAATTTTGAGACAATTTTACACTGAGATGTGACTCCACATCCACATCAGCCACTCCTCCCATCATCTTCTTCTTCTAAGCATACAATGATGCTATCATTCTCCATAAAGTTAAATGTGACAGTGTTAAAGTCAAACATATGTGGTGGTGCTAGTGTTACATTCTATAGAATTCAGCTTCTAAACCTACACAAGGGTAATGGTCAAATCAGACACAGTCTACTATTCTGTATGTGCGGCTGGTGGTATACTATGGTCATTGTATGATCTTTTGAATCACTTTTCATTTCACTGCCACTTAGGAGAACCTTTAACGTAGCCCCATGCATCCAACATCCCATTTTAATTCTCTGGCCACATGACACCCTTCCTGCAGAGGAGTGGAAGATGTCCTCATGTCAAAGATGCATACTCACATCATAAAGCAGATTCCTTTTATTAGCCTCTGCAAGCCATCTCCAGACCACTGGATGTGTGATTGTTAATTCTGTCATAGGGCAGTGCACATGTCACATATGGACAGAGGCAGTATGCAATGCAATCAAAGACACACATACTCACATATTTCCACAGGAACATCCAATAGACCCCTCAATGGCTGTATTTGTAGATATAAAGTTTGCAGTAAATTTCCACAGGAACATTCAATGAACCACTCAGTAAATAAAATCTGCAAGAAATTTATTTGGTGAGCGCTTTCATGGCATAGATACACCACTTCATCAGACCTATTACTAATGAAACATCCAGCTCTTATATATCCATGTCAATTAAAAAACAACCAATCATCAGTTAGCAACTATTAGCTTAAACACACCTTTCTTAAGGTAAGGAAGTTTAAGCTAATAGTTGCTAACTGATGATTGGTTGTTTTTTTAATTGACATGGATATATAAGAGTTGGATGTTTCATTAGTAATAGGTCTGATGAAGTGGTGTATCTAAGCCACGAAACCGCTCACCAAATAAATTTGTTGCAGATTTTATTTACTGAGTGGTTCAATGAGCGTTCCTGTGGAAATTTACTGCAAACTTTATATCTACAAATACAGCCATTGAGGGGTCCATTGGATGTTCCTGTGGAAATTATATCTTTCTTTTTTATCCAAGGACCCTGTTCTACTGACAACAACTTGTTTTGTGTTTGGGCACATACTCACATAGCCTTACTATCTTCCACCATATAGATATAAAGAGTTTAGTTTAAATGGTATAATAATAGCTAGGATACTTAGTATGATTGGCTATTAGCTTAGTAATGTCCTATGACCCTGTGAACATTTCACATGTCAATGTTGCTGTCATCGACATGTGCTGTGTTGAGGTGTGGATGTATGGTAAGCCTACAAGATGGTATTACAATCTGCAATGTGAGGTAATGTACTGATGGCTGCTGCTGACATTTGAGTACATGTTCCTTCCATAACAGCTGTATTAATATGCCTCCTGAGAACTGTTGACATGAGGTGATACTATGTATATTGTTGGCTTATTAAGGCATGTGTTTTTGTAGTGGAGCAGATCAACATTCTACATAGTTCTCATTCAACCATCACAGTGACACCTGCAGTATGACACAGATGTGTGTGTGTGTGTGTGTGTGTGTGTGTGTGTGTGTGTGTGTGTGTGTGTGTGTGTGTGTGTGTGTGTGTGTGTGTGTGTGTATACCTACCATCATTAAATGTTTTGTGTGTCATACATTAATATAAATTCATACTGATTACACGGGAACATAACTCTTGTTTTATCCACATGTTGTAATGCTGTGATATACACAAAACTATCACGTTTTGATTCAATTGCAACTTTGTGGAATTCATTGTATGCACAATTGTGCAGCTATTCCCAAGGATTACTGGGGTGGTTACCAACACCACTGTGTAACTATCAGCATTTGTGTAAGTAACTGTTTTGCATGTGCCACAACCGACTCTTTTGTAATGTGTCCTAATACAGTATCAGGCCACTGAAACACATCTTTCGAATGAAAAACATATTGGCATATGCTGTGCAACTGATGTAATTACAAGACACTGGTAGATTTGTATGACTGTGTGAACAGTACCACAGAGTGGCATGTAATGCAAAACTAACATTGTATTTGTAGGTGTTGTCACAAATCATCTTTTTAAATAATTAAATAAGTGTGAAATGTTAAGAGAAACAAACAAATAATCACACAGTTGTTTGTGGATGCCACCAGCCATACTCAACCAGATACAATAGCAAATCTGGTAGATGACAGTTTGTGTCATACTTCACCCCCCCCACCACCATCTCCATTGGCCATCATCCAAAGTATACATGCAAACAATACTCAGTTTATTTTCTCAGGAGGGCAGCACATCTGTGCACTCTCTTAGGCTAATAACACAGGATCAATGGGCTCTTACACCATCTCAGGTTACCTACATCATGACTTAAAACTTGATCTAGCAAACACATTTGGATCTCTACTTAAACACAACCTCCAGACAGACTATGTTCTTGCACAAGGGTGTACAGCAACAGTCATCCATCTGAACAAGGGGACAAGGGGGGGCATGACCTGATGCAGGGAATTAAACACCCATAATCCTGACTCCCCTCATCTCTGAGGCAGACCAGTAACTCATCGTGATTCTTAACAAAAAGGACACAGGTAATGTCATGACAGTGTACCAAACCCATTTTTATTTGTTATGGCTACATCATGTCTGTTAAATCTGGATAACATCTTCAAGAAGGTCACAAAGGGCATGCATGTGGAAAAGAGTATCATCCTGCAAAACTTGACCTTGCCAAGACATTTGACACAAATCCACACTCAGGTATTACAAGAAAAGTGCCTCAAGTGGGCATAAACACCTACATAACCAAGTGATTAGACAAATGGATCACACATAGGACACATAATGTCAAAGTTTATGAAGTCACCTCTAGCTAGAGTCCAATGGCCTCATCCATACCTCAGGGTTCTGTCCTAGGCCCTTTCCTGTTCAGTATTTAAGTATCAGAAGTCAAGACAAATGCAGGCATCCTTTGTCTAACCAGCTTTGTGGATGGCTGTAAGTTGCGTACAGTCATTAAATAAAAGAAGGCTATTATGGATATACTACATAAAGTATAAAGACACAGATCTGACTGCTGCCAGAGCCATGGAGACACAGTAGATGAACAAAAAGCATGATTTCCTTTTGAAAGAAAATATACAAGCTAATTACAATATAGGCAGCACATCCCTATAAACAGTCCCAGTGGTACGTGACCCGGGTACTCAGGCAAATTGTAAATGCAACTTCCACCAGTGTATGCCCACAGTCATGACAAACTCCTTGTATGTCACACAATTCCTGAGTATGTGCAGATCATCCACATCAAAAGACATTATAGTCCCAGTATTCTCAGCCCTCATCACACCAATAATTGAGTACAATTCACAGTTTTGCATGTACCTCACCACACATCTTACAGGGATGATCTACTCAACAGTATCACTTTTTCCACAGTAAGCTTCCATACATATTTTTGGTCATGCATAAATATTATTTGTGATGCATAACCAATAAGAGTTGACAGTTCAGACTTCCCTTCAAGAGGTTCTACAAAATGCATGTATGATACATGTTCCTGTGATGTACCCAGTAAATACATAGCTCATTGACAATATCGATGACATGGGTTACATTCTTACAAGTGTGGATCGTGGCATATATGTGTCATGCAAACCTCTCAACTAGCCAGGATTGTTCATAATTTAAACTGCAGTTGTAGCAGTGTCCCTATTACCACCTCCCAAAAGTGATAATTTTTGAGGAAGGTGTGCTCGATTCCCATCATAGATTACTGACAAATCGTTACAGTTGTACAAGTGTGTTTATGCAGAACATGGATAATAACTTTCAATCACATAGTTTATCCCAATGTCGCAGATTAATGGTGATATTATTCTAATATTGTTCATGACTGCGTGTGCTTCTGTCTACTGTTGTCCATGAGCCTATTGCTATGTGCCCCAATTGGTTGAAACATATGCTGACATTGCATTCATATTCAAAAAATCAATTTGCACATCATGACAAATGCACATACCCCTGTTGTACATACCGTCCTTGATAAACGTCCTCATCAGTGATAATGTCAGGGTGCTTATTTCACAAGTCATCTCTATTGATGATATGAATATAGCCATACAGGGGAGGTGTAAACAGCAGAACATATTGTATTATGCACATATGTGATTACTGTCCATGCTGTAACTGTCTTGTCTTTGGGGTGTATGTGCATTGACATGCCTTTATCTGGTGTACATTACTATGTTTCACTTGCCTCTTTCCATTTCTTCATTCCTGACATTCACGTCTGTGGCCCTTTTCAATGCACACACTTCCCCAGACTACTGTATTAATAATAGCAGTCTATGTACCCTTGTTGATCACCAGCAAAACTTTTATTTCAGTATGGCAAAACCATGTTTGTACTGTACTTTGCAATGAATACACTTTTTTTTATAATGTGTTAGTACTGCAGTCATTGCCTTAAATTAAACCCTGGTAGCCATTGTGGCTGTCCGCACAATCTCACAAAATAAGTTTGCTTTTAGGTAAATTTGTTTGTATGTCTGAGTTTGTACATGCTGCTTTAAACAGTCCTCACTTGTACCCGAGTAACCTCAATGCGCAACATGCATATTCAATTAGCATAGCTTCTCATCTCGCAAGCACCTAAACTCCATGTAGTCTTCGTGCTAAGCCTACACAGAATTTTTTGAATGCCCAGGTATGCTTTCACCATAGAGAATTAAGAGGGAACGTCTTCCTCTAAACAGTTGTAATATCTGAACTAGCCCCTACTAATGTTCAATCCAGCAAGTTTTAAAACGCCACATAATCATGAAATGGTTATTTTTCTTTGTGCATAGCTGTATATATAACAGAACAGTGTTTACACTTCATTTAATTAAGTTTATGTAACAAAGATCTTGAAATTCTAAGCTCATATAAACAATTAGAACCATGTTGTCAAATAAAATCAGACTGTTACATGACTCATTCAATTTAATTACTTCCTGAGTGTGTTCAATTCACACAAAATCAATAACAGAATATATTTATTGATAACAGGAATTCAAAAATTACTTGAGAAAAATAACATAAACTAACTTAAAATAGCCTGAATATATATTTCAGTATGCTTTTTAAATATTTGTTGAGGAAATATTTTTCTGTTTCTATCTTTTAGTTCTGTTTCTACTGTCACACTTCAGTATAGGTTGGACTTCATGGAATAAAGCCAGTCAGTCATTTGTGGTTTTGATAAAAGTACAATTCCAGTGACATCTTGTTTTGGTGTGTGCGTCTGTGCATGTGTGTGTGTGTCTCTGTGTGTGTGTGTGTGTGTGTGTGTGTGTGTGTGTGTGTGTGTGTGTGTGTGTGTGTGTGTGTGTGTGTGTGCGTGTGCGTGTGTGTGTGTGTGTGTGTGTGTGTATGTGTGTGTGTGTGTTTTATGACTCTGAACTGGATGCCTTGAATGTTTATTGAGGAATTCATGGTCTGTCCTTTACCTGTTTTAGCTTATATATAACTCTTAGCCTCCAAAATGTTGGGTTATATATCACTTGAATACTGCCACATGTGAAGATCTCTTCTTACAGTGAACTAACTGCTCATAACAGTTAGAGGAGATCACAGCCCTAAAGCTATGCATTTCAATAGTACTTGAAAGGCATTGGCACTATAATGTGCTAATAAAAAGGAAGAATGGCATAAGATGAGGAAAAGGAGGGATGAAGACATAATTATCTATCAACATAAATAAAAAATACCTTGTGATTGTCTTTGGCTTGGGTAGCTATTTTAGCCTCAAACCTGACTTTGGTGGGTTTTATTAAGCTTACTTGGGTTAGTATATAATTATTATCCATGGGATGGGTAAGTTAAATCTAACACCAAATGGGGTTGGTTAACTTAAGTACCAAAATTGAATCTGGCTAGGCTTAAAGTGGCCCACAAGAGCAGTTAATCTAGTACTTACCAAGGGTGTAGCTAGGCTTACTCAGTGTGCTCAAAGGAGTATATTTTTTTCTGAGCATCTCTTGGAAACATCAACACTCCAAAAGAAAGAATGTGTAGAAACTGTGTAAACAAATACTTACAGCATAAAGGTATACAATCAAGGCCTGCCCAAAAGGGATACATCTCTGAAAATAGCTTTGTATAGCTATAAATGGTATCATTTGAAAATGACACATCCTCTTCCTACATGCCCAGGGACAGCACTGTGAGACTTGAGTACATGGCCGGCCTTAGGCATAGGGCACTACCAGGGCGCCCCAGAGCGGTAGTCTAGCAGGCACTTTTTCTTATATATGTGGTGTAGGTAGATCAGGATGGGGGGGAGGTAATGAGGAGTTGGGGGCGCCGTGAGCCCCTTGCCCTTTTGCCCACCCAGTTGACCTGGTTTGAGTACATTTTTAAAATGATAGGTACGTTGTGGAGGATAACACAATGGGGTCTGAGTACAAAATGTAAACTTCTGGCTCCACCCCTAATACTTACCCATCAATCTATGAACACACGTAGGGTGGCCACGGTGGTGCAGCGGTTAGTGTTGCCACCTCACAGCAAGAGGTTCTCCGGTTTGATTCTTGGCTGGGGTGCCTTCTGTGTGGAGTCTGCATGTCCTTCCTGTGGTCGTGTGGGTTTCCTCCCACATCCCAAAGGCATGCAGTAGGTGGATTGGACACTCCAAATTGGCCCTAGGTGTGAGTGTGTGCATGTGTATGCCTTCTGTGGAAGGTTGGGCACTGGGATGGCAACTCAATACTGTAAAACTCCACTGCCAATCATGAGCAGACAGCTGATCTGCTGTGGTGACCCCTAACCGGGAAAAGCCAAAAGAAGAAGAAGAATCTATGAACACACATAAGATTTGCAGTGTTTTGAATTTCTCTGGAAAGAATTTAAACTGAACTAGTGATGTTTCTTTTCAACCAAGTTAATCAGTTTACTCTGTGCTACATATCATATCAGCTAAAGTTACAGTAAGCTTCACAATCAAATTTGCATGTAATCAAGACAGTTCTGTAGTAGCATGCATCAAGTTTTAATGTTTCATGCATAATTTAAAATTACTTTAGGATGTATTCTACAACATTTGAATATCATCTCGGCCTGTGTTAGATTTCTGTCTCTGCTAGTTTTTATCATTCATTCATAGACAGTAATTTTAACACAATTTATTACTTCTGTGTTCCCATCATTGCTCATTTCCTAATGGCAGTGTAAATGAATTCCAAAGAAATGCAAATTGTGAATGGGGGTTGCTTAGAAAACTGAGGCTGCATCAACGCTTTAGAAAATGATTAAGGAATATATGGCTTTGTTGCTGCAGAAGTAAACCACTAATTATCACTAATTACCTTCCTTTTGTGAAGTGTTTCATATGCTTTCCTTGGGCATCCTTTATTGGATTAAGTGAAAAGCTTGTCTACCACAGAATTAAACAACTGTTGGCTTAGCCTAAGCATGCATCTAGAAAAGAACAAGCATTTGCCTGTGAAGCATGTTGCCTCCCACTGCAAATTCAGTAAAGTCACAGCAGTCAATCAACTGTGTTAAATAAAGATAAGTAAGAAATGTAACATAATAGAGATAAGTAAGACATGTGAGACAGAGAAGTGGAAATGCAAACTTCCTTGTCACTGAATTATATATAGTTTGTTAAAAAATGGTTGTATGACAGCAGGGGATGAAGTCAATTGTTAAGTTTGCAAGAAAGATGTTCAATAGCATATTTAAAATCTAGCATTAGATTTTTGAAGTGTTGCGTAGAAACATTCTGCCGCTATATTTAATAATGGAAAAGTGTGTATTTGTTATGAGGCTATATTGTCAAACCCAATGCCTGTTCATAACAGGTATTTAGTACCTAGTGTCTCAATGTTTTTTGTTTTTTTATTTTAATCCAGAAATTCACCTGCTGACCATTTAGCCACACCTTCCTGGCTACCCAAGTGTCCCATCATTCCTCAACAGAGCCCATTTTTAACTCTGGGGTGATAACTGAGTGAAGAGGGGGTGGTAGCCATCATCCAGAAATGAGGTCCCACATACCTACCCCCCCCCCACAGCTGCTTGTGAGCTCTACAGTTGCTGCTCAAAGATGGGGCAAGCATACTACCACACATGCCAACTCTCTTGTAAGTCACACACTGACATAGCGTGGGGTTTGCTAAGCACACTGCTGTGAGTGGCACACCTCCACTCCTGCATGTGACATCAAAGTAACACGCTGAGCTGCTTCTCTCCCACCAGGATGGGTGACATGGTATCAGCCACTTACTTCCACTCTTCCCTATTCATTCTCTCCAATGTCCATACTGCTAACAGAATATGGAACACTTAGGCCAGGGCTTTGTCAGTTATGTCACATGGCTGGCCAAATATCCACAAATGCAGTAAATATTTGTTACTAATATGATAGTTGAGTTTGCACAACATTGGAAAAAACATATTTTTTTTCATTTATTTATTTATTTACACTTTTTGGACTAAGTTAGTCCAACTAGGCCAGTGGCCTTTCTTCGTGGGAGACCCAGGATGGTATTCATACAGAAGGCACAGGGGAACTTCTTCTACTCTTTGGAGCTGCTAGATGGTGCCGGACAGCAGTAAGGAAGTTGCTTAAAGGAACCAGTGGCAGCATGGTGGAGGAGGAGAAAAGCTATGGAAAGTTTGGAAATGGAAAGTAAGAATTGGGAGAAAAAAGTTGTTCAATATGGAGCTTCAGAATGTAAATAAAGATTCCTGTGTGGTGGATGTTGCAAATGAGCAGCATTTAGCTATCTCCATGGAGAAGGAAGTAAGAGTTGAAGTGGTGCAAATAACAGAATTGACATCAGGAGGGCTTACAGATAATATTCTGTTAAAAATTACTTAGCAAACTATACTCTAGTTACAGCAAAGAAATTTGATTATCACAGAAAAGAAAAACAAACTGATCATGGTTAGAAAGCACTTACTAGAATTTAGGGAACAACTGAAAAAAAATTGATCGTAGGAGCATCCTGTTTATATGAAATCATCTAAAATAAACTATACACAGATTAGAAGTCAATACAGATGGAAACCTGAATTGTAAGGAATATGCTAAGAAAACTATTTTTAATAAAGGCAAATCTTCTCCAAAGCTATAGGCACAAAAGTGCTAAAGTTTCACTATTCCGAAAACTACTCTATGGAATCATATTCGCAAGCTAATTTTAAAACTAATTACAACAGAATAAATACATTTGCAACAGTAAAACTATCTTCTACCCATAGCTTTTATGGAATAAAAAATAAACATATAAATAAATAAACTGATTTTTTTTAGGGTAAAATATGCTATTTACACCTTACTTTCACTCAGAATTATGAACAACTCTAGCCCCAATCTGTTCCCATGTGCCATGTTGGTAGCTGCCATACTCAGACATATGCATCAGTATCAATAGAGCATAATATATCAACCTCAGATGGGTGACAAAACACCCAGCAACTTCATCAACACACAACAAATGTGTGCAGACAACAACAGGATGATAAGAAAAGTGGTGGTACAGAAACATGCTGTGGGAGCCTAAATGACTTGTATGACTGTAGCCATGCAGTAGGCAACACTAGGTCAGCTCACAACTATAACCAAACCATGGAGCATACTACAACTAGACATTAAATGCATTATCAGGCAATAGTGACCGACATTAGGTGCAGCAATACCATGTGGGGAATAAAGACCCCCCCCAACATTGTACTGCCTCTGGCCAGCACATCCCCAATGATCATACACTCACGGTATATTTGTAGGGGTGATGTGCAGGTATATGGTGCATTATTTATCAATAGTGTGTGTGTGTGTGTGTGTGTGTGTGTGTGTGTGTGTGTGTGTGTGTGTGTGTGTGTGTGTGTGTGTGTGTGTGTGTGTGTGTGCAGATTACCTAACCTACTATACATGTATTTCAGCCAGCATTCACAGACTAGTATGCTAGCGCATGACTCCTGCACCATCACAATCATATATTCAGAATGAACATTCTTTTTACTACACCACACACACACACACACACACACACACACACACACACACACACACACACACATGAAATGTTTGCTTTCTGTGACATACTCAGCTGGAGTTGCTCGTTACAACAATACATTTATTCCTGATTAATACATGAGATTGCACATATTGATAGGTACAACATGAGTGCTCATATAGGCAGTAGCTGAGTGCCTGAAGGTACCTGGGGTCATTGTACAGCTGGTGACATTTTCATAGGTGCGTGGATGTGATGGGTTGCAATGCAGCACTACAACTCCTGGATTATGGGCCAACCATTAAGAGTCATCTGGTCTTCACATTTCTCAACTCTGGGCTGAGCAGGACTATCTATATTTTAATGCCATCACTGCTATGTACTATTTCTATAAACTGAAAGTCAGATCATCACTGTTTTCAGTGCATCAACATAGCAATGTGCATTCCATGTCCATGGATATCACGCAATCTCCACATGCATAAGGCAGTCTGAAAATATCAATACGTTTAATTCTGCATACATTTTTTTGGAAATGAGCAAAACTACAAAGGTACATTTGTGTTTACACCAAATGTAGTTTTTTATGCTAACCAATGAAAATAAGCAACAAATTGTGTGATGTGATTTTGAGGACAAATTTGCACACTGAGCATAATGATTTGTTTTGGGGGTAGACAAATGGATTTTGGCCTGGATACATAAAAAGGCAAATATCCTTCTCATGGGAAGATGTGAAGCAATAACTATATTTTAAACACTGGCTGAGTATATTAGAACTAGACAAAACTGTGTTCTCCAAATCAATATGTGATTTAAGACATTAGCATCCTTAAATAACTCATTCACTTTTAATTATACAAAGCTGCGTCTTCATATTGCTTGTTATTAGAAGTATCTACATTCTGAACTATTTTAAGTCATGTCAGGCAATAGATTTCATACTGAGGCACTGAAATGCACTGTACTAATCCCCCAGTTATAACAATGCTGAAAAACATGGAGTCAGTATATTTAAAATAAATGTCAAACTTTTGACCATTTATTTAAATACCCATAGAAAACTCTTTAAAATTATATTATGGTGCCCAGTCCAGTGTTTGGTCAGTTCCAGAAAAGAGATGATATGACTCTAGTTCAGAGGGGAACTTGACATTTTATTATGGTAAGTATAGATTATACCTCACAACTGATTCACATTTGGCTGAGCACTCCAATTTCACTTCCTGAATCTCTGCTCCACTGTAATGCTTTGAGATGAAACAGTTCTGATTTCTACTCCTTCCGTGGGACAATTTAGGAATCAATAAAAGAGAGACTTCTATAGCTTGTTGTAGTCAAAATGGACCAGTATCAGACAAACATACTACCACTGAAACAGTCTTTACAACTATTGGTATTGCCCAGTATTGATGATGTTGCCGACCAGGTTCTGGTAAGCCTCTAGTGCATTTGAAATGGGAGTGTGTGTGTGTCGGGGGGGGGGTGAGCACTACAGGGGTACAGCTCAGCCCCACAGCTGTCCCAGACTTTGCGAAGCATCTCTGATTTTTGGCTCATATTTTCACTCTGTCCCTTATCAAAGTTAAGTTTCTTGTAAATTGTTTATGCCTACAGAAAGTCAATCATGGTAATTTCATATTCCTTATTCTTCAGAAAATGTCAGTTGATGCAGTTGTTGTTTTAACGTTTATGATAATGAGAGTAATACTTAAAAACTGGTGCTTGTTTTGGACCTTTGTCTAGCCTACCTAATATTCTTGGCTTAAACCTGAACTCTTAAGCAAAACAGTTGAGCAGTACATTGATCTGTTTAATATAAAAACTGCAGAATACATGTCCTGGACTGCAGACTCTGCAGCAAAATTATTTAGTTGACTCAAAGTATTCAGTGAAAAAAATACTGCTACACGACACAACATCTTCCAAAATTTAATAAGCAAAAGAAAGAAACATGATTTTTCTTTTATTCTTTATTTCATTGTGAGCCATAGTAGATTTTTTTACCCTTCTTTTACATGGATAATAAAACACTGCTTATCAGAAATGCTGTTTATCATAAATGCTGTAAAAAATAATCAATAAAAGTTGATTGATTGCACATTCAGCTGAACGTAGAGTTGAATAAAAAAAGTTTTTTTGTAGGGGGCAAGCCCCCTGTACCTTCTACTATACCACCTGATAACCTGATATATATATATATATATATATATATATATATATATATATACACACACACACACACACACACACACACACACACACACACACACATACCAACTCCAAGACTGCACATCAGTGGGGAAAAGGAGAAAGCTCCATTAACCGCATTGTTCAACAGTCTTGCAGTACGTTCGTCACAAGTATTTTGAGGTGTGACTCCACCTAAACATTCATTGACTCATACATCAAGTAAAGAAGACATTCAAGTAAGCAAAAAAAATATATATGTACAGTAGAGAGTCGGTTATCCGAATGTCGATTATTCGAAACGTCAGTTATCTGAACCAGCCTTCCAAAGTTTTCAAGCAGGAAAAATCATAAAGTCTGAACATGTAAACATTATTACGTAGTCACTTGAGCATAGTTTTTGAGCTTGTAGCCAGCCCGTGTGTGAAAAATATTCTTTATTGTCTACTGAAATCACTGAATGGTTGAAAAGTGTATTCCTGCATGGAGAAAAAAAAACAAGATTTTAGAAGTTTTTTCCTCCAGTTCAGTTATGTTTGATTATCCAAACTACCTTAAGTCCCAATTAGTTTGGATAATCGACTCTCTACTGTATATGGCAGTAGATGATTGTCACTGTTGAAGTAACACCTCAACCCCATGTGCAAAAACTGGAAAACAGGGTTGTGGATGGATACACACACACACACACACACACACACACACACACACACACACACACACACACACACACATAGCTATATCTAGAGATAGATAGATAGATAGATAGATAGATAGATAGATAGATAGATAGATAGATAGATAGATAGATAGATAACATATAATTTGTTTGTAAGAAGGAAGGTAGTCACTGGGAATCAGTTTTCCAATCAGAAATACATGTTCCATTATAATAAATAAAATTCAGAAAAGAAGAAAATGCAGTTCATATCAAGCAGTTCTAAATTTTCTTCTGAGATTCCTGCTCTGTATGCTTTTTATAGTGCAAGGGAAAGCAATATTCTCTATATTCAGATACAGTATTCCCTTATAGACAGAGATCTGGCACAATAGCTGGTGAAATAAATGAGCAGTATTTACAAAGATCGCACAGCTCTCTAGTTCTACAGGCAGGAATAAGCCAACATATATTCCTCCACAAAGACAGGTATGAATTCAGCTGGCTTTCTTCTAAAGGGGTCAGCAATAGTCCCTAACAGTAATACCCTTCAGATTGCTTTCTTTCTTTGTCTGGTAAACATAAATCTTTCTAGAGACTGGCCATGACCATATTTAGCCCCAGAGATCATTAAGCTGTAATACATCAGGGCACTAAATTTTGAATATTCCTATGTGCGACTGATCCTACTTTCTTGGTTAGTATTCTTAAAGGCATCATCCACCATCTATTCTATTTAACCCCCTTCTGAGCTAGTACATTTAAAGGGACCAGCTACCACCTTGCTACTGTATATAAGACAACTTATTTATCCCTTAATAAATGAGACTGATCAAACCATTGTATATGCATGATTCCTTCTTAGTCTAAGAAGCTACTATTGATAAATCATAGGACCACCAAAGAGAAATAACCTAAGGAAAGGTGTTTAAAGAGATGAACCAGTTTGAACCAGTTCTTCATTTCTTTTTTCTTTGTTAACTATGAATCCCTAGGATACTGAGTAGGTTCAAACAAGGTCTCACAGCCACCCAAAGTGATCCTTCTGTAAAATTATCTACACACACACACACACACACACACACACACACACACACACACACACACACACACACACACACACACACACAAGAACTACATCTAACATAGCTGATTTTTAGATTGCTGTCTGACTTTAATTTTCACAGTGTTTTTCCTGGGAAGCATTTATACTTTTTTTTATATTTTTTTATAATTTACCATGATTGCTTTTTATCTTTGCAGCAACTTTTATTCTTTGGTGTTAGTCTATAACTAATATTTGTATGGTGTCATTGCTAAAATGGCCAGTGTCAAGGCTGAAAAGGGTCCTTTCCTTAGTTCAATTCATTTATCTGGTTAACAAATGTTAAATGAATAAAAGAAATAAATGCATAGATTATGTTGTTAAATAAATGAAAGATCTTGTTTAGGAAAGAAGTACTGTGCTTGAATGGTTATAAATGTGTGTGTGTGTGTGTGTGTGTGTGTGTGTGTGTGTGTGTGTGTGTGTGTGTGTGTGTGTGTGTGTGTGTGTGTGTGTGTGTGTGTGTGTGTGTGTGTGTGTGTGTGTGTGTTTTTTTATGTGCTTGTATGCACGTTTGTGTACATGCTATGACTGTTAGTAATAATTATTTCCTTTATTTTTGCAAACCTGTAGGGCAGTATTAGATAAGCTGCAGTGTTACTACAGCACAGAAAAGACGATTTCCACAGTTTTGAGTATCTGGCTATGAGTGTCACTGCTCCTTACTGCTGCATAATTTCTTAATGTTACTTGTTGAATTAAGAGCAGTAAGCAGGGAAGAGAATGCTTCAGGCATTGCTAGAGATCAACAAGTACTGTTCTTGTGAATTTGCAAGTCAGTACATGAAAAAGACTGACTATTAGTTCAGGTTAGGTATCATCAGCAACAGCAGTTTATAAATAAAAGAGTTCTTACAAGCTAAATCAGATGTCTAGAGCACACTGGTATATCTCAAGACAGATGGTGCACAGTGTTTGGGGGGGAGTAAAGAACCCTACCAATATATATATAAATCACATGGCAAATGTAGGGAGAATCCTGGTAACAGACAAGAGACTGGAGTATCTGGATTCATAGGATGGGGCACCAGCCTAATGGCTTTAAATCTTATTTACCCTGACTAGTTTACTACTGATATTTGTATTTAGCTTCATAATATTACAAACCTCAAGGAAACTCTACAGTCTGTTTGACAATTCTGATTGTGAATTAATTTAATTTATGAGACGCATGCATGTGTTGATGTTAAGACTGGTACTATGCAAATAAGTGCTTTGTCTTATTGATGAAAGTAAAAATTAACGAAAAATGAAACAGAACATAACTGAAGAATTAAAGCTTTCATATGTTTATAGAATTTGAACTTTCGTGAGTTGTACAGGTTAAGGAGTTTTGTTATATTTTTGCTTTGTCCTGCAGAAAAGCAGTAAAGTCAGTTGTTCTATGTCACCCATGTGAACAACACTGCTTAGTAATATATTTCACTGATAAATGAGTGGCTTGTAAGTAGCCACGGATCTTTTGCAGATAAAGGCATAGTACTGCCCCAGAAAAATAAGACATAAATCTAATAACAGTGCTAGAGCTGTGATAAAAGTGTAAAAATAGTTCAAAAGTATATTAACTGATTGTCAGGCGTTATCTATGGAGAGTTCTTAGTTCTGTTTAGAAGAAACATTCAGTGTGGCACTTTAATTACTATAATCATCATTATATCATCATCTTCAATATGATCATTGTTTGTGTCCTTCTATGTTACAATTACTTAAACAATACACTTCATGTTTGCAGACAGAAAAAAATAAAAGACTAATGTGCCAAACACTTTGAAACTGGTTTTATTTTAGTTAAAATGGTTATTCTCTCTCTCCTACCTACCAAATATTCAGCCTTTCCTTAATGTGCCATGGGTGCTTACGCCAACAGTTTCTGTAAATGTGAAATTCATTTATGTCATCTCACAACAAATCTAATGGCATGCTCATTTGATCACTGTCTTCTAAGTTACATTTGATTGCTAGTTGGATTCCATGGGCAGCCACCGCTACCCCAGAGTTTTCTAGGCAAATTAAAGTTGTGCTACTGCCAGATATTCAGCTTAAGGTATGAAAATGTAACAGACAGGAAATCAACAAGCACAAACAAGTGCTTATTTTTAATTATTGGCAAAAGCACTATGAAGATTTATATATTCTTTGCAAAAAATAGGTAAGAAACAATCTCTTGTGTTATAAGTATGGACGTAGTTGTGATCATCCATTATTTGTATTAGTCTCCATACTGTCAGGGCAGGCATTTAGTTCTTTTTGGGCTACTAAGAAAATTAAACCAGCAGAGTCGACACATTTTGTGATGTGATACAAGATTATCAATGTGGCACCTATAAATATAGCGCAGAACTTTGAATTCAGTATGTAATTTAAATACAAGGTCACTGGACACATCATTCTAGTTATTTTTGATTTTGTATTTAAAGACAAACTGTAAAAGACTGCAGAGAGTTTAGAAAATATTCCTGAACTGGCATTTATCATAAAGTAGCCAAATTTTCAAAAAGACTAATCATTCTGCACACATGAATGCAGAGTTAATGTTTTACTTCTGAGCAGCTTTTGACAGAATGCAGATTTGTTTTAATCCATTTATCCATATTACAATTAAAACACCTGGCAGGGGAAGGTAGGAATAAATATTAATATAACTGCCCTGTTAATGTACCAGCATTATCCTTCAAAATTGTCAAGCCATCATGTCTTGCATATACAGCATTTTAACTAAAACATGAAAAAAGATTCCATTTTTATACCTTCATACATATAGGATGGTATCATTCACATTCAGATCGTATTAAGCAATAAGCAGCATTCTGCCTTCTTGAACAAGTATAGTCATGCATGGACTAAATAAGGCTTTGACATACATAAAGCAGCAAAAATAATATCGGGGAAACAATTCATTGGCTGCCAGGATAAACAGGCCAGAGGGTGATTTTTTTTGAAAGTCAGATTTTCATTTCTGCATTCTCAAGCTGTTGCAATAAAAGGGTGTATTCAAGCCACTCCTTAAAGAAACATGACTTTTGCTATAACTTGTCCCGTAATGTTCCTTATTTGTATGTTAGAGACACAACATCCTTATTTTTGGGTTGCTTATTTGAATGCTTTGTGTAATGAGTGCCATCGTGATATGTATTCCGGACATTCTTCATGTTAAACCCAATGATATGCGAACAGTTACAGAATGGAGCAAGCATTACACAATATCTTATGTATATATAATAATAAGGTATGTCACATTGTTCTGCACTAGGCTACACAACAATGGTCTGTTTTACAAACAAAGCTCAGTAGTCATCCGTGCATGTTATAATCATACCATGGAACTCAATATGACTGCCGTTCTACTACCAAACACACACAACACACACACTCACACACATGTTGTAGCTGCTAAGTATCACAACAGAAGAAATGCAGTTTCTTATTCTGCACTTAAATTTAAAAAGTATCACAGTACTGATTTAATGCTCCCAGCCAGCTGATTAATGTATTTCTTGCAGTTTTTGTAATTACTGGTAACAATAGAACACTATCAAAGAGCTTCAAAATGGCTTCTAACTGACTAGAAATGTTGTGGGTGCCTTTAGTGTTTCTGACACAGTTGTGCAAGTTGCAGAGCTTAATCAAATAATATATGTAGACCTACAGCCATCAGTTGTGTGTAAGCCAGTTATGGACATTCAAGCAAATACATTGCACTGAATATCAAGGCAGAATATCATATTCACTCTGCAAATCATTTTTGACACTGACTGTTAATCAAGATGCCCCTGACATTCTGTCAGACAGCTCAGTATCACAGCATATAAATGTTTTCTTCATACAAATCAAGGTTTACAACTTACTTCTTCAGCATTAAACATTTTGAGGACATCTTCAAAAGAAATTATCACAGCCTTCTTGCTTGCTACTTGTTGTGTATTGTTCATGAATCCAGAAGAAGCTATAGTCTGGTCATCCCATCAGGCTCCAGACTAAACAACAGCTATTAAAGTTTTGCAGTGGAGCTAGAGCACTGTGTTCTAAGAATGGAGGCAGAGCCTCTCAATCAATCTACCCAGCCTGATTTTATGGCTGCAGATTCCTAACCTCCAGCAAAAGACCGAGAGTCAATGCAAAGTTCACTCCATACTGTGTAGATATGAGATAAGATATGATATGATATGTCATGATATGACACAACCATTCAAGTCCTTTTCCAGTGATTACAATTGGAAGAACCCAGTTGTAAAAATGGAAACCCAAGAAAATGATTCTTGTAAGGAACACAGCCCCATAGATCTCCTTACTTATCATAACTAACACCAAGGTCTGGTTGAAATAATCACCTTACTGAAAAGTGCATGATTACCTACATTACAGAGGCCTGAAGGGCTTGGATGCAGTAGACAGATTAAATGATTTTGGGGAAAAATATTAAAGGTACTAAAAACTCTGTTTGGGACAAAGCCCAAGTTATCTGGTGGACTGTCTCTGAGGGTAGTGGCCATAAATATTATAGTGGGCCACTTGGGACAGGAACACTACCATGGATGTGATGTTATAGCACAAAGGGCTAATAAGAAGAAAGATGCGGTAACTGTCTTGCACAAAGAGGGTACAGACCCATTAGACCCAGCTTCATATAGAACAGTTAAAATTTTAAACCATGATTATAATGTGTTTATGTCTATACTAGCTAACAGAATGACAAATGTGTTATCATAAGTGATTTTGTGGAGGAGAGGCAAATATTTGACAATATTTACAGAAAAATGATCGACAGTTAAGCAGAGTATAAGAAGCACCATTATTGTTGATGGATGCTAATTAATCCCTTATAGAATAATTGGTTCACAGGTAAGTACTAGACTAGCTTCCCTTTCAAGCCATTTTAAGCCTAACCAATTTCTGTTTTTTTTTTTTTTTGAATAACCTGAAATATTTGGTTCTAGAGTGGCCTTATCCATCCCAAGGTCAATAATTATATATTATGCCTAATGAGAATAACTGGTATCATACCATAGATATTTTAAGGGGACCCATATGTAGGATAAAGCATTTAGGAGATGTCTCTGTCCATTAGTAGTACAGAAGGCAGTCCTGGGGTAAATTTTCAGTTTCACATCTATAGATCTAAGTAGTGCTTGAAAATGGACAGGGATGAACTTTGATTTATGTGGATGGGAAGTCTGTTCCAGAGCAGTGGTATATTCTGTGAGATATACCTGTCTCTCTAAACCATTCTGTTGATGTTGCAGAAGAGGTTTAGATCCCTAGACTGAGTCTTTCTGATGCAATTTGACTTGATGATTTGCAATAAATCCATCAATAATGGGTCAGGGGATGCCTTGTATGCCAGACACAATATGCACAATTAGCAGTCTGTAAGATATCAAGCATAGTGACAGGGCTTTGAGTTGATCTATGCAGGACATGTTGCTTAGGCCTTTCATCCTTTTAGTAAGATATCTCCGAGGGCATTCCAGTTGTTGCATGTGTCTAGACAGATACATGCCAAAGGGGGGCATTACATTCAATGACTGGTTTAATGAGGACTGAGTAAAGGGAGACAATGGCATCCCTAGATCTAGACACAATCCTTTTGTTTATAAGATGTGAAATACAGAAGGATGTCTTTACAAGAATGGACATATGATGGTCAAAAGTTAAGTCACTGTCCACATACGTTCCCAAATCCTGAACAATTGGGTCAACTCTGCGGGGTGTATTGTCAATGTGACCATTCCCTGTGGGTAGGTAACTTACAAAAGGATACAATAATGCATTTTTTGTCATTTAGTTTAAATCCATCATTTTGGCACCAATACAATTGGGACAAACAATACATTTGGGGATTAATGACTGCTCCTCACTTGCAGTCATCTGCAGACTTAGTCAGAGTCCTTTGACATTGGCTTTTAGTTCAGAAAATAGATGCTAAACAGGCAAGGTCACAGCACAAAACCCTGGGAGACTCCACTGGTGACTGGTCTCTTTGTGAATGTAACTTTCCCTATTTTGATTAGCTGTGTCCTATCTGTGAGCCAGTTAGCAATCCAATGAGTGATATAGGGCTTTATTCCCAGTTTATTTAGCTTTTCTATTATGCCTGAGGGAAGATTTGTGTGAAAAAGCTTTTACCAGATTAAAGTATGCAGTGTACCATTTTGCATTCATCCATTGCTTTGGTGACCTTTTCAAAAAAATCCCCCCTACTGAGTAAGCATAAGTTAGTAAGGAGGATATATGAAGGGTCAGAGTCAAGAATTACGGTGAAAGGATTTCTTTCCAACAAGCTGTATTTGAACAAAGAAATCAGGTGGGTATGTCCTCTTTCACCTTTATTATTAGTTTTATATTAACAACCATTAGCACAGAAAATAAGGGTCTCACACATCAAGTGTATAACTGGTATGGTAATCAAAGTTAGGTTTATTTACAGATGATTTTGTACTTGATAAATCCAGAAAAGGTCATTTGGTATTATTGTGGAACATTTTTAGACAGTTTCAAGTCTTTTGGGGATATAAAATTACATAAGATAAAATAAAAGCTTTAGTGGTAAATTATGTGCACACTCATGAATTGGTTCAGCGATATCCATATTTACAGATCAAAGAGGAGGTATATAAGTGTATGAATTAAAAAAGATTCTATTATGGCAGCTAAGGACATGTCAGAAGAGCTTAGCAAAAGATAATACAAAAACTGAGGTGCTAGAAACTCTTAATTATAGATATGGGTATGGATATGGATATGGATAGAAAGATGCATGCAATGAAGATGTTGTTAGGCCCTTTAGTTTTATACACGGGTCTGGCATATTTTTTTATCAATTAGAAAAGAAGTTGTGGATAATAATTAATAAAGAGTTGAAGGAATTTATTTCAGGGGGAAATAGGACAAGAGTTAAATGGGATAATCTGATTCTTCCCATAGGACCTGTTGATTTAGGATTACTTCATTTGAAAGTATACTTTAGAGCTACTCAGTTAAGGCTTGTATACATAACTCATGCAAAAGGTTAAAAACCACAGTTGAAAGGAATGAAGATAAAATTGGATGGGGGTCAAGAAATAAGGGGGACTAGTATTTTGGGTGCATGCCCTAAAGGAGAATATCAAGAGTCATATGGAATATTATATTTATAAGACAGCAGAAAGTATTCTAAAAACTAAGCCAACACTGGAATGGAGAAAGGAGATTTTACCAATAGGAATCACTGAAAGGATTTTTTTTATTTTATATTTTCTACTTTCTATTTTCTATTACTGTGCATGTGCCCTTGTCACTTTTTTTAATGTCTTGTTTAATAAAGATGTTTAAAGAAAATGATGTTTTTTGAAGGCAGGACCTGAGCAATTTATGTAATGAAGTAAATGATAATTGTTTAAAGAACATATACATATACTACATGAAAATGAAAACGATACTGTGTTTGTTTTCTTTTCTTTTGTATTGCTTGCTGAGTGTACCACTGTCATTTAAAAAAAATGTCATGTTTAATAAAGATGGTTAACTCATTACAGCTTAGTGATGCCTCCAGGTGTTCCTGTAGTTACATCCTATGGATAACTCCAGGATCTAATATGCCATGTTTATATTTGCATTAATAAATCCAAAGCAATGTTACATGCTAACTATTGAAAGATTTCTTCTTAAATCTTAAATGATGGGTGGCACAGCTGCACTGATATTTGACCCCTGCCTAGTGCTGCTGAAGAGGTATTAAATGCTGTTTGTATACTTTTTGTCCCGGCACCTTTCAATAAACACACCACACCAAATGACATTTAATGACCTTTATTAAACTTTCATAAACATAACTTTATTGAGGAATATTTTAACTTCTTGATCATCGCATGAACATCCATAAAACCATTTACTAGGCAGCATAACCCTGTTCACCCTAAGCAAATAAACAGCATCCTCACCTCTGCTTGCTTACTTTTACTCAGCAAGCAGCATCCCATCACTCACTTTCATTTCCCAACTCATTGAATTGAACATTCAACACCAGAGTTGGAACAGAATAGTGATAGACAAATCTCTTCTCTGCATAAACACCAAATCTATAAAATAACCACACAATCCTCAATGTTCCTAAAAGAGGAATGGAGGATGGGTAGCAAGTTCACACCAAAATCTGATCCCTTACCTAGTCACGCTCACACAAAACCAGTTAAGCCCCTCCTTGCACTTACCTCATTTCCTTCGAACCCTCCAACCTTTCTCAATTTAACCCTTCCATCCCCACCAAACTAACTCCCTTCCATAACCATCTTAACTCCCATTACTATTCCTACCTGAACCTCACCTAAAGATGTTCCTGGACAAGTTAGTTTGTTCCCAAACCTCATTTGTCCCATTCCCCTTCAATAAACACACCACACCACACCAAATGACCTTTATTAAACTTCCATAAACATACCTTTATTGAACAATATTTTAAGTTATTGATCATAGCATGAACATCCATATAACCATTTACTAGGACAGCGTAACCTCACTCACCCTCACCAAATAATCAGTGTCCTCACCTCCAGTCATTTACTTTTACTTATCAAGCAACATCCTTGCCTTCATTTGCTTAATGTTACTTATCAAGCAGTGTTCTTACCTTCACTCCTTAATTAAAGTTATCAAGCAGTGTCCCAATGTTCACTTTCATTCCCCAACTCATTGAATTAAACATCCAAAACCAGAGGGAGAACAGAAGAGGGACAAATCTATTCCTTTTCTCCGCCAACCAGCCCGACACAGGCTGATCCCCCTAATTCTTTCCAAAACCTTCAGCAAACCCTCCAAAATAAACCTTAGTATACATTAAAGAGGTCCAAACCAAAATCGTTCAGGTGTACTCACTCCTGTTTGAACCAAAATGGATCCCTGTCATCAAATCCCAATGCCCTATCATAAAAATAACCAAAGCAACCAGTTGCCTAACTATCCCAAAATTAACAAACTGATGAGGCCTCTCCAAAGCCAAACTAACAATGGTACTACCTCCATCCATACAATATACATACCTGGTTATAACCTCTTTAAAATAAACAGATCCTTACTTATCTTAGCTACTAACTGAATTATTCCCAGATTGTTACCTGCCAAATTTAACACCAGGACTCTGAGGAGCCCAGTTCTACCCAAAACAATCCAAACCCAATTGTGTGCCCTCTGGCCTAACTGCAGCCCCAATTTTCTGCCCGGTGGATATAAGAATAACCAAAATGAGATGTCATGTCCTAGAAAATGAATTTAATACTAAGCCAATTGCTGTACCCAATTATCTAAGATAAGACAAGAAAACATTTGATGACCAATACTATCTGCCTGTCCTTCCCCAACTGATCTGTTTTAGATTTACACAACTAAATACACACAGAAGCAAAAACTACTGAAACATCCTACCAAACAAGCAACCAAAACAACTCTGAAACCCTAATAGCTCCATAATAAATCCTTAAAGGGAATGCCACAAAGTACAGTCCAATGAATCTCCATTTACCAATGCTAATACCCACAATAAAACCTTCAAAACATGCCTTGTCAATAGTCATCATTTGTCAGTCTTCACACTATCAACCTTACCCTAACCCTTCAACATACAAACCATAAACCAAGATTTAATAAAATCACATAACCCTGCCACCCAAGCAACTATATTAATTACAATTAAGGCCACCTTGACAGACTGTACTGCCTTACATTGTTCTCAAGCCTGAAACAAATATCTCAACAACAATCCTTCTCACCAAACTCCTTCTTCCTCAGGCAGCTGCAACACAAATTTAATAAAATCTTGCAATGCTCTATCATACACATTCCTTTAAAAACTGTCCAGGATTCCTGTACTATACATCTGATCATTACAAGCCAACCTGACACAGCTTGTCTGGCAACACCAGTGGCTTGTACTACTGCCATATTGTCCGAATTAAATTTAACCCTTTTCTTCTCGCAATTTCTCCAGCTAGACCTTCAGTGCCAAACAAATTGGAACTAACTCCAAACAGTCAACATCCCTCCTCCAATCATCCTTCCACCCTACCAACCAGCTAACCACAAACCATTCCCCCAAAATATGTCCCAGCCCAATACTTCCCACCTTATCCATAAACAATTGCAAATCCCCTTGAAAAACCCAAGCCACCTGCCAAAGAGCCATACCATTAAACTGCTTCAAAAAGACAACCACAATGCTAAGTCAGCACATACCAGCTTATTAACCCTTACCCAATGATGTTTGCCTTTTCCCTGTTCAACAAAAAGACCACAAACCCATAAAAACAATGACATGGATGAACTGCCTGACATACAAATGTCAGGAGCCAGAAGAACTCCATAACATCTTAAATCTGCACCTTGTCCTTGGATTTCCTCACCAAATTTTCTCTTTCAAATGTGTTACCTTCACATCTGGTAAACAAAACAAACCATGGCCTGCCTCCACTAGCAATCCCAAAAAACAATACCTTACTTAAACCTTCTAACTTCTGCCTAGCCAATGGAACACCCAGTTCCTTACCCATCCCCCAAAATACCTGCCTAACTTCCAACGATCCAGCAAACCCTTCACCTACTCTTAAGAAGCCATCTAGATAAGGTACTGCCTCCTAGCAGCCCACTCACTGCTGCCAAAGCCAATGGAGAGCAGTGCTAAACCTCTCAAAGTAGAACAGACTACAGAGCATCCTATCGGCATAGTCTTGTCAAAGTTATATTTAAATCCAGCTACCCTGCCAATCAACGGCCACTCTTTCTCTCAAACTAGTAATAAATGAAAAACATATTCAATATCTACCTTCACCAACTATGGGTCCGTAAACTCCCAAATGACCTGCACTGCATCATCCATAGATGCATAATTGACTTTACATCTTTCCCAAACAAAAAAATCATGCACAGAATCCCCTTGGGATAAGACCAGTGGTGAATCAAGTGAAATTCCTTGCCGACTTCTTAGGAAACAACCCTAATGGAGAAACCTTAAAGCTGTTAAAGGGAGGAATATCAAATGTACCCAATAACCTACCCACCCACCATTCCATCTCCACCTCCTTCAAGGAACACAGATTCCTACAAATTGACCCCTTCCTTCCCACCCCTGATTGAATAGAAAATCCCTCAGAAAACCCATCTATTAATTCGACTGCAACTGCTGAATCAGGAAATTGCATGAGAAGATGACACAATACCTGTACATTAATGAGAAAATGCATCCCCTGGTCTTCCCTTTGACCCATGAAAAGACACCTTCCTTCTACTCCCAAAAATTTCTCCTGCCCTGACTACCCAGAAATCCAAGAAACAATAAAGGTAACCCAGCTGTTGTGAACTCAGATTAACCAATTTGCCTTCACAGTTGCCACCTGCACAGCTGAATACATACCTGCACTCCTCAACCAGGTGTGCAAAACCTACATGCCACCCACAAGCAACATCCTGCATTAAAACCCCAGCATACCCCTTTCCCAACCCCCACTAGCTTACCCCCCTAATGGCTCTAAGGTTATTTGCCATAGTGGCTAGCTAAATGTCAGGATGTCTCACATCCCAACACAGTGATTGAGCCAGTGCCTGCCACTTCCAAAACCACAGATCATACCATAACCAGGCATTCCTGGCCCACAGATGCTGTGCCTCATAGATTGTGAGAAAATAAAAAAAAATGGTAAGGCCAAAGGTGGTATCCTTCTACAACTGAACCTCCATGTAACAAATGAACCCTAACACTCAGTTGTCTCATGTCCTTGGCCACAGTTTACCTATCATCCTCTACCTCAAGGCCACTAAAGCTGCCAAAGGTCTTACCATTTGCAGTGTCCAATTCCATCAGACATTGAACCCCATCCACATTAATTAATTCAAAATAGCGACATACTTCCCCTTCTAGATCTTTCCTTTAACTAAAACAGGTACATGAGGGGGTCAAAAGACCATCTCTTCCCTTCCTCCAGAGCCTGCTTAGCCAACCAATCATCCACCCAGTTTTCAAAGTCCAACCCAACCTCATGCGGTTGTGACTCCACCCTGCCTGTGGACAACGCCAAACTCCCCAAAACCCAGACTAAACTCTCTTCATCACCAAAAGCCTCCTCATGCACCTAGCCCTCTTTACTAAAAAAGGGTGCCCCCAAACCTCTGTTATTCTTCAGCTGCATCACCTGCTTTACCCTGCCCATGATGTACCTCATCTTTACCTGTCCCCTCACAATTCACAAACTGCACCACTCTGACGTGCCTAAATGAACACATAACAGTGTGCCATTACCTCTGACCTCACTGCACACCACTCCAGTGGCCAGCTGTGGGTCCTGTTACCACTGGATGCTCCAGTTCTGCTTCTTGAAACAATTCTTCAGCTTACACAACAATAGCTGCCTATTTCTGCCTCAAAGCTCATGTACCAGCCATCTAGAAAAGAGAAACAGTATTACTAGACAGAAAAAAAGTGTAATTGATGTCATACTCTCCGATTGAAATCCTTTAATATTCCCTAATGCTCCCCATATTGGCCTCTCAACCATACAAGCAAGAAACCTACCATCTACAATCAACCCAGTCTGAAGTTTTGCCACAAGCTATAAATCTGTATTTCACTTAGGTGCTATGCTAAACATAACTCAATCTCTATGAATTATGCCCATCCCTGTCCCTTCACACAGCGAACTGCTGCATTATAATAATGAAATTGTTAAATAAAAAGTGGCCATACCTCTCAACCTCCTGCCACAGGGAATCTGGATAAAGCCTGAACTAAGTTTGAGACCAAAGCCAAAGTACTTAAAAGTGACAGATTACATCCCTGACTTTATCACGCAAAATGTTGCACCTCCTGGCACCATGGCTTTATTTTTCAAATAACAGTTACATAAGCTATGGCAAACGATGTGCAGGTGTTACAGCCAAACATTTGCATTTTAAATGAATCCCTACAAAATACAAGTGTGTGCAATTTTATGACACTTGAAATATAATTATACAGCTAAGTTTATTTTCTGGAAATTGTTTCCTTCCATTAGTTTTCCATAAGTGTTTTTAACCTTTTTACACATATAAAAGAATTTTGAAAACATCCTTACTGCACTTGCGTAAAACTATACATTATAATACTTGACCTTTAAATCATATTCACAGATTTGCAAAAACTTATTCACATAATATCTAACACAGTTAATTTCTGGTCTCAACGTAGCAAAATGATAGTTTCCTTCTGCATTTTCCTACAGCTCTCTGGCAGTGACATGATGTAGTGACAACAGGCCAGAATAATAACAGGATTCATGTTACATGACTGCAAACCTCAGTGGTTTGCCTGAACACACCAATGCTTTGAGCAACAGAATGAAACTATGATATAAAATTCTGGACCTACCGCCAGTCTAACACCAATCCTTTTTCTTAATGCCAACCTATTTTTTGTTTTGAAGCTGAGCCACATTTTATTATGGAGGCTTGTAGACTGCTTACACTGAAACACCTCAAAAAAAACAAGACCACAAGGCCTATGACTGTCATAAATACCATATAACACTCTTGAGCCCTTAAAAATAAAACAATCGTATATAACCATGGAGAAAACAAGGATGCCAGTATAATATTATTAAAGGATGTTCAAATGGCAATAATGATATATCTCAATTCAATGTCCAACATTTTTAGAAACCAGAAGGCATAAATCTCCTCTTGCTGCAGTTCACATGCACCTCAGAGCTCTCTCTTCTAGTATTTCACAGTTGCAAGATATGGAAAGAGCTGTGTATATCAGAAAGCCATCTGACTACATAGCTACTCTCAACCAGTCCAACCATACCCCCTTGACCATTAATCTCACTATTCACATGCAAAACTAATGGCCGTTGCTCACGGAGATCACCTCACCTGCAAACCAGCTCCTGCACTTGGGAACCACCTCGGAACAGTGTACCTTCCCCCTGCACTGCACCCTAGAGCTTCTACAACTCCTTAAGTAGAGCAAGCTAACACTCTATATCCCTGCAACCTATATGAAATGTGTGAGCTTTTTTTTACTTGCCTTTGCAGACCCAGCTACCCATATTAACTTTAACTGACCCCCTTGCAACATGTAGCAAATGCGGCGACCAAGCTACTGCCTACCCATCTGGTCACAGCCCCAATCCCTCTACCATTAGTCATGCTACACACATGTGCAACTACTGGCCATCCTTTGCAGGCATCACCAAGCCTGCAAACATGCTACTGGACCCTTGCAGTAACTATACACCTTTCCAACCTGAATACTTAGGCATAACTCATACTGCAGTTGCTGGCAGAGACAACATGCACAAGAACACACCCAACACCTTACTCTACTGTACTTGAGAGAAGTTGGACTAAAAAATAGCACAGTAGTTAATCACATTTCCTGTGGCCCCACTATCACCAATACAATGAAGAGAAAACTAGCGAAGAATGCTATAGCTCTGCAACTGACCAACAAGCAACCAACAGCAAGCAACAAAACAATCCAAGTCATTACCAACACCCAGCAAGAGAAGTCAGGGCTCACTCCTAAACACCCTATGTAAAACTAATAAACTGCATATCCAGCCCATAGAATACCATGAGACTGTATCAAACCAAATGTACCCCTTCATGCCCCAACAAATTATCCCAGCCAGTGACATACTTAGCGAGAAGAAGGGTTAAGAACTGGGAAAAGAAAGAAAGAAAAAAATGTATATATGTGAATATATGTGAATATATATATATATATATATATATATATATATATATATATATGTATGTCTCACCCAGGACCGCTACCACTACTGTTTCTTAAGGTCTACTTGTCCTCTGCTGAATACCTACAGGTCATCTCAGATGTAGCACTTGCCATAGCAAGTTCATGCCAAAATCTGATTCCTTACCTGGTTATACTCACACAAAACCAGTTAAACCCCTCCTTCTACTTATATCATTTCATCTCAATCCTCCAACTTTCCCAGTTTAACTCTTCCATCCCCACCACACTAACTCTCTTCTACTACCATCTTAACTCCCATTACTATTCCTACCTGACCCACACCCAAAGATGTCCCTTGTTCCCAAACCTCATTTACTTATATTGTTATAATTTTCAATTTTTTTTTCTAAATATATCAAGAACGAAATTAATATTTACTGTGTTTACTATGACTAATAAAATCCAGTTTAAGACCTAGAATCTAATTAGCGGTACCACTAAGAAAACAGTGTTTGTGTTAAACTGTTTGACATTTACATCGCTTTAGTAGTTGTGACACCCCACCACTGGCCCAGTAATCAAGGAGCCTCAATCCACACCACTAGCACCAGTGGGGGACATACTTTGGGAGGATGATAGGTACAAACACAGTATTTCCAGACACAGCTCTCTGCATCAAGTGCAATTTCCCTTAAGAGCACACAGAGACCACAGTCAGTCTGGGACTGGTTTCTCCCTCTTTCTCCAGATCCCAATAAGACTCCCTACTGGCACAGCTATAGAGTTCAGATCCCAGCTGAGTGGCCAAGCCAAGACTTCCAGCACCCTGTCTGTCCAACCAGTGCTTTGTATCCTTGCCCAAGTAGCTGACGCACACACCCTTTGAGATTTGATTTATACACACACACACACACACACACACACACACACACACATGCACCAGAACACACACACACACACACACACACACACACACACACACACACACACCTGGGAAAGGCCGGCATAGGTTTACTAGCTATGCCCCCTTCTGCCCAGACTATAAGGTAGTTTTCACTGCCACCAGCCACTCCTTATCAGCTACTTTAAGGCCCATTACAAAGGGTGTCCAGTCTTACTGTGTAATGTTACTATTAATCCAAATGGTAGTTTGACCAAGAGCAAGGCTATTAGGAGTGTCCCACAGTGTCACCAAATAAATATGCAAGTACTATCAGAACTTAAATATGTCTCATAAATATCAGCCAAAATGAAAGGTTTAAATATATTTAATAAGAAATAATAAAAGAACAAGAAAATACTCAGTCAATAATTACAGTTACATCAGAGTTCAAAATCAAATGAAATATTTAAAACAACATTGCAGGACAGTCTAAAATAAATAAAGAAAACATCTAAATTAAGCTTTTCTATATTCCTGACTATATCTAAAATAATTATACTGTTCCCTAGACTTACTTACAAAGCAAGCAAGACAGATGTGGTGAGTAGATCTTCTTGTCAGGTCAAAGATGAAATACAGAATGTTATCTCTCTCTCTCTCTCTCTCAGAGACTTCCCAAATTAATATCTCAAACAGTAATATTGGGAAATTTGCAGAATTACATAATTTCTTGTCATCTGACTTCACTTCCCAGGATCAAAACAACCATTGATACCAGCTGATAGCATTTAGCATCTACCTGTAAAGCACATAAACAAGGGCCCTTCATAGATCTAAGGCAGATCCTGGAAGTCATAAAACGATAAACTCTTCCAAGACAATACAAAAAACTTCTAGTTTATTGTGTTGTTACTGCACTGAAAGTGAGAGATAGCCCCTTGGATTCACGAAGCTCCCTGCAAGAATAAGGATATTCTTGCAAGGAGTGGTTCATGTCCATTTAGGATAGCAGTGCACCTTGCATATGCATGAAGGTGCACTGTTATCTAAACTAAATGGAAATGAACCAAGAGCGATCCGCAGGGGGCATGTGTCAGCCGTGCCTGCACCTGAAACACACCTCCTTCACTCTGAAAGTGCCATATGGCACTTTCTGACATAGATGAGTGTCAATCTGTATAATATTAGAGCCTGGCTCTAATATCATATAGTAAACGGGTGTCCACAGTGGCTAAAATGTAAATAGCTAACATTTCAGTGTCCATTGACACTGAAAAAAAAAATAAAAAAAAAAAAACACCTAGAAGGAAGCAGCCTTCAAGTGCACAACCCTAAATGTATGCACTCTTGCCCTACATGCATGGAAGCAGTAGGGCAAAAGGAAAGGAATAAAAAATAAAAAAATCTAATAATATTTTTTTTTCATGAAATAAATCCGAAGTTTAAGCGCTGTGCAGCTTGTTTGCATGGCGCAACACTATGCTTAGCCTGGCTGAAGTTCTGAAAATGATAGAAAAGTGCTACTTTGATAGAAAACTTTATCAAGCTGCTGTAGTGTTGTGGTACTGCCATCGCATACCATGTAGAACATGTTTAGATTTAATCCCCCCTCTGCAAAATTATTTAATAAACTTTTAAGGAATTTGAATGACAGATGTAGATGTCAATCATATGGCTCACATATAGCACAGTAAGGGTGGGAATATGTAAAATATAAATGTAAAAAATAAGTTATAAGTTTAATGAAAAAAAAATAGATTTAAGCAATGCTTTGCTAGTGTAAGCATTGCCTTCCTGCCGTCAGCTCTGCTTAGCTTGTGTAAGCATTGCTATGCGGATTTGCACGGAGCTAAGAATAGTGCAGCATATTAAAACTGGCCAATCAAGAAAAAGTGCAGGAAAACTGCCCTATTTAAACTGCCAGGTGGGAATACAGCCATAACCACTTGGGATTGCACACAGCAGGACCAAAATGTCTGGCGTTGGTGAAGGTGTGCACTTCTGAGTGCAATGTTGGGCCATCCAGGAGTCCAGGGTCATGGTTGGGCTCCTAGTTAAAAACCATGATGGCAGGCTGCTGCAGGGCCAGTACCAGGGCTCACAGTACAAAGTGGAGGCCTGGGACCAGCTTGCATGTGATCTCAACAGTGCCACTGGCATACCTCAGACTAGTGAGCAAGTAAGTCATCACAATAATGACCTGAAGCGGAGGGGGGGGTGCACTCTTGGAACAGTGGATCCAAGAAGCCCAAGCACAGGATGTCCCACCTGTCTGTAAGTATGCAGTCTTATGTATCTCTAACTAAGTATGGAAAAAGTTCAACTTGTGACTGTGCAGGTGTGATTAATGTGTGATATCTCCCCATACAGCTGCTGTGGAGAGGTCCCAGAATGTGTAGGCTCATGCCCAGTGACTGGCCCGGCTGTGTAGGCATTATGGTGAGCACAGAATACCCCCTAATATTAGCAGTAAGAAATCAAAATTATAGTAATGGTAGTACTGCCTATATATATTACTGTGCTGCGAAAGTCAGGAATAAATGCCTGTGTCAGGCTGCCAGTATTACAATGGAGTATTCCCAGCTGCTGTGTAATACAGATATCAGTAGCAAACAAGGTGCAATATGCAGGAGAGGAATATTAGAATATGTATGAGTGTGTCTGAGTGAACCTGCCAAGAAAGTGCCATGTCAGGGCTACTGTAACAGTTAGAAATGAAAAGCATTCCCCTGTGCAGATCAGGCAGGAATAGTAATTGTGGATTTCTGAGTTACATACATATACATACAGATATGTATGCCGAAACTAATAAAGGTGATCCCAAACACTGTTGTGTGTCATCCCATTTGTACCTGATAAATAGAAATGTGTATGTCCTGCAGAATGCATTAGCTCAGGTGAACTGATTTAGCACTGCTTGTCTGCATACTTTAGAATGGGCATGTCAAATAACTGGAAAAAAGCAACAGCACATAATCCCATCAGAATGTGTTTTACTTGTTTGTCTGCCAGCATTGACCTGTGTTAACCTTTCAGTTTCAGCCATATGTAGCTGTGAATGTACTGAGAAATGTATAAGGCTAACAGGTGCAGACTTAAAACCAACACTGTGTACTCAGGAATCTAAATTGCAGTATGTAGTTGTAAAACAGTCAAATGTGCAATCCAGCTAATGAGCACGTTTCATACCAATGTCTGCTGTGTATGCATAATTTGTACTGAAAATGGGAAACAAATAATGCAACATGTCATAATAAAAGTACTGTGCACAAAAATATGTACTAGATAGAAATGTCACAAGCCACACACACACAACACCTCCCCAGTAGCTCAGTCTGATAAGGACTAGACAAGTAGTTCAATTTTGCACACACAGCATGGTTTGAATCCAGGGACCTCCACTAACATCTCAGTCTGGTTCTACAGTTGTAAACTGCAATCTGAATAGAAAAAATAATGTACTGCAACACATACATCTTCCATACAGAGCACACAGGTAAAGAAATCTGAATATAAATACTAGTATGATGTGTATAACTGTGAAAGGTGTACAATTGCTGTGTTCATAGGTTCATAGGTAGGTACTAGGCTATCGGCCCTGGGGCCTATACAAGCCCAGCCAAAAAGGTACCCTGGCTTTTGCCACCCAAGAAAATTATTTTCCTGCGCCATTGTCGAGCAGAGCCACAGAGGTGATCCTTGGGGTGAATTTCCTATTTCCCATCCAATCATCAAGATTTTTCTTGAAGAGTGCTAATGAGGAGCTTTGTTTGATATAGATAGGTAGTTTGTTCCAGAGTATGGGAAGTCTCTGGGACAGGAATCTATCCCTCCGGCATGTTCTGTTTATTGTGGTGACAAGGTTTAGGTCCCTAGAGCGTGTAGCTCGGAGGGATTGGGATTTCTTTAAGTGGAGCATGTCCAACAGATCTGGGTTTGACATAGCTTTGTATGTTAGGCAGAGATCACCTCTGAGTAGGCGATATGCGATGGAGTAAAGCTGGAGTTTTTTGAGTTGATCAGCCCCAGTCCTACAAATAGATGCAAGCTAGACATCCACATTCTGCAGTCTGGCACAGACAAGCCCCTCAAGTGTCACTCTGTCACAGATAGTTTCCCCAGTTGCCAAGAAACCTGCACACAGAGAATATCACAGTAGATGCATGTGAAAGGCACAACACACTATCCAGGGCCTGCAACTAATATGTGAATCTGAAATATGTGTATAAACAGCAATGTAATGTGCACACAGTTCATTTGCACAAGCCCACAGGTAAAGAAATTGGTATAGAAACAGGTCTGATGTGTATAACTAAAATAAGGGTACAATTGCTCTGTTGATATCTACAGCTGTTGATGTGCTGTAGCAGCCCCATGGCCCAGGTAGAGTGTAAGTGTGGCCAGAATGTAGAGTAGGGAATAGTAGTGTACTGACAAATATACTTGATAGCAGTTGTCAATTGAATCTGTTCCCTTCCCCCACCACTTAACTGATCCAACCATCACACTGAAACCAACATGGGTATGCTCCTAAACAAACCTTTACTGTTGGGACCATTGTTCCATTTGGTTTATCATTGTTTAAACTGTCTGCATACTAATATTCCCTGTTGAATAATAATGACATACCACTAACTGGCATGCAACCCTGAATGCCATTCCATATATGCATGGGTTCTGTTTGCTATGCCAGTGTTATAATCACACTGTTTTGGGTAAATGGGAATATCCATGCATGCTATTTTGACTAATGTTGTAATGTGTTGTGCATGACTAACCAATATTAATTGTTAATTTCCACACCATAGCACATATGGGAATGCAAATCCCAGTCGACCCACTGCTCCCACCCCACATAGCCGAGGGACTGGGTCCCAGCATGTCTGGGGCCCAACCCAGACCTCCCTCATCTACTGGTCCTGCATCACCCTTGGGTGGAACCGCTGCAGAGGATGGGATTTGCCCCCCCCTGCAAGTGGGCACGGTGAGGATGTTGTCATCCAAAACGAGGTCTGTGGCATAGTGTGCAGTGTCCTCCAGAGAGAGCTGGATGACTGCCTTTGCCAGGTGGAGGGCAAGCTGTCTCAACTAGAGGAGCAGGTTGCCCCTCCAGCCCAGCCCCCAGCACAGCCACCTTTGGGGCTATGAAGGAGTAGTGGTGACTGCCATCGGGTGGTGCATCAGTACCACTACTACCATCTGGAAGGCTCATGAGCCTCAGACCCCCAACCACCCTCCCCATCAAGGAGTTTACCCTCCCATGTGTCATACACCACCCCTGTCTACTGTCTTGTCTGTCTTGTCTGTCTGCAAATGCAACCTCTCCTACCAAACATCTCTCACCACACTTACCAATAATCCTTCCTTAACATCCCACTCTCATCTTAAAAAAAAAGGGCATCTATCCAACAAAAAAATCACGTCCCATACATGTCTCTGCATTTCTCCCAGAAACATGTACCCATCACACAATCTAACCCTACCAATCATCCATATTGTATGATGCCCACACAACTCCCAGTAGGATGTGAGGCTCCAAATTCTAAATTTCCCACATTGAAAGCAGCTGTTGCTGCCAAAGAAATGCAGAGCTATGGTAATTCCCTACACCCGTTCTGCACATCCCTACTTGTTTCTCCTCTTATTTGCCCCCTGCTAGCCCCAATTTCACCACTTTCCTATCTCCCTTTTTTTCCTTTCTTTATTTGAAATTAGCATGGGTTTAAGCAGCCGTAAGCAGCCGTAAGTGAAGCTAAGTTCAAATCAGCATCGCTTAGCTCCACGCAAACCCATGCAAACCTGCTTATATCTGCTTTAAAGTGCCTTAGTCACTCTGTCTCTATCAGCCCCTGTTCTGCCCAGCAACAAAATAAGCAACCCTTGCAAGTCTCAAACCTAGAACCCTACACATTATAGCCAAAGCAATTTACCACTAAGCCATTTCAGATATATACAGTAGGGGGAATGTATTTATATATGTAGATGTCTGTACATATATATATATATATATATATATATATATATATATATATATATATATATATATATATATGTCTATATATATATATATATATATATATATATATATATATATATATATATATATATATATATATATATATATATATATATATATATATATATACATCTATATATATATTTTTTCTACATATCTCTCTCTCTCTCTCTCTAGATATATATATATATATATATATATATATATATATATATATATATATATATATATATATATATATATATATATATATATATATATGTCTCTCTCTCTCTCTCTCTCTATAT
>NC_056725.1:1837547113-1837587113 GCF_019279795.1 Protopterus annectens | reverse complement strand
AAGATCAGCAGGACTCAGACAGAATATATGTGTGTATATATACAGTAATAAGCATGTGCAAAATGGACAGTTATGTCTGGTGTGAAATCCATGCTGGGAACACATTTCCCTTGTTTGTGAAGGTGAGATTGATATGTTGGGGAAGGATAGTAGGTATATATGGGGAGGTAGGTTTGGTTGGAAGACAGACAAGGCAGCATACAAGGATGGTATATGACACGTGGTGGTTAAACACCTTGGATGGGGAGTGGTGTTTGGAAAGTGGAAGCCCATGAGTCCCCAAATGGAAAAAAGGGACCAAGGTCCCCACCCATGTGCAGTCACAACTGCACCTTGATGACTCTGAAGGTGCCTGGGCTGGGGGCTGAGCAGAAGAAGCATGAGGACCCTGTAATTGTGTACTGAGGGCCTCAAGGTGGTGTAGTACATCCCCCAAGTCTCTGTGGAGCTCCCTATGCACCAGACCCTAGACCTGACTTCAGGTGACAGAATCCTGTCTGTGTGTGCTCCCAGGGTGGGGACGAACACCATCCCCTGAGGTGGTTCCACCTGAAGGTAGTGCAGGACCTGCAGATGATGAGGTCCCGGGGTGGGTCCCAGATGTGCTGTGGCTTGGTAACATGGCTAGATGAGGTGGGAGAGGTGGTTCTGCTAGGAACTGACTTCCCAATCATGTTATTGTGTCACAGTTATAGAACATATGTGGGTAGTAATAGTCCACACATTCAAGGATTATGTCTAACAGCATGCATAGATATCCCCATTAACACAAAACACCAGATTTTGAGCAGTCACATAGCAAACAGAACACATGCATATATGGAACCATAGTGGCCCTTACAATGGCATACAGGTGACATTGTTAGCAACAGGCCACCAATGATAGTGTTTCAACATGGAACATGACTAGAAACACATTGCACGATTTGTTGTACAATACGATATATCTTCCAACAGTAGGTTTGCTGTAAACATACCCGGTGAGTTGTGTGTTCAGATTATTGTTGCAGACATGGTGGTGGGGGAGAAAGAGATGTGAATTAACAAGTATTATATCCTTGCAGTATGAGGTCCTCAGATCTTTTTTCCTCTTTATGTCTTTCAGGCACCATGTCTAGAGAGTTTTGCCAGTCTATTCCCCCGAGGAAAATGAGGTTATAATAAACCACCTGGTGCAGCACTACCAAACCCTGTTTGGCCTTACAGCCCATGATCTGCAAGAGAAGACCACCCTGCGGAACGAGCTTGTCCACAGGGTAAACAATTTCTGCCTGCATAACTGTAGTTATGAGCAGGTCCGACATCATTGCACTGACCTACTCTGCCATGCCCTTCAGCATGCTGCTGCAGTTAGGAGAGACCAGCTAGCCACGGGGGGGGGGGTCATGCCATCCAGCCCGCCCATGACACATGTTGAGGAGCTCCTCACCAGCTTCGGGACACCTGCTTGCCAGCAAAGACAAGACCCTGTGGATAGCATTGTGGAGGTGGAGCAAATATGGGGAATACATACCTTAACAAACAATGGAAGCATAAGTGTGCATGGATTCACTTCATAATCTCCTAATAGTGAAATCTTGTATTTCATTTTTTTGAGACCATGAAATCGAATCCACACAACACCAAAACAGCAAAACCGCGAATCCCAAAACCGCAAAATTTAAAACACCTAAAACACTGCACACACCAGACCACACATATACCACAACACGCACACCACAACATAAACAAAACAACACACATCCACAAACCTACAACACAAATAAGCAGGGGGGCAAGCCCCCCTGTACCCTCGATGAAGGGAGGCTGTGCCCCCCACATCCCCTAACTATATATATATATATATATATATATATATATATATATATATATATATATATATATATATATATATATATATATATATATATATATATATATATATAAACTAACTCTGAAATCACACAAACAGTAAACAAAAGCAAACACACATACACACACACACACACACACACACATTCTACAATCCCTCACACACACACACATCACATGTATCAGCACACTCACATACACTCAAACTCCCACTCAAACCCTTACAAAACACTCACTTACCTGACATAACACCTAAATCCACACACGGCACTGCACACCATCCACATACAATTCCAGATATTATGTAGCGTAAAGCTATAACCACAAATTTGAGATATTTGAATTTGTGATTATGCACTTTCGCTATTTTCAAATTTCAACTTTATAGTCTCAAGATACTGAAATTTGAAATTTTGAGATTATAAAGTGTTTCTGTGTGCATACACTCCAAATAACACATTGTGGAAGCAGTTTTTTGAGGTACTGACAACATTCACTCTTATGCACCTTCCAGCAAGTACAGGTCCTCAATGTCACACCAAGAAATGGTCTACTGTCCAAGATGTATGTCCATCACATTTGCCCACTCACCTGCAACACAGGCAGCCATGGCTTGCACACATCTTACAAGCCATGGAATGGATCCCATACCCAACAGGTAGCACATTATGGCGAACAGTGCAGACAGTCATGTATGTGACGAGGATGTATGGGACAACATTAATGTAGAAAATAAACAGATGGCCATTCAAGACAGATGATGATACATGTTGCAAACTGGTCATGGAGGCTGCCTATTAACATGCTGCAACACTGAGGGAGTTGTAGGAATGTCTAGCAAGTACTGGCTATGCAGTGCCTTTGTCGACAATCTCCTGGACTCTGCATAAGTGTGGCCCATGGGTTAGGGTAATCAGATGGGACAGTTGTTCCACAGGAGACATCAGCCAGGGCTCTCTACAGATAGCATATGCATAACATCAAAAGTCCCCCAAAGGCATGTGTTACAATGTGTAATGGTGTACCAGGACCAAGTTAGAAACCTACAGACAGTATCAATTAAGATACATGTGCTGCACAAGCAACACCTCACTCCACCTCAGACCCACCATCCCCATCTGTACCTTGCTGGTGCCAGTGTACACCTGTAGGTTTGTCATTCATTATCAAGGACTAGGCCGATACACATGGTGTTCTGAATTTGGGACACTGCAAAATGACACTCCTGTGTAACCCATAGTTGTCAAGCATCTGCAAAAAGTCTAAGGATGGGGAGGGGTGTCATCCTGAAACACAACAATGAACTGAAGTAAACATCCAAAGCTTGCTAAAATGGCTGTATCTGCACACAGTAAGGGTCATGAATTGTGGCAGACATAACCTGACTCCACAGCAATAGTGAAGGCACTGTGTGACCTCCAAGGGCTGTGCACATGAGTTGACCTTGCAATCTTGCAGAGTTGGGGACATTTGTAGGGCAGAATGAACAAATACTGGCAAGTGCAGATGGCCAATGCTAGTATACCCCTTCCAGGAATAGTGACTGCTGTAGTACACTTAATAGTTGGTGCAACAAACCATCATGTTAAGGGTGTGCACACTTATGCACCCACAGATTGTATGCATCTCAATCAGCAAATGCACAACTAACACATTTGTTTGATACTGCATTTGATTGCACAGGTCATATGTCATATATCAGGTTCATGTAATGTTAACATATGCAGTATTGTGGCCCAATGGCATATCAGGGAAGAGGGTGCCATGTCAATAAGGGTGTGTACACTCCTCATAGCCACAGTAAGGTTTGAAGGTTGTCAGTGTAATTGTATTTTATTGGTCATACATGCACTGCTGATAATGAGATCTCCAAATCAGACATCAGGCATTCACTATTGACATCTTTCCACATATCATCCCATATATGTGTCGGACAAACATATAGGGGCTGTGAGCAGCAGAGCAAAGATAACTGACACACATATACACATTCAGCAATGGTGTGTACACCTGTGAGGTATGGTGCACAGTAAATGCCAGGGTGCTGAACAGGTGCACAGCAATATTGTGTACATGGCTGCAGTGTGTTCCAGGGGAAAGGGCATCACCTACTAACACAACCCATGCATCACAGAGACATATAATGTTGGTAAAGGGATTGAATATAGCTTCAGTGCATGCTGTTGAGTGCCATATGTCATGCATGTTGACAGATGGGTAATGAGAGGTCTGTGTGTAATATCTTTGTGCAACATCACCTGCGTGAGAGAGTGTGTGTGTGTGTGTGTGTGTGTGTGTGTGTGTGTGTGTGTGTGTGTGTGTGTGTGTGTGTGTGTGTGTGTGTGTGTGTGTGTGTATACAGTTAAGCAATGACATACAGGTCTTAAAGTGCATTTCTTGTTTTCCCCTCACAGGTGGCGAAGTGGGTCAGGGTCTTTCCTGCAGGCAAACTGATGTTAGTATCCATACAGACACTGACAATGATGGTAGATGTGTTGAGGCACAGGCAGGGTTGTCAAGGACTGAAGCTGTGCCAGCATTTGACATCCCACTGTTATTCTCCCCATCCTCACCCACAGTCACATTGCCTATACATACCCCATCACCAGTGGCCATAGATGAGGGACAGTTGGTGGGTGGTGGCATGGGATAGGACTGTGTGGTGTCTATGGCACATGTGTCTGGATACAGCAGCCATAGCCAGATGGCCGGCAAGGTACCACACAGGCAGATGTACAAGGGTGCTCATAGGAGGGCTGCTGGTCATAATGCCCCTGGCAGAATTGCCACATCTGGCATCACCAGATGCATGTTTCAGGCCATCATGGAGGCACAGGCATGTATGGAATGGTATACCAGACAGGGTCTGAGGGTGCAGAGAGCTACTCATTATGTGGTTATTGACAACATCCATGATCTTGCAAGTGCCCACCGTTATTTTACAGAGGTCCTGGATAAATGGTTGGGTGAGATGGTGGTAATTCTTGACTGTGGAATGTCTGTGCTTGAGCATATGGTGGGAGTAGTGAGATGGCCACATGGATGTAGGCCAGCAACACCAACAGGTGGATGTCGACGTGGACGTGCAAGAAGTCAGAGCCTCTTCCATAGTGGCAGTACCAGCCCCAGTACTGCAGGGGAGGTGCTGCCCACACCGCAACATAGCAGGCCACATGCACATGGCCCTGGCCAGTCCCAAAAGGGACCCAGATCCAGCGGACATATGTCATCATCAGGGGAGAGTACCATATCGTGGCTTCTGCCTGGTGGTGCCATTGGAATCCCTGGCAGGCACAGTTCTCATGTCCATGACGAGAGATGGTGAACTGCACACCCTGTCAGGTACAGTCTGTTGCTGTCCAACAAACCCCTGTATAAGGCAGCCACATGGCAGAACTGTGTGCTTGCATGCACACACACATCACCAACACAACTAGGGCAACCCCATACCTACACACACCACATATGCACAGCCCAACTAATAATGAAACCCCTTTACACATACACATGATGTCAAACAAGTGGCTCAGCCTAGGTCTCTGACAAACCCATAACACACCCTGTGCATATGATGATACCTGTGCTACATCCCTGTCATCCATAACATTGATGCAGGGACAGGCTAATATGGTTCTGATGCACAATGTGACTGTACTATGGTGTACCAATGTAATGCTGTGTAACATATTTTCAGCACTAAAGTTTAATGCTTACATATCAGGATGTATAGCTGTCCAACCATGATGCATTATAGCTGTTATTAACACTGACTGATTGTGGTCTCCATAATGTATTCTGTTTGTATTGTAGGTGTCTATGTTGATATGCTGTTGTCTCCTACAAGGTTTATGGCACTGCAGTGACACCTTGACTGTGCCATATCCTGGGTACAGCTGAACACAAGTCACAGGTCTGTATAACAGTTACTGCATGTGCCACATGCCTGATAGGTCTGAGGGGTGTATACAGGTGAGTGCATGGTGGCTGATGTCAGCAGTCCTTCTGCAGTGAACAATGGTAAGTGTACTGGGTGGTACACACCACATGTTTGTGTATAACACACACACACACAAAAGCTTTGGTGTTGCTGCAATACACAGAGAATACTGCACACATGGATATATTTACTTTTGCAAGAAACCCATTTTAGTCTATGTAATTCCACCAAGACAGAATAGAAACAACATCACATTGAGAAATAATCAGTCTGCTAGTTTAATGTCATTGACAATGGTACTGTCAGAGTATATGTCCCCTTCTCCAATGTAGTGCAATCCTCAACTTGGTAAACATAGGTATGCTGGTGTGGGTGGCACAGCCCTACCCTTTGAAGGGTGTGGGGTGGTGTAGAACCGCAGATAGTGTGATTGACAACTACTTAACCTGTTAGCATGAACTGTACAGTATTACAGCCAACTAAGCGGGAGGATGCACTCAACAATGACTGCAATGATGGTGTCTGTGTCCACAAGATCCACACCTAGCTATATATACCAACCCCAGTATCGCTGTACAGATATACAGTGGGGAAGAGGGCATTTAAACATCTACTACTAGTTTTGATGGAATGAATTTCCACAAGATGATACCTGTGAAATGTTAGCATTTGCCAGTCAGTTCTCAGACAGATGACCTCCTAGGACAGGTATAATCTGCAAACTGAGGTAGATCCCTTCACATACACACACACTCTTACTTGGCAACACTGGGACTAGAACCCCTACCTAGGTTCTTAGTGCTACTAATGTGTGTGGCCTTAATTGCACACACCGCACAGCTCTTAAGATGAGGTGTGTTCCAGGTTACATGTTAAGTCAAGAACATCACCAGGCCTTGTACAGTATGGTAATGGGGGATGTACTGGTTGTTTATGAACAATACATAGTGTGACATACTGTCATATACACATTGACAAAAACATAACAGTCATACACATATCTGAGAGACCTGGGTTTATCAGTGCTAACTACCTTCCCAGTGTGTCAATTCTGTTACAGATAAGTTGCACACAGCACATGAATCATTGGGCTGGATAGTGTAATCAGTTACCTGTATGGTTGCTGGTGACAGTGGTTCCCAAACAGTGGACCTTGGGACATGTACTGGGGGTACTATGGTGTAAAGACAGTATACCGAGCACCCACACCTCACATTGTATATTATACTCACTGAAACCCATGATAATACTCTGACATAGCCACCATCACACATTGACCAGGACTGCAATACAATCCCTTGTCTATCTCAAGAGTGCTACTACAGGGATATACATCTATTGCACATGCCACAGGGATAGTAGGGTGATGCTTCGTCATGGCTCTCCTACGGTCAGGAACATCACTATGCCTTATACTGTGTGGCAAAGTGTATTGTATTAGGAGATTGTGGCCTCAGAATGCTGTATCCTACACATATACACACTTTCACACATAAATTCACTTTCCAGAACTCAGAGGTAACCCATGCCTATCTATCCATTTGTACAACACTGTTGTGCTGGTACTGCAAGCTCCAGGTAGCCCATAGAGTGAGGAGTGTAACAAGGTACATGTAATGTCCATTTCAGCAGCAGCCATATCTAACTATGGCAATGGGGGGTGTGGTGGGTATGAACGGCCTCAGGGTATTATCAACTACAGGTTCACAAACACACAAACACTGTTATTCTCAGTAATGCACACTGACACATTTGTCAGTACTAGGGTCCATAGGTGCAGATGTTCGTAGGTGTGTACCAGGATATTGTCCATGGAGAGATGGGAAGAGTAGGGGATGTGGGTACAGTGGTATCATGCCACCTGCCATTTGCCAGTAGGCCATCTATCAACTAATGCCACAGGAGTTATCCTCAAGGTGAGAGTTAAATGCAACATCCAATCATCTGGTTGCCTCTTACAGAGGGTCAGTGAGGTGCTCCAATTGACATGTATGCAACATGTATTACATAACACGGTCAGTGTCTGTCTTGGAGACTTGTACCCAAGCATGTTTTGTTGACTGTGGTAGTATAGTTGAGGTATTCATGGCATGTGGTGCATACACGATGGGGATTCCTAGCTGTGGCATTCATAACACAGCTGGGCAGACATGTCAGTGTCACTCAAGCATAGATTGCCTGTAAGCAGCCAAGATGGACACCTGACATCTGCACATCTGTACAGAGGACAGACAGACATCAGCTAGCCAACTGGTTATGCATTAGGATGACTGTGTTGACAGATAGACGTCTGACACTGATAGGTATGCCATTACTACATGACATGAGCACTCAATGACATATCCTATACACACAGTAGTCTACAGTTAATATCCACATGTCAGATCAATATCCAGTAGGAAATACTTAATGACACACAGCTCACACAACAACAACATGACAGTGAGGACTCAGAGTCCATCTTTGCATGCAGGGGTGTTTGGTTCCAGTACTACAATCTGCAATCTACTCTTACTTGGGAAAGCACTGTCAAAAGTAGTAATGTAATGATTGACTACATGCCAGTGTGACTGCCTATAACCTGGGATACTACCCATGTATGTATCACATTCAAATGGAAAAGAGTGTTGTACAAGCCATATATACTCAGGTGTCCCAGACAGTAGACTCACACTCCTTGCTACTATAATGACAGCACATAGACGGATGTTATGTACATGGAATTAAATACACTTATTAAAGATGTCATTACCCTGCTATTTCATCAGACTGGAATAAGATCACTGGTTACCAGGGCTGAGAAATGCTTAGCAGGTTTCAGCATTGCTGCAATATAAATGATAAGCAAGTTTGCGCACTGGTAAGCAAAGCTGAAATGGTGTAAGTGCCTATACATTTAAGTGTACGTTAGCACTGCTTACCATCATGCAAACCCACGCAAACCCTCTTAAAGCTGCTCAAAACTGTCTTAACCACTCTGTATCCAACAGTCCTTGTTCTTCCTAGCAACAAAATAAACAGCCTTTGCAGGTCTTGAAGCCAGGGTCTTATACACTGCAGTCAGAACAGCTAACAACTAAGCCATCACACCTGTGAAGACATTTGTTGTTTTTTCAAAAATATCTGTCAGTACACATACGGAGTAGTGGTGAACAACTGCTCTGACTTCTACATTTGCATAGTACTTGTTAGTGATATTAGTGTTGAATCAAGTATGTTGTATCTAAATATACACATATCAGATAAATACGTCTGAGAAGGTATATGCAACAGTCATGTTTACACATAACACGGATATGGATATATATATATATATATATATATATATATATATATATATATATATATATATATATATATATATATATACATATTTAGATATATGTTTATATGTGTACATGTACATACACATATATATTTATATATATATGCATTGCTATACATCTGTATATTGCATTATATATATAGTCATATATAGATCTATAAATATATATATATATATATATATATATATATATATATATATATATATATATACACACATATATATCTGGACATTAACATGTAGTAGAGTCATACCTCAGCACCAATAGTCACAACCTCTTAGTGCAAGTGGATGTCATGTAAGTATTGTAGGTATAAATGTAGACTTTTGCTACTGTAACAGGGGTTGTCTTAACAGAAATGTTGTCTGGGAAGTTACATCTGATATTGACATGTATGCCATCAGTTACTGACAGACATCATAAGATCATCATAGTACAGTACCACACAAATCACAGTAATGATCCTGTGGAATAAAGCAGGGATATGACAAATAAATGTCGACAGTCTGGCACACTCTGGTCAGTATAGAGGTATACACAGCACCCCTTCGTGCTCTACGTGGGGAGGTATCCAAACTACTAAAGTTATTTCACAAGGATGATAGCAGCGTCAAAACAAGTGCACGGGACACAGGAAGTGCACACAACAACATTATTGGTAGTAACTCCAGTTCGAGTGAACATTGTAGAGATCTGGTTAATGTTTCTGGAGTCGAATACAGGGTTACTACCCCTGTTACTTCTTCGCCTGACATTCCCAATGGTCAGGGGGACAAACTCAAACACGGATGTAATATTGATCTTCCTTGTTCTACAGGGAGAGTGGACAACAACAGGATGGAGATTAAAGACTTCACATTTGATTTTTCTTTCGGTAATTTAACCGAAGAAGCCAGAAGGGTTGGTACTAGACCGAAAACCACCCAACCAGTGCATACATACGGACAAGTTTTGGCTAAGGATTGTAAAACTACAGGTACTGTTAACCTTGTTTCCAGCGGCGCTTTTAAAGCCTCGTACAATAAGAACAAATATAATCTGAAAGAATTTTTTACTAAAGATTGTAATTTTGTTCATTCTAATGAACAGCGAGATGTCAGTTGTCCTGGCACCTTGCATGGAACTTTGAAAGATTATATTTATATGTTCGGCAATAAGTTAAATGTTATCAACGCAGTCAAATTAGACAATGCTTACTTGGCACACTGTATTTCCACTAACATTGTGCCGATGGGGCTGCGGTTTTATAAAGTGCCATTAGGCATTGACATTACATTTGAAGTTGAAAAAGAATTTGATGAGCTGTTTGACAGTTTTGGGATGCAGTTTATGAAAATGTTAATTAAACACAATGACATTAAGTTATGTAAATGTATTAGTGATGTTGAAAAACTTAACTATATTATTTTGAATGATTTAGCATTTCCTCAGTGGGAGAATTTGTACTATAAGCAATTCGAGACTGCTGAATATAGGGCTAAAAAGGCATTTGACAGAAAAAATAAAAAACTTTTAAGGGATATTGATCAGTACAAAAGGCATGTAGTTTATAAGTGGGGAAATAAAGTAAAATATCACTCTAGCTGGGGAGATGATATTAATAGACATGAAGGGCAGGTAGTGGACGACAGTGATGGTTATGACAATTTTTTTCAGGCACCCAACAAGAGACAGGTCCCAAAATGGAATCAAGGGGGAGGGTGGAAGAAGAAATATTAAATTCTAAGTCAGGGAACATTGATCCCCATATGACCATGTTTAGTTTACAAGATGATATTATTTGTGAATATAACAATTTCAAAATCTTTAATTACAGCCATGTTGAACTAAATCCTATTTATTTCAGCTTGTTATCTAAAGGTACGAAGTTCGTACCTACTACTAGATTTAATTTAGTGGACTGTCTAAGTGAATTTAAACAATATACTAGAAAATTGAATTTGGCCCTTATGTTTAAGGACCATACACAGGAATCTGTGTCTTATAACAAGCTGAAGAAAAAAAGTTGTTTTATACCTATTAATAACACACAGGTACAGAATTATGATAACAAAGTGAGTAGGGAACTATATAAGTTTAACAATAAAGCTTTCAATAAAAAGTGTAAGAATAATCTTACAGGGGAAGAAATGACACTACTGGAAGAGCTACGGACAAATAATAGCATTTGTATTATGAAACCTGATAAGGGTGGAGGAATTGTATTGTTTGATGCCTTTGCTTACAGTTCTATTATGCATGACATCTTACACAATTCTGGGAACTATACCACTGTTTCACTTAATGAAATACATATTGCATATAGGAGAATTGACCTATTTTTGGAGGATTTCCTTTTGGAACATAGAATTGATGATGATATGTATAATTTTTTGACTGTAGATTTTCCTTACATGGCCACCATTGTGGGTATTCCCAAGGTGCATAAGGACATCAACAATCCTCCTTTCCGTCCAATTATTTCTGGAAGCAAATCCAAAACTTTTCCCTTAGGTGTAGTCATTGACACACTATTGAAACCAGTTTATTTAAAAATCAAACACCTTGTGAAAGACTCTTGGGAATTTTTAAAGAACTTCCCAACACACCTTGATGGTAATGGGTTATTGTTCACCTCTATAGATGTAGTGGATTTGTTCTCCTGCATTCCCCCAGATGAAGGTCTTGCAGCCTTCACGAACAGCATGAGAAAACACACAGGATTTAGTTGGGATAGAATTAGTATGTTGGTAGATTTAATGAGTATTGTATTAGATCACAATTACATTTTCTTTGAAGGGGAAATGTTTTGGCAAACCAAAGGGGTGGCTATGGGGGCTGCTTGTGCCTCCATATACGCCAATTTGGTATTGCTCGATTGGGAGGAGTCTACCATATTTAACAGTGAATATATGAGGTCTATCAAGTATTATTCACGTTACCTCGACGATATCTACATCTTGTGGAACGGAGATATTGACACATTTAACAATTTTATACAATATTTAAATGACAGTACCAACTATCTTAGATTTACTTCGGAAAATAATGGTACTGGAGTAGCATACCTTGATACGTTAATTAGCTTTGATGGTAATAGATTTAAATCTAGGATACACAGAAAATCTACTTTTATAAACTCATATTTAGAATTTAATAGCAATCATCCTAGACAGCTCAAATATAACATCTTTAAAGGACAACTTATTCGAGCTGTCAGAATGACATCTGACTATAATGAAATGATTGATGAGGTCCGGTTTATCACTAGGCTTTTTAGAGAAAGAGGGTATGATGAAAAAATGATGTCAGATACAACTAAATATGTTATAGATGAATGGGGAAAGAAGTATTTACCCCTGTTGGGTCTTAATAGCGAAAACCATATTATTGGATTAAATTTGACAGATGTCAATAAACGCAAAAAGAACAGTACAGATTTAAAGTTTAATAGAGTTTGTATAGTAGAATTTGGTCCTTATTCACAAGCCGTGAAAAACATCATGACACGATATTGGCAAACATTTATTATTGAGGAAGATGCCTTGAATATACTTGGTTCTAAACCACTTTTTGTTTATAAGATGGGTAGAAATTTGAAAAGTATTCTGGAGAAAGGATTTCAACCTAAGAACATTTTGAATTCATACACATCTAAATGTGGAGCTTGCCACCAGTGTAAGGACATATTAGTGGAGAAACAAGTTACACTGGAAAATGTTAACAAAACTGTGGTTAGATTTAAGAAAGGTAATTGTAGAACCAGTATGCTCATTTACCTTGCTAAATGCATGTCCTGCCCAGCTTTTTATATAGGCAGGACAGAAAGACAATTTAAAAAGAGGATTTATGCCCATGGTTACAGCATTAGAACAAAGGACACCAAAAATGCACTTTATAGGCATATTAATAGCAGGGGTGATGAACATCATTTTAAGTTTGCCATTATTAACACCATACATGCAGATCCCAGGGGGGGTAACATAAAAAACTTCTTAGCCTATAAGGAATATTGGTGGCAATTATTCACTGATGCCATGACATATCCTGGAATAAATGATTCCATTTCAGTCAAACCTGTTTTGATGTTAAATAGATAATCTCAGCACCAGTTTTTTTATTTATTATAATACACCTACTCATCCCTAAGAACTTTTAATCAAATTCTTAATTAATTTTTAACTAATTCAATATATGTCACTTGTAGCTAGGTTTGTAAATACTTTTAAATTAGCAATTATGTTTATTGACTTAGTTTATTTTTGTACTGCAGTTCATGATATATATTTTTTTATTGTGTACTGCGGGTGCTTTAATTCTGGTTGCTTTTGGCGCCAATTTTACTTATTTAAATGTTTGTAGTTCAATGCATTTGTTTGGTCTGATGAAGCTCGTTGGATACGAGTGAAAGCGCTTACCAATTCACATTAAATCTTTCATTATTGCACTTTGTGTTTGAGCTGCATTCCTTTGGGTGATACCTACTGTTAGCGTGTGGCTTATCAGCGTTTTGTTTTTTGTTTAAGGTTGCTTGTTTGTCGAACTTTACGCTGATTCAATTGGGTTACGGAGTTGTTTGATGGTATATATATATATATATATATATATATATATATATATATATATATATATATACACACATATATATCTGTATATATGCAAACATATTATGTATAACATATGTCCATAACATGTAGTAGAGTCATACCTCAGCACCAATAGTCACAACCTCTTAGTGCAAGTGGATGTCATGTAAGTATTGTAGGTATAAATGTAGACTTTTGCTACTGTAACAGGGGTTGTCTTAACAGAAATGTTGTCTGGGAAGTTACATCTGATATTGACATGTATGCCATCAGTTACTGACAGACATCATAAGATCATCATAGTACAGTACCACACAAATCACAGTAATGATCCTGTGGAATAAAGCAGGGATATGACAAATAAATGTCGACAGTCTGGCACACTCTGGTCAGTATAGAGGTATACACAGCACCCCTTCGTGCAAGATGTATGGACCAAGCCTGAAAAGTGGATGTTTACCGCCATGTAAATGGAGATATCATGAAAATACTGGAATAGATAAGCTCACACAATTTATGCAATCATACATTGCTGTCTGTCTTGACACATAATAACTGAAGGAGCAGATGTCACAAGACCACATACTACCCACTTGTTAGTGACATACATCTGTACAGCATCCCACTGCTTTGTCAGAAATATACAACAGTTATGGTGGCCCAGCAACAGTACATCTGACAAATATCTGGACATAACATCTCACTATGTAAATACACTGAGCTGCTAGGCATGTCACAAAGCACTGTGCAAACTACAGGCAGACTGCCACAACACTGGCCTACATTTCTTATGGGGGAATACAGATGTACCAGCAAATATAGCAGGCTCTACAGGCATGTAACAGTATGGGGTAACAGACACCTGTGTGAAAGTGCATACCCACAACCAATCTGTACATAGTCACTGTCACATATGGTAAGCATACTTAATATTAAAGTATATGGACTGTGTGAACAACACCATCCTCATATGTGCCACTCACACATTAACCCTACATATACTGGGCCAATACACAGTGTATTCCAATGCCTGACTGTGGTATGGGACATCTGTCGGTCTGGTCCTACAAACATGTACACTGATAGGGTACCATACACTGGAACAGCATGCAACATTACATATAACAGGACCAAGAACAATGACATCTAAAACAGTCTGTACACAGGCCAAGGTACATATCCACAATACACACTCTGTTGACAATCACCATAAGTACACAGACCTCACTACTGTACACACTACAACAGAATGTCCAGGTTTTGTCCTCAAATATAAGGCCTACTATACATAACATGTCTAGCAGTCTGATATCTCACTAGCTTATCAGGTATGATGTCAGTAAATAATGATGTACTGAACATATACACCTCTTATTGCATGACGTACGTACAAAGGTTGACAGAGTTGTGGCTGGAGTTACAACTACAAGGGCCAATGTTGACATGTTGCTGTGATAAACCCAAACATTTGCTGGTGTAACAGGGTTTGTTGTGACATATGTCTTCTGAGGGATATGAAGTCATTAACTTACATGGCTGTCACCATGTACTGACTGCAATCCTGAGAGTATGCTACTGCATTTCTAAAGATAGGAAATGTGTGAGTAACACAACACATGTAAGACTCCAAACATTGGTCAGTCTGCAGATAGCCCTACAGGTGACAGCTTCCCCAACCACATAACACTGTCATGACAGATAATAAATCATGTAGAACAGCCATTTCCACACAAACCCTGTTAAACCAACATTACTTCAAATGTAGAAGAGCAATACTTACATTTTGTCCTCATGTCTGGAACATCCCCCTCCTGTGTTTTGGCCTGTCTCCACAGTGTATGTTGTAAGAGGTATATATCCAATTACCCTCTGTGATACTGTTTGTCAAACACCCACATGAAGTCCTGCTCACAGTGAAGGAAAAGGGCCAACACCCACATGAAGTGCTTAGTTATAGGAGTGTGTTTCCATGGAATTGGCTATAGGAATGATACCACAGCTGTTCCACATGCAATGAGCTAGTGGGGGACTGCAATTCATGCACAGGCCATCAGCTGATCATGAGCATCACTTACAAAACACAAGCTGCTGCCTAAGCAAAGCAGATGTACTTTTCCACATCCACCAGAGAGGGATTGAAAGAGACAGAATGAGGCAAAGTAAGAAAGGAAGGGAGCAGGAGAGTAAGAGCCAAGCATGGTTGTGCATGATCCATGGCTGGAGAGTGGTATCTGGGCATTATGATGGTTGCCTGTCATCATCATCATCTTCTTATGGCTGTTCCCATTAGGGGTCGCCACAGCAAATCACCTGTTTCCATTTCTTCCTGTCCTCTGCATCTTGCTCTGTCACAACAACCACCCGCATGTCCTCTCTCACCACATCCATAAACCTTATCTTAGGCCTTCCTCTTTTCCTGTTACCTGGTAGCTTCATCCTTAGCACCTTTTTCCCAAAAGGCATCCCTCCTCAGCACATGTCCAAACCAACGTAACCGTGCCTCTCTGACTTTGTCTCCAAACCTTCCAACCTGTGCTGACCCTCTAATATACTTATTCCTAATCCTGTCCACCCTCGTCACACCCAGTGCAAATCTTAACATCTTTAATTCTGCCACATCAAGCTCAAACTCCTGCCTTTTTGTCAATGCCACTGTCTTCAACCCATATAACATAGCTGGTCTCAATACCCTCTTGTAGACCTTCCCTTTCACTTTTACATATTGTGTACTAATCCATATCTAAATGGTAATTGCACACAGCTGTACACATTTATTGCAGAAGATTGTCAACTAGAATCTCTACAATGTTTGTAAAATATTGGTCTTGTAATGTTGACAATGGGACATATAGCTCTTCAATATAATAATGTTACAAAACCCACGCTACAATGGACCCTGTCATTACACAATCACCCCAACACAGAGCACTGGCAACACACACAAACACACACTTACCAGTACTGAGTTTCAAACCCCTACCTGATTATGTATTGTTATTACATTGTTATGCAGTTATTGCATGCACCATGGAGCTTATATGTTGAAAAGCTGTTCAAAGGTATGTTTGAAGGTGAGTGATATCAGCAACAGTGATAAAGAAGGGATAAGGGAAGTGTAATACATGTGACTGTCCACAAAAGCAGGTATCAAGGAAGACACAACCACACTCTCTCAAGGAATCACACACATTATCAAAGTTGGCAGGGTCAGGATTAGAACTCCTAACTAACTAGTTTACTACACTACAGTATTATTCAGTCATCACATGTACCACAAAGCTTATCAGGCTGATGTATGGCCAAAGGGTTGTTTCAAGGTGACTGACATCAGAAGGAGTGCTACAGTAGGGCAATGGAAGGTGCAGTGAGTGTGAATGGCTTCAAAATCATTAATCTCCACACACACACACACACACACACACACACACACACACACACACACACACACACACACACACACACACACACACACACACTTGCCAGTACTGACATGCATGGGTTCATTGCTTCACAGCTGTGTAGTAGTTGACTGTGCCAGAAGGCTGTACAAGGCCAGGCAAAGCAAATACCTTGCCATCAGGCCACATGACAATGGTCTCCAGTGTGGCTCAGGGTTGTAGTCCCTGGATTGGCCCACACAGGTGGGTATTGTATTCACCATTCATTCATCTGGGTTACTATTGTGGGTGGCCAGTGCTGCTTGCCATGATGTGATCTATATTCCATAACATGAACAGTATCTGGGTTGTGCACATGTACCATATGCATATTGTGTGACATGTGAAAGTGTACCTGGTGTCTCTTGGGCATGTTGTGGGGACAGATTGTTATCATCTGATGTGGCATTCCTGACCTCATGTGGAGAGACCTGGCTATGGAACTGCCTGCACCTACATTGACAGCATGATACAGGTATTCAGTGGAGTTAGTGGTATCTGTCGATATAGGGCATGTGTATAAGGCATGGTATTTCCTTTGTGAGTTACATTTGCAGACTCTACAGTTGTTGCAGGCGTCCAGTGGGGAACATATCAAAGGGCCACTGTAAGCAATTATTTTCCTGTTGTAGGGATGAAACAGGGTGCCATGTCCTTTTACTTGCTGGATAACGCACAGTCAGGAGATGTTACACATCACAGTACATTCTGATGTCAGTGGCAGTGTTGTGGTCAACAGGAATGTAGTCCACTGCAATTACAATGCAGTTACTATCTAAGGGAAATATGCAGGGAACTACCAATATAGTGGCTGTTGCCTAGCCAAGTGTGTTTGTGTATGAGACATGGGTGGAGAGTGTTCTCTGGGTAATACAAGGGTTGCCTATATTGTTCACCAATCCATAATTTCACATGTAGGGCTATGGATTGTCTACATCAGCCTCTCTGCTGTTTGACATCTGTTGTCCTTGTAAGGGGGACATTGTGACATATAGTAGGTCCTCAATATAATAAATTAGCAAAACCCACCCCACAATTAATCCTGTCATTACACAATCACAGCAACCTCCACACAGGATACTGATGACAAACACACACACACACACGCACACACACACACACACACACACACACACACACACACACACACACACACACACACACACACACACACACACACACACACACACACACACACACACTCGCACATGCACACTTGCCAGTACTGAGCTTCAGACTCCTACCTAGCTATGTATTGCTACTACAGTGTATCACATTTATTGCATGTGCCACAGAGCTTATTGCATGGATGTTGTCCCAAGGTACTTCTAAGGTGAGGAACACCACCAGCACTTGTAAATACTGGCATTGGTTGATGTAGTGGGTGAGAGATCCCAAAAATAATTTTACACTAATCACACATTTACATTTGCCAGGGGTGAGGTTCAAACCTCTATCAAACTACTTTTATGGACTATTATGTTACACATTTGCTACATGCACCACTGACCTGACATGGTATAGGCTTTGCAACAGATACTTGTAAGGTGGATGATATCTGCAGGACTGCTAAAGTTTGGCTCTGAGATGTGTACTGGCTGTAAATAGGGACAAAAACTTTGAGGTACACAAACAAACACTTGCCACATATGAGATTTAAACCCATAGCTGTGTTGTTACTGCTACAACATTGTTCCACATTTATGATATGCACCACAGAGCTTAGAGGGCTAGCCCTTCTTCAAAGGTATATTTCAAGGTAGATGACACCAGCAGGCTTGCTAAAGTAGGGTGATTGAAGGTGTAGTGACTTTGAATGGCCTCAAAAGCATTACTATCTACACACACACACACACACACACACACACACACACACACACACACACACAGTTCCCATGTCTGAGATTAGAACTCCTACTTAATTAGTACATCACACTTTAGCATTACGCGGTTATCACACACACCATGGAGCTTATAGGGCTTGGTCTATTCTACAGGTGTATTTCAAGGTGAATGACATTAGCAGCCTTGCTAAAGTAGGGCAATGAGAGGTGTAGTATCTATGAATGGACTCAAAGTCATTGATCCCTACACACACAAACAGAGTTTCATAGTTGCCATGTCCAGAATTAGAACTTTTACCTAACAAGTGCCTCACAATATAACCTTACTCAGTTATTGCATGAACCACAGAGCTTACATGGCTGAATTTTGTCCAAGTAGGTATTTCAAGGTGACTGACATCAGCAGGCTTGGTAAAGTAGGGCAATGGGAGGTGTAGTGACTGTGAATGGCCTCAAAAGTATTGATCCCTACACACACAAACACAGAGTTTCATAGTTGCCACATCTGGGATTAGAACTCCTCCCTAACTAGTACATCAAACTATAGCATTATGCAGTTAGAGCACACACCACAGAGCTTATAGGACTAGTCCTTATCCAAAGGTGTATTTCAAGGTGAATGACATCAGCAGCCTTGCTAAAGAAGGGCAATGGGAGGTGTAGTACATCACACTACAACATTACTCAGTTATAGCACATCCCACAGAGCTTATAATGCTAGTCTTTATCCATAGGTGTATTTCAAGGTCAATGACATCAGCAGCCTTGCTAAAGTAGGGCAATAGGAGGTGTAGTGTCTATGAATGGCCTCAAACTCATTGATCCCTACACAGAGTTTCACAGTTATCATGTGTGGGATTAGAACTCCTACCTAACTAGTACATCACACTTTAGCATTATGCAGTTATTGCACATGCCACTTTATTTACAGGACTGAATTTTGTCCAAGGAGGTATTCCAAGGTGACTGACATCAGCAGGCTTGCTAAAGTAGGGCAATGGGAGGTGTAGTGACTGTGAATGGCCTCAAAAGCGCTGATCCCTACACACAGAGTTTCACAATTGCCATGTCTAGGATTAGACCTCCTACCTAACTAGTACATCACACTATAGCATTATGCAGTTATTGCACGCATCACAGCACTTACAGAGCTGAATTCTGTCCAAGGAGGTATTTCAAGGTGACTGACATCAGCAGCATTGCTAAAGTAGAGTAATCAGAGGTGTAGTGTCTGTGAATGGCCTCAAAAGCATTGATCCCTACACAAGCAAACACAGAGTTTCACAGTTGTCATGTCTGGGATTAGAACTCCTACCTAACTAGTACCTCATACTACAGTATTATACAGTTAAAACATGCAACACAGAGCTTATAAGGCTAGTCTTATCCAAAGGTGTATTTCAAGGTGAATGACATCAGCAGCCTTTCTAAAAAAGGGCAATGTGAGGTGTAGTACATCACACTACAGCATTATGCAGTTATAGCACATGCCACAGAGCTTATAAGGCTAGTCTTTATTCAAAGATGTATTTCAAGGTGAATGACATCAGCAGACTTGCTAAAGAAGGGCAATGGGAGGTGTAGTGTCTAAGAATGGCCTCATAAACATTGATACCTTCACACACAAGCACACACACAAAGGGTTTCACAGTTGCCATGTCTGGGATTAGAACTCCTACCTAACTAGTATATCACACTATAGCATTGCACAGTTATCGCATGCGCCACAGGGCTTATATGATTAATCTTTATCCAAAGGGGTATTTCAAGGTGACTGGCATCAGCAGGCTAGCTAAACTAGGGCAATGGGTATGCAGTCTGTGTGAATGGGTCATAAACCATTCCTCTGGAAACACACACACAACACTCAGTCACACACAACTTTACATTTAACATGACTGTGTATACAACTGCTAGATGAATAATGACTTGTACTGTCATGTTACACAGTTATCACAAGCACCACAGACACTGTAGCACTGAGGGCTACCAGAAGCAAATGTCTACAGTGATAGACACTGCACATTATGTGTTTTTGGCCAGTTGGATGTGTGGTGGGTGGGACAGGCCTCATGATGGGAAGCTCTTTGTCACTGTCTGTCTCTCTCTTCCCCACATCTCTGTTTGTGTATGTTTGACCTATTATAGTGTGTTGTCCTTGGATATATGTGTGTATTCCTACCCGATGTGTGTGCAAAGCATGACTTGTGTGCAATGTGGAGTGTGTGCACAGACATCTGCAACTGACAGATATGTATAGTCCACTGTTGTTGCCAGACATGGGCTTCAAGTGTGGGAGCATGCCCAGTATGACCCTTCTGTAGTTTGTTGTCAGACATGGGCTTCGTTTCTCTAAGTGTGGGAGCATGCCCATTATGGCCTTCTGTATTGAATGTGTCAATCCATTGCAGGTAGGTTGTACTCCAGTGCAGGCCTTTGTGTTCTACACCTACAGCTAGCAACCTGTTTCTGCAGGATATCCATAGATAGGTTGACAATATGGAGTCACAATGGGCAAAGGATAGTGGGATACTGTAACAAATTGTGTCTGTGCTGCTTCTGCTACATGGTTTTGTTGTTAGCAGAGATATTCAGACATATGTACTGTTTTACACTGTGATGTATTATGTCATCAACTACTGACAGATATACATATTTGCTCACAGTAATTTCCTGGGGAATACAAGATGAATGAAGCTGTGTCCAGTATTGTGGTCTGCAGCCTACATATTCTTGCACAATCATGTCCTTCTGGAGGGGGAGCTGCAGACACTTGCTGATGGGTCTGTGTAAATGGTCCAGCACCTTGGTACTGTGGTGGCTGAGGATCCCATGCTTGTACATCTATCAATGTGACAGAATTGCCATATCCTGCTGTGGCCATACCTCTCAGATGTACAGATTCACATAGTTTACCCAGAGGCAAGGCTCATATACCTGGTCATTACCCCTTCACATTATGGTTTAAGAGCAGGTTTCCTGTGTTTGCAGACAGGGATAGTATGGGCACACATCAGAGTTTCTGACTTCAAACACTCCATGGCATCCATGCTTCTATCCCCCTCTGTTATTATGTCCTCTTCCTAACATTATGCAAGCGATATCTGATAAGTATCCCTATAGTTATCACTTCATCCCAGCAGTATTTAATGGTTGTTCCACAGTTCATGCAGTAAGACATGGTGGACATGCTACTGGGATTTTTTTGACATGGCCTTGCATTTGTGTTCTGTGGATTGTGTTATGTCATCATTTGGGACCCCATGAGATAACATACATTGGCAGTACGGGTGAGACACAGGCCTTTGACAGAGGACTCTAGGGCATTTGGTAGTGATGCAGGCCATCTGTAGCATGCCAGTGCATTTTGTCACTTTTACAGTCCCAGGCTGCAAGCCACTGTATTCCCCTTGGGTGAAAGGGTAGGTGTGCATGGTGTTAATGGCAATAGTTTCTGTTCTTATTAATCCATTGGTGTGGATGCTGGCAGGGTGCTGCTTACAGCTGGGGACACACCTGCATGGGACACCTCTTCAGCATGTTGCATTCTGTGGGCATTCCCATACAGAAGTGGGGCTTATATTGTATTCATTCCCAACAGCAGGGATATGACCTGTGAGGAACCTGTGGTTGATGGTGGGGTGAGCTGAGAGCATGCATGCTATGGAAGCTACTTGCAGATGACTCGCAGATATAAGTGGGACATTCCCCTTATGCTGGCTTGTGCGGGGACATCAGCAGTTTCTCAGTGCTTCATAACTGTGCCTTTTGTGGTCTGCCAGCGTCTGGCCAGACCGCATCAGTATTCCATACTACATAGGCAACTAATTTGCTGTTAACCTGTATGTACAATTCCAAAGGTGTGTCCATTTGACAGTACATTTTATACACTCTCTATCTAGGGTACTTCCACCTATGCAGTGTGTGTATGTCTAGGCCCACATTCATGCCATGTCCATCTTTCAGATGGTGACAGATTATACGTCTGAACAATTAGTATGGATTACTGCTGGATTGGGTCTTGCTGGGATGCATTGTGCTTGGTACTACAGTTGTTAGAACTTGGCCCCATCATCAACAGTACTGGCCGTTGACCACCGGGACACAACCTTCCATGCCTACATGCTGACCACTTTCACACAATATACAACACATAACAACCTAATACACAAAGCCCTGCATGTTGTACACGTGCAACAATCTATCCTGCTAATTTGGCCAGCTCAGGTAATCTGTGCTTCACTCTTATTATACCCACACGTACATGTTACTACATTTCTACACAGGATTGTGGGGGGAGGGCACCCCTGACAGCTGTAAACATTTGCTATGACTGTACTGGAGTTTCAGGTACTCTGTTGGCTTCCATTTCATTCTGTATTCTGACCTATCATGCAATCTAGAGGCATATCAGGGTAGTACAGATCTTATGTTTTATTGAACTACATTTCAGTTTCAGACTTCTTACCCTTCAGAACTAACATCCCACTACCTGACCTGTTGTAGTCTGTCTGTGTAAGGTCTGGAGGGGGGCTGTTCTCCATTGCCATCAATCAGATGCCTTAGCATAGCCTTTCTTTGTGGTCATCTACACCTGTCCTGCTGGCAGAGACTATTGGGTATGTGAGCCTCACTGACATGCATGTGTGTGTCCTATGGACACACATTTGGTCCACCACATGTCCTGCAGTGGGATTTGTCACCTTGTCTAGTAATGCCTACTATGTTGACACCAGTATTTGTTATGAATTTCATGCTGCCCATATAGGTGTCTGCTATCTGCTGCCATCCCATTCTGTCACCCAATTCCCTTGCATGCTCACATCCGTACCATAGATACAAGTAGCAAAACATACTTCTCCATTCAGCAGTTGATAGTGAGAGTGACTTACCTTGTGGCTGTGCCAGTATTGAGGATGGTGCTAGAGGGCTGACTATGTCGGATGCACATAGTACACTCCCTATACATGGTTAAGCACAGGTAGTGTTTGGCATCCCTTTCACTGTATGTGCGAGTCAGAGAGAGGTGTCATTCCCTGGGTTCCTACCGTGTCAGTGTATGTGCTATGCATTGCCTCTTTGCCAAAGCCTGGGCATACTGAGAATGCCTCCTTTTGCCTACAGGGGCAGGCTCAGGTTGTACCTCCTCTGAGTCACCCTGTGCCTGTGTTGGCCTTTGCAATGGTGGGGGGCTGTGTGGCCCTGCCCTGTGATGTTCCTGCTGCAGCTGTTTCTGCAGGATCATATTGTGTAGCATGGCACATACAATGACAATTGGGTACATGTAGCAGAAGAGCACTGCAAGGCTCCACCGGATATGTCCAGGCACCAGAACCATGACTTGAGCATCCCAAACACACGCTCTATTATGATTCTGGTTTGTGCGTGTGCCTCATTATGGAGTTCTTGTTCAGGTGTGTGTGCATTTCTGATGAGTGTCATCAGCCACGGTGCCAGTGCATAACCAGCATCCCCCACTAGGTGGCCATATGGGATGTTCCCACTGGCAAATCTCTGGTACAGCTGCATCATATGCCAGATGTGGGAGTCGTGATAGCTTCCAGGGCTGCCAGCACACACATTCATTATAATGCCCTGGACATCGCACATGACCCGGCAGTTGATGGAGGGGAAGCCCTTGTGGTTGATGTAGACCCTACCCTGCTCACCAGGTGGTATTTTGATGTGTATGTGTGTGCAGCCTATAGCACCCACTACCTCAGGGTATTCTGCTATTTGGTGGAAGAGATGCATATTGCTGGTCAATGCCTCACGGGTGTTGTGAAAATATATGTGCTCAACGGCATGTGCTGACATGGCATCCAGGAACTGGTGGAGTACCCTGGATGCCAATGCCTGTGAGATCCCCATGATATTCCCAGTTGGCCTTTGGAAGGTACCTGTGGCTAGTATTCTTAAGCCTACACATACCACTGGGATGGGTTCCACTCAGTTGGTTCTGTGTGTGAGGCTTGGCCAGCACAGCTCAACAATTTGCTGTAGGAGGTCCCTGTCCACCCTATAACACTTCACTATCTCCAGCTCATGTAGCCCCTGGTAGGTTACCCTGGGTCTGTACACTCTTCTCCTTCTCCTCACTGTGGATTGGTCATCAGGATTCTCATCCTCCCCACCCTCAGCCTCTTCCACATATTGATTTATGAGAGCAAAAGCATCCCCTATCATTTTGTTGCTTTTGTTAGGTAAAATTTCCCCATTTGTGTATACCGGTGGTGTAGAGTTTGTGGGAAAAACAGAGGGAAAGGTGTTTGCAAAGTTAATAGTAGTGTGCTGGGCTGGGCTGCTGCCTGTGTAATTGGCTGGTTCTGATACAGTTCACCTGTCTGCTGTGCTAGTTCTCTTTGATTACCTTCCTTCTGCTGTTTTCCCTTCCCATTGCCTTCCTGTTTAAGCTCCGAGGAGTGCCACGCAAACCCAGTGCTCAAATGTGAATGGAGCTGCTATTTCCTGGTTTATTTATTTATTTATTTTTTGTTTAAAACCCGGTGCATGGTGCGCACATCCGTTTAGGCAATGTAAATAATGCTAGGTAGCTTCCGACATACCCCCTTCCTTAGCTGTGCTTAGCTAAGGTCAAACACAGGCCACAGAGCTACAATAAGCTTACAGCATGCATAACACACCCCTTATGAGGTCATCTAGCTCTTAGGCTTACACCATGATATAACTGCAACTACACGGTTGGGTGCAAGCCAGCACTGAGGGGAAATCTGTGATTCAGTATCATTGCCCTCATTTGCATAGGATTGACTGCTAATGCATGGCTACAAAAATGACACTCAGCCCTTCCCCATAGCAACCACTATTCCATGGTCTTGTTGTGTTATGCATGCCATTGAGTATTATGGCAAAATTATGATTTTGGTTTAAAAGCTTATTTTCAGCTTTTTTAAATTATTTTCGGGCTGATCCCATTTGCGCACCGCCTCCCTGTGCTTACACAGCCGAAATTGGCCAACAAAAAAAAGTTAATTTTTATAATTTTGAAATTAATTTTCATGCCTATAGCCATATATTTGGCCTTTGGCATGCCTAACCCTTCTAATACATGCATTTGTATGAGATGTCATGCCTCGTCTTGTAGTTTGTATAAATGTATTCAGCTACTGGCTGAATACATTTCTGCAGTCTACACCATTCCTGCACGGATGACTACCTGCTTCCTGGATCACTAATTCACCTCATTTGCATGTTTATTTACCAGCAAATGAGGTAATTAGCATACAGGGGCTATGTCTGTGCAGGAATAGTGCAGGAGCACTCGTGTACATCCCGGGAGCTTATTCCTGGATTGCACAGCAGCCATATTGCCTGCAGCAGCTCTTTTTCTATTTCTGTATGCCATGCAGAGCTCGCTGAATCCTGGGGAACATCTTTTGCTTATGGCTCAGCCATAAATTAACTTAATTTCAACTATTCTTCTGAAGTTTTGCAAGATAATCTCCCATGTCCCAGTTTCCTCTGTTAAAATGTATACATCTAAACAGTTACAATAGTGTGTGTATATACATATATATATATATATATATATATATATATATATATATATATATATATATATATATACATTTCTGCTCAGTACTGTACAAAATATCTCTTCAGCACACATCTGTACACCATGACATACAGTTCTAATGCATCTGTAACACAAGCATCTTACATGATGCATGTTGATATTCACAAATGACACATAACCTTTTACAAAATTCCAGAGAGCTGTGCTGGCAATATCTCCCTTTTATTACACTTATATGTAAATCATGTTAATATTCACAAATGACATACAATCATTTACAAAATTCCAGATAGCTGGGCTGTCTGTATCTCCTTTCATAACAGTAGGCTTTATGGCTCAAGAGATATGAATATTTGCTTGAAGCATGACAACGTAACTTTATTTTGTCAAAAAGCTCATGGCACAATCATTGGAAGTTGGAGTACAAACATCTAGGGCTACATGAGAGTGACTGAGTTAAAAAGTATGTGGGCTACTAGTGATTTAATTTTGTAGTCTTTTGTTTTCCTCTCTTCTCAAATTCTGAACTAGTCACTTAATCAACCATTGCTTTTTGAGTTTTCCCTGTGAAGAGGTTCTTATTTAATTAAAAAAAATAAATAAAATGAAAAAAACAAGATTAGAAGATGGCTATGGTGGGAGTGCCAATGAGAAGATATTGTGAGATTGTCTTTTATCTTTTCTTAAAAAATGAAGGTACGGTAGATTCATTAAGAATAGGCTTGTCTGATCAGCTTTGATCAGTATTACAAGGATATCATTGCATTTGTGGAGAAAAGGAATCTGATGAATGGAGTTTACCTAAATTCCAGCAAGATCCTTTGTATTATTTCAAAAGAAAGGTAGCAAATAAACTGCAGATGCTTAAGTAGGTCATGTGCATGTAAGTTGGGTGAAATGCTGATTGATAGGCAGGAAGTTAAAGAGGGGTATCATAGAATCAATATCATCTGCAAGCAAGCCATGAACAACATTCTGCAGGGATGAACGTTGGTCCAGTTTTTCAGGAAGTTTATATCTAGTTCTACAAAAACTGTGTGTGCAGTAGTACAAGCCAGTATGCAGATGACATTGTGTTGGAAGCAGGTGATATGGACATTGAGTGGGGTGGGGGGACAACCAGATTAGCAACAAGCAGGCTAGCAGTGTGAGCCAAGAGGTAGTAGTGTGACTTCAGGGCTAAAACAGCAGTCCCACACCTAGGAAACAAGAACTGAAAATGCCAGTACCTCTAGAGAGGGGTTGTATTTAAAAAGACAGAGGAAAGAAAAGATTATGAGCACATACATATACTCAGGATAAGCCGCGGTGGTGCAGCGGTAGCATTGTCGCCTCACAGCAATAGATTCTCCCTTTGATTCTTGGCTGGAGTGCCTTCTGTGTGGAGTCTGCATGTCCTCCCAGCAGTTGAGTGGCATTCAAAAGACATGTGCGAATGGGCGTGCCTTCGTTGAAGGTTGGGCATTGGGCTGGCACCTCAGCACCATAAAAATCGACTGCCAATCATTAGCGGACCGGAGTTAGACTGTGGCGACCCCCTAACTGGGAAAAGCCGAAAGAAAAACAAACAATGTATACTGAGGATAAACTGCACTACACGATTCTGTGATTCATGGAACAAGACAAGAGAATCTCTGGATTCATATTGTATCATGTGGAGTCCAAAGAATCAATGTCAATTCTTTTATGTAATAAGGCACTGTTAAGGCCTCATATGAAGATGTGCTCTGTGCAGTTTAAGGGGGTGTTAACCTGAAAAGATTCATTAAATTGCTTGAGGGAATTCAGATAGATGTGACTAAATGACTGTGGAATGATGGAACATAAAACATAAGGAAAGATTAAGGAAAATGATTGCATCATCCTAGTTAAAAGAAGAGACAAATAAACGATAGTCTGGGTCTGCTCAATCCTGAAATAAAGGATTAAGGGAATAAATTATGAGCATATGTAGGGTGTAATAAGCAAACTATGAAAATTAAATGTATTTAAAAACAGATAACGAAGTAGGCAGCCAACAATACCACAGATCCGGATAAAAGGAAAACTCTTCTTTATTCAATTAAGCGCTTTCGTCAGACTCCTCTGACTTCATCAGGGATAACTATACATTTCTTGGCATTGAGCTTAAGCCCATGGCTCTGGCACCAAGTATCTGTTTCTGTAAGGCCCTTTTGTAGAGTATCCACATTATTTGAGGATTCAATAATGGCTCCCAGTTTGCAGTCATCTGCGAACTGTGTTTGCCACAGTCCCTTAGTGTTGGCCTGTACTTCAGAGAAGTAGATGGCAAACAAGAGCGGTCCCAGGACTGAACCCTAAGGTACTCCACTTGTCACTTGTCTGGAGCTGGATTTGGGGTCAGCTACTTTTACAGTGTGGGTTCTGTCAGTAAGCCAGTTGGAAACCCATCGAGTGATGTAGGGATTAATGCCCAGCTTAATAAGTTTATCTATGATTCCAGAGTCCAGATAGGCTGTGTGGACTGCCTTACCCCCATCCATGGCTCTGGAGACTGACTCGAAGAAGTCAGTCAGGTTCAGGAGACAAGATCAGCCCTTCACGAACCCAAACCTATCCTTTAGCAGGTTTGCTATCTCTGTGGGGTCAGTGTGTGTGATACCATTGGTCATTAGTTCTGAACATGTTCGGGTCCTACCATTTAGGCTACATAACATAGCTGTAAAATGCCTTATGGTTACCCTTGGCTGTACTTGCTATGTTTTTCTCAAAGAAGCCCTTAGATGATTTGACAGGTTGCCTTATTTGCCTGTTGAGGCTGAGGAGGTTGCTTTTCCATTGTTGGGGCCTTGCCGTTGTTTTCTTGGACAGCAACTTTTTGAGTTTATTGTAAAGTTTGCTGATGATGGATATCCACCATGGTGGGTTATTTTTATTTGGGACTCTGGCTTTGATTCCTTCTGGTACAACTGAGTCTATACATTTATGCAAGTAATTGTACAGGGCGTTAGTGTAGCTTTCATGTAGTTACCACTTCCAGCTCGGGGTGGGGTTTGGAATGCATTTCCACCTTCACCTAGGAGGGTATAGTTTGCTTTGGTGAAGTTTTTTATTCTGATTTCACCCTTTGTGAGTTCTGGTGTTAGTGTCAGCTTGAAGGTGACTGATTTGTGGTCAGATTTAACTAATGAGGGTCCGACAGTTGCAGTAGTGCATCTGTTTGACATGTTAGTGAGGACCAGATCTACTATGTTTGTTCCTCTTGTCAGGGTATGAACAATTTGTTCCAGGGCATTTGAGTTAACAAAGTCAAGGAACTTTTGCAATAGTGAGTTAGGGCTAGGGTAGGTTTCCCAGTTGATGGTGGGATAATTGAAATCCCCCATAATCAGAGTGTTTGGTAATATTTGGATTATCTCCAGTTTGATCAAGTAGGCTTTGTGTGCATCATGACCCATGGAGGGGGATCGATAACTAGCTATGACTTGAATGTGGGTCTTACCCACTGTAACCTAAACTTGGAGTAACTCCATAGAGTTGTCCAGTCTAACTAGACGGAAGGTGAATTTATCTCTACTATAGATAGAAACATTGTCTCCTTTGGTTCTCACATGTTCATTTTGTGGTCTAAAAGTGTGAAAGGCATTGTAGCCTTGCAAGGCTGGGGTCATCTCTGAGGCCTTAAGCCAGGTTTCTGTGACTGCACAGACATCTACATTTTCTAGTGATAGAAGTGCTTCCAGGGTGTGCAGTTTTTGGTTTAAACTCCTAGCATTTAGCAGCATGACCCTTATTTTGTTATGATTTGCAAATTTCATGTCAGTAAGTTTGTTTTCAAGACCTCACCTAAAAAAGGCACTATAGGGTAGGCAAGAGCCTTTGCCAGTAGCTGAAAGCCTATAGGTGCCAGGTGCAAACCATCTCTGGCAAAGCAGCGAGGTTTGTCGACCATGGCTTCCAAGGCTGACAGGAACTGGCTCCCCTTTGAATGACACTAAAAACTAAGCCAATTATTGAAATCAATCATTTTTTGTTTATACTGTGGCATCATTCTAGGTGAGGGCAGTATACTGCTCAAGGCTAGAAACATACCTACCTGGGACACATACTCAGAGAGCTCAATCATGTCTCTCTTCGTATAGTCCAGTGATGTTCGTCTCAGATCTGTCATTCAGATGCCTAAGAGATCAAAGTTGTATGGGAGAAAAATAAACAGCATTGAAATACCTTATATATATATATATATATATATATATATATATATATATATATATATATATAAGACATTCTTACAAAACAGTAGCCATGTTTCAATGACAATGCAGAATAACAGCTATGACACATTACAGACCTAAAATGATGGACAAGATATGAGGTAGAGACTGAATAAAAAATTTTGAAATTCTCTTTTACAAGAAGAAATACATAGATCTCAAGTAGAACACTTTAATGTGCAGGAGAGATGGGACAAGTTTGAACATCTGGCTTGCATGAAAAAATTCTATTTTCTGCAGTTGTGGCAGAATAAATATGTGAAGGTACATGACTGCCAGCCAACTGCATGAGGCTTAAACAGAAAGAACATACTTTACTTTTTTTTTTTTTTGAATAATGGACAGGTGTTCCTTTTTATTCACCGCCTAGTTGCAGATCAGAATAAAGCACAATATTTTGTAAAATGTTATGCAACACTGACAAATGCAACCCAATGTTAAAATGTACTACTGGAGATATAGACTGTTGTGAGAAGACTAGAAATATTAAATCATAAACTTTCACAATGCCATGTAGTACACTAAAAGTATATCTAACTGCAACAATATTACAGAAAAATCCTTCACCAGAAGTTCTAAGGCTTAGCTATTAACAAGGACTAGAGGACCAGCTGATAGAACTCACAAATGAGAGTTACAAGCAGTAAGTCTGCGGATCACGTTACACTTTTAGTGCACTTGCACTGTGACAAGTTTAGAAATTATTTGAATATAGTCAAAGTTTAAAGAATGATAAAGTAGGTGGCAAAATAATGGTACGTAGAAGTCAATTTCAAATTTTTGGACAGCAAGTGGAAAAGAGATTGCTGGAACTGAGGAGAGAATCTGTTGTAGGGGGTTAGTAGAAAGCAGACAGATGGGGATACAAAAGAGAATGAACTGTTAAACTACTAGCATGTGATTAGTTAGAAAAAAGAAACCTCAAACACTGAGAGACAGCAACTTGTTCAAAGTGGAAAGTGGTCAGCTGGTTCATTACTATTTCTACAAAGACCTCTAAGTTCAGATTATTTAACCAAATAAAACAGTTCAACAATTACTACAGCCTCAGTGAGTTTGCAGTTTCCCTTTGGTTTGATGACCTTGGATATGGTTAATTTAGAGAGGGTTGTGGGGTGTTTCTACCACCATGTAGGACAGTGGAAAGAGTTTCTTTATCCACACAGGAAAACAAAATTTGAATGAAGTTTTATCCCAAGTACCATTTGATTAAATAATGTTGAATAAATGGCTATCAGGCAAGCAGTCATTGATGAAATGACCAATATCAGATTATAGCATGTTTTTATGAGTACAGTAGGCTGTGGCAACAACCAATAGCAATGCCTTGATCATGAAGTCATACATAAAAGAAGGCTGCGGGTGGGGCTTGGACGTGGGCTCTCTAATCTGTAGAATGGACAGGGTGCTGCAGGCCAGTTTTATGTTGTTTGCAGTCACACAGGTATAACAAAGAGATACCTGGAAGAGACAAAGGCAAGAGGAATATACAATGCAAGATTAATTAGTTAGGAAACCAGAGAAGCAGGTAATTTTGCATTAAAAATGTATAGGCAATATCTACTAAAGTTATATTTCGCTGTGTAATGGCTCTGTTTCTAGAAGGAAAATCTGAATTGAATTTCATCTCAGTATAATTAAAATTAACTTAATAAAATTAAAATGAAAGACAGATGGGGGTAGGTCCTGCTGCTCTCCAGATGTCAGCAGGACTATACCCACCACAAACCTCTTATTTGTACAAATTAACCTTGCAACTATGCCCCCTGAAAGACAGGGCAGAAAAATTGCTCTTTCTCTAATGTTTCTCAACTTCAAAATTAAAATATAATGTCCAGAAGAGTATGGAACACTATTCCCACATCAGAAGAGGAGGAAGCCTTGTCCCCCTGCAAATAAGAAGGTTGTCTGTTTTCTTTATAAGTGAAAATGTTATTATTCAGTGCTGCCTACAAACTTATGAGACCATGATTCTCTATAAAGTTATATTATCACCTACCATACCTTGCACATATTGCTTTTAGTTCCCCCTTTTTCCTTCTGCATTATTTTCTCTCTCTCTTTTGTGCTCTCTCTCTCTCTTGCATTCTTCCATTGTAGATTCTTAATGTCCCTAACATCCTAAGCTCTGTTCTAGATTCTTTCCACTTCCTCTAAATGATAATTCTAATATGTCACAATCTGAATTTCAGGCCAGTTTTCCTTTTTACCTCAGTCTGCAGCATTGCTTCACTCTATTCAAATCCCGTTTATCCTTTAACACTTCCAATCCCTAACATCATAATAATGCAGAAGATCTGAACCTTTTCTTCGAGGATTTCACTCTGTAAAATGTATATCCTTCAAGTTCACAATATACACGTCTGCATATCAAATCATTCCTGTCTTATATCTATATATTAACATGTTGAGATGGAGCAATTCATAACCCAATCACCCTGAAATGCTATTTCCCGCATCTCAGACTCCCACACAAACGTTTTGCAAGCTGAAAAAAAATTATTTGGTGTTCCAGAAAAACAGAGGTGCTGCCTAATGCAAATACCAGAAAGAACTATACCCCATTCTCTTGGTTATATATACCTCTAGATGTCTTAACTAAACTAGGCTATGCAGAAAAATCAAGGTCACAACTATTTCATATATCCTTATTATTAATATCTCAGCTTCCAACATGCCTTAGATTCGTTCAGATGCACTATTATTTCTGTCACTTTTCCTGGCATGTAGCAGAACTCTTTTTTTATTAAGATATATATGTTTTTATTTCTTTTACTGAATAGTTAGACTGGTTTACAAACTCTTTTCAGCTACGACCAGTGTGGACAGAGCAATAGAGGAATGGTTTTAGGCTTTACAAAATAAAGATACAATGTACAAAACAATTACTTACATCCCAAGCTGAATTATGGTATAAACAGCTGTTCTTTGCATTAAAATACTAGCAAATAATAATGTTATGTACAGTATTTACAGATTAGTTAGTACAGATATTCACTTTTCACTTAGGAGATAAAGACCATAGAGCAAGCGGGCTTTAATTTGTTGCAAAAATACAGCCAAATGTAGCATGTAGTGCTAGTCGTAACCATTATCTTTAAAGAGGGTCCAGAAAAACTCCTTTAAAAGATGTTCTTTTATATCAGATTTAAACAGACCCAAGGTATCTTGTTTCCTTACAGCTGTAGGCAGGTGATCCCAAATGGAAGGTCCAAGCTTGGAAAAGACTATCTTTCCTATGGACGTTTTGAAGTAGGGTCAAGTAAGGGTTACGTTTTTTTCAAGTCCATCTCTAAGTGAATAACCTTGCTGTCTGCTGATAAATTTAGTTTTTAGTTGAGAACATTGCCTTAGTTTGACTATGTTAAACACTTGTGAGCAACAATGCAACATTGCTATATCAATTGCTGATCTATTCATTTACAATATTGCAAAAGGTGACAATGATGGGTATAGCTATTGACTAGTAGGGCAAATCTACAGTGTGTGTTTTATGTTGTTTGGTAGTAGAATGAAAATTAAAGAGAAACTAGAAAAATAAAAGAGGACCAAGAATGGATCCCTGGGGTATCCTGTGTTCATGGCAAATTGAATAGAAAGGAAGTTATCAGAGTATACTTGAAATGTTCTATTTTTAAGATAACTTTGGAACCATTGTTGTGTAGTAGTTTCAACTTTAACCTTGATGTAGTTGTGATTTTGAAGCATGCAGCTTAACAGTTTCTAAGGCTCTAGTCATATCAATAAACAGGCCTCCTGTTAGCTTGGAGGTGTTTGTTACATATGGTGTCTGTAGCAGTTTATAAGATAGTCATGGTATTGAATGAACTGCAAAACCCAAGTTGTTATCACAAAGTAGGTGATATTTATTTATGTGTGCAACGAGTTGCTTGTAAATTAGTTTTTCAAATATTTTTAAGGGACATAAGTTAACAATCAGCCTATAATCATCATATTCTATTTTGTGAAAGATTGTAGCAAGAGTAATTATTGTGGCATAATTAAATGGTACAGGACATATACTGAAGGATAGGGAGAGATTATAAATGATTGAGTGGTTTAGTGATGTAAGAAGATGCCATTCATAGGAAAGAAAGATAAAGCCTGGAGAATCTTACATCAGTTCTGAAGTTTTGAAATTAATATTTTTTTTCTTTACTGACAGTTGTCTGAAATTGAATGTTGGGCTATATACAAGTAGATTACATAGTTGAGACTCATGAAGTACTGATTCTTGGGATGATTTGTTGAATTTATAAGAGGAGGGAAGGGGATTGAAGTGAGAAATTATTGAGCATGTTTTGGATTGCTTCTAGAAGGAAGTACCAATAGTTATTAACAACGTTTTATTAGTCTTTGTCAGAATTTGTAGGTAACCCTAAAAGTAATGCATATAGGAGGTCACTAAGTAGAAACACAACTGCCCATTGCTCTACTTGCTGGAAACTGTGCCTGGAAAATTGCTAGCTCTACCTGATATGGCATTCTTCATGTTGGACCTAAGCAACCTAGACTATGAAGCTCAAGTTTCAGCTAACCATCCTTACAGTTCAGTCCATAGTACATGTTTCATTCCCAGCAACTCATTCTGCCATACTAAATGTTAGTGTACTGGAAAAAATAGACAGATACATAGATGGATAGATAGATAGATAGATAGATAGATAGATAGATAGATAGATAGATAGATAGATAGATAATCATGTAATTTATTATTTTTGCAATTGTTGTTTTAAAACATTTTTTTATTGCAAAGTCTTCTCTGGAGCATTGACATAATTTTACTGAAACACAATCATTAAATAAATAAATAACACTAAAAGCCACTTTCATTGAAATTCTCCAAAAAGAAATCATGTATTTTCACCCCACACACATTTTTTTCTTGATTTTGATTTTTGATTACTTTTAATTTAGTTTTGATGGAATTTGTGCTTAGATGTGTACATTTCACTTCTGTTTGCAATGTAATTATTTATTTTTGTTATAGCGCAGCCCTTTAAATGTGTGGGACTTTTTATACAAGGTGTTTGTCCACTCTTCATATCTGTACATCCATGGAGTTAGTATATTAAGAAAATTGGGTATGGCAAGCAAAGTCAGGGTCTTCCTCCTCCAAAAACATTGTTTTTTTTTTCTTTTACTTAAACTAGTTTTCAGTACTACTATTCAATGGTAGCAATTTCTGTGAAGGTGACTTAAGTAAAAACACACATCTGATCTTCTCTGTGTATTCCAGATGTCCCCTGCTTCCCCAAAACATAATATTTTAAAAAATGTCTAATTTAAATTAAAACCTGAGAAGTATGATTTGCAGCTATTAAGGAGAGAAACAGAAAATATTCAACCTTTTTGGACTGGTCCTGTCATGAAAAAAACTTATATTCCTGCAAAAAATGATCTTATTGCTTAAATAATTTATGTACATCAGAGCTTTATTTGATGTTTTCTCTAGTGAAAAGCACTTTTTAATGTTAAAATAATACTATGCACATAAACTCAGACAAGCTTCAAAAAATGCAAGTATGCATTCAGAAAACAGTTCATAAAACACAGCTGTCTACAGCTGAAGGATCAAACTGTACCTCTGATCACAATATGATGGCTTCTTCATTCCTTCATTTCCCCTGGCAAGATTGGTTCAATGTGTTCATCAACAGCATGAGAAAAGCTAGAGAAACACATTAAACAGGTACCTCAAGTTTGTAGTTTTGCTGAAGTATTGCATTTTTTTTTAAGTCTGCACTGACAGATTATTTTGAAGAACAGCAGTGCAGGTTCAGTCATGAAAAGGGGTGTAGTAAGGAATGAAGCTCTAGTGTTAATCTTGTCTGCAGCCTGCTTTTTCCTTATTTATCAAAGATCTTCAGTGATGCTGAACAGCTGGGAGAAGGGAGAGCAGATGCTGAAACTTTAAATGACAGCATGAACCAAGACTGTCAGAAATGCTAGTAGCACATAATAAAAAGTTTCTGTCTTTACATATCATGCCTGCAGAAGCAAAATTAGAAAAGAAGGATATCTATAACATGACACAAAAACTAAATAAAAATAAATAAATACCTGCATATGTGCAAGAAACACACATACGCATGTGCGCACACACACACACACACACACACACACACACACACACACACACACACACACACACACACACACACACACACACACACACACTATATATATATATATATATAGGTTCACTACAAAATTTCGAAATCCCAAAATCTCAAGTTTCAGAATATCGAGTTCAGAATCTCGAGATCTTGGAATCTCGAAATTGTGAACCCTTCCCCAAAACACCACCCAACACACTAAAACATGTGTATGCAAAGGGGCAAGATGTGGGGGGCTGTGCCCCCACACCCCCTGCAACTTAAATATACCAACTCCGAGAAAGCACTACAGGGAGGACATGGGAAATCTCCTGGTCCACGCTGTATGCCGATCTCCGTTCAGGATTTTGAAGTTTTGAAACTTCAAACATATGATCTTCAATCATATGAAATTCAAAGTTTTGAGCTTCGAAATTCTGAGTGGAACCCATATATATATATATATATATATATATATATATATATATATATATATATATATACATACATACATATTATTTATTATTATTTATTTATTTATATCTGATGACCGGGAATGTCCGACTGGACGTAGGTCCATTTTCAGCGGTGGCCCGGGGAGAAAAGCTCCACAAATTAAAATATTACAGACATAGTTACAGATTAAGAATCCTAGCAATTAAAATATTACAAACATAGTTACAGATGAAGAACATATTACATTCAGTAGATAACTAGCATCTATTCCATCCACAAAGTCATAGCAGATATTAAGAATTTTTACAATAAGAAGTTACTGCCATATAATAAGTAGACAGGCATGGAAGTATCAGAGCTTGCTGTAATCAATGGTAGTTTGTGGGGTGGAAGAGAGGTAGAGGGTAGATGGAGTGGGAGAAGTTAAAGGGGAGAGTTACAAGGGCATAGCCAGCATGTTTTTAGGTGCGCTTTAAGTAATGCTTTGAAGTGGGTGCATGATGGTAGAGAGGTTATTGTGGGGGGAAGGTGTTCCATAATTTGGCTATAGTGCTGAAGAATAGTGCTTCTCCCACAGTGTTACTGGCTCTAGTAACCTGTAATTGATTTTTGTTGCTGGGTAGTGATCTGGTGGTGAGCTAGGGTTGGAGTAGATACTGGAGGGATGGGACCTTTAGAGGATGGTTAACCAGTTTGTGGGTGAGTGTGAGTTGATACCATTGAAGGAGGTGAGGGTGTTCTAGCCAGCCTAGTTCAGTAAGTGAGAGACATTGGTGACTGTGGTAGGATGCCTCGGTGGCGAATTTGGCGATTTTGTTGTAGCAGGTCCTGAGTTTATTTAGATCGCATTGCCTTAGGTTGGTATATATTGGAGTGGCATAAAGTAGGGTGGAGATAAGGTGCGAATTTGCAACTGAAATCCTAGCTGCTTTGGTGAGAAGTTGCTTATTTTTATATAAGGCTCCTAGTTTTTGGTGGACTTTGTTTATGGTCATGGATATGTGAATGTCAAATCTGAGATTGTTGTCTATTTCAACTCCTAGCAATTTGGTGTGATCTGTTGGGTGGATAGTGGTGTTGTCTTTTGCTGTGATGTTAAAGTGAGAGTTGTTTTGAGTATGTTTGGTGGGTTTGAAGATGAGGAGTTTAGTTTTGTTTGGGTTGAGTATTAACTGGGCATCGGATAGCCAAGTTTCAACAGAGGAAAAGGCATGCTGTGTGACCTTTTGCAGTTCAGGTAGGGACTGGGCGGAGCAGATGATGGTTGAGTCATCTGCATATTGTATGAGTGTGCCATGTTTGGTGGCAGAGGCTAGATTATTGGTGAAAATAGAGAAGAGTAGGGGTCCAAGGATGGATCCTTGGGGAACCCCTATGGAGACAGGTAGTTGGGGAGATATGTCATTCTGCCATAAAACAGATTGCTGGTGGTTAGACAGGTAACTTTGAAACCAGTTGGTGACTGACTGAGAAAAGGATAGGTTATTGAGTACAGAGAGGAGTTGTTTGTGCGTGACCATGTCAAATGCTTTAGATAGGTCTAGGAAAGTAGCAGAAGAGAGATGGCCATTGTTTTTATGGTGAAGGATAGTGTTTGTAAAAGAGAGTAAGGCAGTGGTGGCGCTATGGTTTGGTCAAAAACCATGTTGAGTATTGGAAAGGAGGTTGCTAGTAAGGAGGTAATCTGAGATTTGAGAGTGAATGCATCTCTCTAGTATTTTGGAGAGTGGAGATAGAATCGCTATGGGGCGGTAGTTGGTTAGATCTGTGGAGGGGCACCTTTGTGAAGGGGAATGATGTGTGATATTTTCCATAGTGTAGGGACGTAGCATTCTGACAGAGATTGGTTAATCAAGATGGATACTGGGTAGGCTAGGGCATCGCTGCAATTTGTAGGAATTCACTTGGGAGGTTGTCTACTGCTAATTTTGTGGGTTTAAGTTTACTTAAGAGTTTTCTTATGTTGGAGGTAGGAATGGGAGAAAATGAGAAGAGTGTGGGGAGATTACTGGGTAAAGGTGTGGGGTGTAGGGGAGGGGGGTTGTGTTGTCTACCTAGTGATAGTATGGTTTGTGTGAAGTGTGTGTTGAATGAGGTAGCAATATTTTCTGAGGAGTGAGGAATGTTAGATGTAGGAGTATTGATTTTACCTGGGTGGAGGATGGAGTTTATGGAGGTCCAGAATTGTTTGGGGTTGTGTTGGGAGGAGTTGAGGGCAGACTGGTAGATTTGGATTTTGTCCTCCTTTATTAGCTTTTTGACTCTGTTGCATAGTTCTACGAATTTCTGTCTAGTTAAGCAGGTTTTGGTTTTGCGCCAGTGTTCCCAGGCTTTATCTCGGTTTTTCATTTCTGACCTAGTGGTTTTCTGTAGCCATGGGGAGGGTTGGGCTTTGGTTCTGGTAAGTCTTATGGGGGCATGGTTATTTCGGATGCTTAGGAAGGTAGTATTGAAAAATTGGACTGCGTCATCTAGGCTGAGGTAATTTAGAGGGTGTCAGTTACATTCTTTGAGGGATGAGATGAATGTGATTGGGTTAAAGTGTAGTTTTTTACGTATTTGATTGTAGATGGCTGGTTTAACTTGGTATAGGTGTTTTTTGAGTAGGAATGTTGGGGAATGATCACTGAGGCTATCTGATAGGCAGCCTGCTATATACAACTGGAGAATCTTGCTGACTAGTATCCAATCCAGGGTAGTGTGCTTGTTAGAGT
>NC_056725.1:1837447113-1837542113 GCF_019279795.1 Protopterus annectens | reverse complement strand
TACAGTTCTAATAGGTTCATAGGCTCATAAGTGTTTACTAGGCTAACGACCACAGGGGCCTTTTTAAGCCTAGCCATGCACCCCAAATCTCTGACAAGTTCTGATACCCTTGATAAGTGTAAGCATGGGCCTGGGAGATGAACCATTTACAGGTTACCTGTTTGCATCAGAGACATGGGTGCCTAACCAGGGATACATTTCCAGTTTCCCATCCAATTGTCCAAGTTGCACTTGAATTGGATTAGGGAGGAACTCTGCTTCATGTGGATGGGGAGCCTGTTCCATAGATGGGGTAGTATCTGGGATGACCAAACCAGTTCCATGAAACTATGAAAATCAGCAAGAACTCAGCCAGGCAGGACAACAGAGCCCATGCTTGAATTTACACAGCAGGGTGTAGAGTAGATAGTTTAACAACATCCACCAAAATAAGGTGACTCCACAACAGTATTCAATAGTAAAAACGTTAATATCACAACAGTCTTCAGTGGCATTCTTTTGGTAAGGAACCTCTGTGGACATTCCAGTTGTTGGATCTGCCTTGTTAGGTACATACCAAAGGAGGCATTGTACTTAATGATAGGTCCGATGAATGCCGAATACAGTGTCACCAGTTGTAACACAAGCATATGAATTATGTTGATATTCACAAATGACATATGATAATTTACAAAATTCCACATAGCTGGGCTGGTAGTATCTCCTTTTGTCACACCCCACCCCCCAGAAAACTCAGTCTAGTTTTTCAAGTGACCCTTGGGAAACATTGTTTGAGAGGGTGAGCCTATCTGGGAATGCACTACCCCATACCCTGTCTTGAGATTCCAGCTGCCTTGGCATTGCTGACCGCAGTACAGTGCTGCATTGTCCTATCATAAGCCTGCAGCCCTAAGCTCCACCATAGTATTTGAGATATTCCTGGCTGGCTCCCTGTAACCATAGATCCCCATCAGACTTCCCCTGCCTCTTATTGCAATACTTAGAATCAGGGCCTCTCCATCTTGGCAAGGTTTCAGCATGTTAACATGGTATAGCTTGTGCCCTGCCTCCTGCCTAGCAGTTCTATCATGCAGTTAAAATCACTGACCTTTCTTACCACTTTGAAGGGTCCCTCCAAAGTTGCCTGCAGCTTGTTGTATCTGAAAGGAATGAGAACCATTGCCTGCTGCCCTACAGCCTACTCTATAGCTCAATCATTCCTGTCATAACAGACCTGTTTCTGTTGTTGGACTTCTGCCAGGTTCTCCTGGGCCAAGCCCATGAGTTCCCTGAGCCTTGTCCTGAGGTTTAGGACATATGCCACAACAGACCCCTTGTGGGATTCACACTCACCCTCCCATTCATCTCAAATCAAATCTAGAGGTTCCCCCTGACCCTGTGCCCATACAGCAATTTAAAGGGTGAAAACCTGTGAATTCCTGTGGCACCTCCTTGTAAACAAACAACAGGTGGGGAAATAGTTGTCCCACTCCCTCTTAAATTGGTTCGCAAATGCCCATAGCATGGTCTTGAGTGCAGAGTATAACCTCTCAACAGGATCCTTAGACTGGAGATGGTAGGGGGTGGTCTTTAGGTGCTTCACCCCACAGTACTTCCACAGACAAGCCAGTAGGTCTGACACGAAACTGGCAACTCTGTCATTCAGTATTTCTTTTGGGAAACCTATCCTGATGAAAATCTCTACCAAAGCATTTGCCACGTTTTCTGCCTCAATTGAGGATAGAGCCACCGTTTCAGGGTGTCTGGTAGCATAATCTACTACCACTAGGATATACATTTTCCCTGTGGAACTTGTGGTACTCAGAGGCCCCACAATATCCATAGCTACTCTCTGAAATGGCTTCTCAATCACAGGCAAAGGCATCAAAGTAGCTTTGACCTTGTACCCTGCCTTGCCTACTTTAATCTGGCCAAATTTTGGGGCCTTTGCCCTCACATTTTGTCAGGCTTTAGCTAGATTTCTTACATTAAGAGGTTGAGAGGTATGGCTACAGTGAAGCATGGGATGATATTTTCTTTCTTGGCTATTGCAGTGTTCTCTGCTTTAGGTTCTCAGGTTAGGACCTGCTACACATGTAAAATGAAGTACTCCTTAGCAATGCTGTTAATAGGCAGCTCTCATACTGACATATAACACCCCCGCTAAAGGCTCTGCAATAACATTTGGTTAGTGACAGGTTTAAGATCTTATTTCTGATTTACACATTCCTGCACAGATCCTAAAGAGATTCCTGATACACTATATATTGGTTAGGCCCTCAGGTCACCAGGGAAGGGCCAGTAGCTTTTCCCAAGATGCTGCTGTAGGGTTCAGCCATATTATCCTTTGTATTCCCTTATATCAGTCCTGTGGAATGAGCTTCCATTCTTAATTTGGGCATGTAGCCCTGAGGCTTCCTTCAGGATGTTAATGAAATGACATATTTCTGATGGATCCATTTAAACCCAAATCACATGGCAATCTAAAGATTTAATAATTTTATTAAAAATAGCATTTTTACTATATTAACATTTTATTCCATCAGACTGTATAGTTTTTAATATATATATATATATATATATATATATATATATATATATATATATATATATATATATATATATTTAGTTTACCTTGAAAAACACGAACATGAACATGCCGAATGTTCAGAATAGTGAGAAATAACATCGCGGAATGAAATATCGGCTATTCTGAAATTCGGTAGTTGACACATCAAAATCCGATGCCACCCAACCAAATACTGGACCTGCGTCCACCCTTGGGACCCATGGTAGCACTTGTTCCTGGGTCCAGAGTGGTAGGGAATTCCGCTGAGTTTAGGTGCTGGATGTGTTATTCAGGTCAGTTCGATAGTATGTGTTCGTGGGGTTGTACGTCGCCGTTGTGAGTGTGTCCTTATTAGTTTTTGAAGATTTGTTGTTCATACATGCATCGTGCGACTATTTATAGGTAACAGAGAGAGAATTTACTGCTTGCAAAAACACATTTTTGGTGTTTTTTTTTTCAATTGTTGGGTTTTAGGAATTTGGACCTTCAAGGTTTTGTTGTTGAATGATCTAATGAGAGAGAAACACAAACGCGCACACACACACACACACACACACACACACACACACACACACACACACACACACACACACACACACACACACACATGCTTATGCAGCTCTGTAGTCATATACATATATTCACTCACTATTATCTAGCTATTTCTAAAAGTACAACAATGAAATATTCAACTATAAATAAACAAGGAAAGGGACTACTTTTTTCTAAAAACTTTCCAAGAAACAGAAAAAGTGCTTTAAAATTAAAGTCAAAATTCAGTAAAAACTCAAAAAAAATAAAAATAAAAACAAGCAAACACAAAAGCCATATTCTAAATGCAGTAATTCCCTCCACAGTGGGTCTTATTAGGAAATAATAGAACTTTCTGGAGTGGAGTCACCTACTACCCCATACCTGTGTGTAGTTGGTTATTTCCCAGTAACACCCACTTTGTTAGTCACAACTGGTTTCTTGAACACTTCATCCCATTAACGGTTTCTGTTTATCCACAGCTAGTGAAACAGTTTATCCTGTTCAGTTCCTTCAGTTTTTAACTTTTCTTTTATATAAGACAGTCTTCCCACAGGCCATCTAACACTGATGTACAATCTATCTGCAAAATGCATTTCTTTAACATTTTCGTTTTATTTAAAATGTGTATAACACTTATAGTTATCAGCTTACTGGTATGGAAGTCGTATAGTCTGGTTTCTTCTGTAATTTTGTCCAGTATAAGTAGTAAAGTTATTTTGTAGATAGAAGGAACCTAAATGTTACAAGGTGTCAGAAGTACGTAAATGATGTCAGTTTAATCATTCTTTAAAGGACAATTTTGTCTTTAAAAAACTGCAAATCATGATTCCGGCATTAATACTATGAAAACAGATTGGAATACTATCCTGTATAACCCAAATAAATCTGCTTGGAATACTATCAGTGAGAGCTGTGATATTATTAAGTTCTGCATTCAAGAGCATGGACCAACGGTCAAACAGAGTAAATATAAAAAAAAACTCTTCACTGAAATTACAGAATTAGTAGGAAATAAAAAAAAAGAGGACCTACTCAGCTTTCAAGCACTTCCCCAGTTATAAACGTCTAGATTGATTATATTTTCTTTGTTTTAATTATTTCCTACTTGTATTTTCAATATTGCAGACCTTGTATATTTATATTTTCTTTTCCTGTTCTAATTTACAGCATTGTACCTCTACATGAAGATTTTCTCCCAGGGATATTTCAGAAAAGAGGCAGAGTACCCCAGTTAACAAACTGTACAAATAAAGAATGCCATTTTCTTCTAAATTGATGAATGTCGCTAACTTATAATGCTCAAAGTAAAAAGGAGGTATTTTTAATTATATCTGAATACTAAAAGGGAAGATAGTTTGATTCTCAGCTAGAGCGTCTTCTGTGTGGAGACATGCGTGAATGGGTGTACCTTCGTTGAAGGTTGTGTGTCAGGGCTGGCAACTCGGCACGTAAAAATCTACTGCCAATCATTAGTGGACCGGAGTTCCACTGTGGCGACCCCTAACCGAGAAAAGCCGAAAGACACAACTACAACTTAAAGGGAAGATAGTCAATGCAGCATAGTATCAGTAAACAAAGGAGTGGTCACCTAGCTACATAGCACAGCAAATGCAGTTGCAGAAAAATGTTTTGCAAACCATATTAAGCAATGGTATATCTCAGAGTATTACAGAGACTAGGGAAGACACTCCTTGTACAAGTAAAGATATGAAAATTGCTTTAACAAGGACAATGAAAAAAGTCACGTATGAAAGCAGACAACAGATTTTCTGATTTTTCTTTTTTACAGAATCAAATAAAACCAGTCATGTTGAATAAAATGATAGTATATAGACACATCCCTTACTAATGGCAGTAGGTTGTAGTGGTTGCAGGTCACAAAGGTGGGGGTCTCATCAGACCTAAACAACATTTTCAACCCATCTGCATGACCAGTATAATATATATAAAATCATGGAGACAGCCATTATGGAACTTACCAAAATTATAGAAAGGACCTGCTTTTGGTAGCAATGGAATGGTGTGGGTTTATTACAGTCTTTTTGATCATGTGGATGTCTCAGAAAACTTAATTGATGAAGGGCTGACCATGCTTGCTGCTTATCTTAGCCTTGCTAAGGCATTCTGCTCTGTTCTACACAAAAGAAAAACTGGCAAATTAAAAGTATTAAATGCTACCACATAACTGATTCAATGGACAAAACAATGATTAAGCAATTAAATATAACCAGCCAAGGTAGGAATATCTGTCTCTCCTGATGGGGGGGGTTCCTATGGTGTCCCACAGAATATGTGCTGGTGCCACTTCCTCTCACAGAATTCTTCTAGGATATAAAAGTGGTAAGTAAATGAGCAGTGGGTAAACAAATATGTTGTAAGCTGCAAATTGTGCATTTCAACAAAAAAATGTTGCAATTCTACATAGTGATTTAAAAATATATACTTGGCAGAGTAGAAATGACTTCGCCTGTGATGCCAGTAAATGCATAATCATGAGAACTGGCAGAAAGGACATAAAGTAGGATCTCAAAGTAAATGGTAATATCATAAAAAAGCAAACACTACCATTAAAGAAGGGTGAACAGTGATAGACAACAATTCAAACTTTGAACAGTGTATCTTTACCAAAGTAAAAAAATAAATACATAGCATTCTAATTATTCGAGGGAGATCATTCGACAACTTAGTACCTCAACAATTTGAACTTAAAATACAGCAGTGCTGTAGGAGATTACATCTACATCTCCCCTATCATCCACCCAAGGGCTGCCTTGGATCCCCTATTCTAGTGCTCCCTCTGGGTTTCTTCTTACCTGATAGTACCCTCATAGGACTTAGCAATCCATTGATTGTTCTCTCTGAACTCACATACGTACCTGTCTGACATATAGTGTCTTCTCCTTGTTCTGCCCTTTTGTCCACTCTTCCTTTGTTACCCCTTTACTGTCCCATTTCCTTTCCCTCCCCCACTCTCTTCTCCCTTCTCTTTCTCTCCTGCTTTTACTCACTGTAACACTCCCTCTACTCTCCTTACTCTGGAGCTTTAGCCCCTTCCAAGACTCACCTACCTCTCCTTCCTACCTCATATCCTGTTCAAACCTATATAGCTGGGCTGCCTGGCAAGGCACCATCTTTAACACCTGGAATAATCCCCTGGCTGCTGTGTGCTCCTGGCCCTAGTGTCTCAATCTATGTAAGTAAATTCTAACTGCTGCTTTGAGTGTATTTCCTGTTTAATGCATAATAGTTTAATGTGAGCAGAAAGTGTTTGGTAATCCTTACAATAGCACATACTGCACTGACTGTTTTATCTTATCTGTGAACGAACTATTTGTACCCTTATCTGCTTTTTGTTACTGCGCTTTTCACATGGAGGTGTTTGCATGCTAATGTGTGTCCTTGAGTGACCGATAGTCCACTACTGCATCCCCTATTGATTATATCGGCTTTTTTGCTTACTATGTTTCCCACGTGGAGGTATTGCACACTAACTCGCTGTCTTGTGTGAACTATATTTTATTGTAATATCCTGAACAATGTCCAGAATTGTATAATATCCCTCTGCTTTTGTACTATTATTAGTGCAGTACATGACAGAATTGTTTAAGGTATGTGTTGTACAAATGAGCGTTAATCTAGCCTGACATAGTTGCTTATCAGTGTTGTCAGTGTGCTCGGCTACACTGACTGCTCTTTAGCATGTATTAGGTGATTGCCAGTGTTTTAGGGGGTAGTACTACCTATATCTAGCCCATTTTATACTGTATAGTGTTATTCCTACCAGTCCAGGGCTGCCTTTCACTAAATATGCCCCTTGCTTCTAGCAACTGATGCTTCTCCCTGACGGAATCCCTGGAATGGTAGCGTTAGATCATTTATGACTTTTGGCTATAAAATAAAAAGAAAAACAAAAAAAATGCTCAGGCCATGAGTGACACTTTCCAGCCCTCTGCCCACTGCTGTAGTTAGCTTGTAGCCTCCACTTACATCTTAATGTAGTATGCATCCTCTCAGCTTTTAAACTGACATTATTTAGCTTTTGAGCTTACTGCTGTAAGGACCAAGCCTCTACCTTGCGGTTACAGTGTAAATTCCCATAGCTCCATATGAACCTATGCTATAACGGCCCCCTCGACTTCCACTGAACACTCCCATAGTCGAGGGACTCCCATGGATCTGTAGCAATCTATTGTAACTGGCTTAATGGCTGTTGCAGCTCACAAGCTCTGTAGAGCTCTATTTTTACTGGCTTAACAGCTGATGTAGCTCTCATGATCTGTAGCGATCTATATTTACTGACTTAACAGCTATTGTAGCCCACAAGAGCCTAAAATACTAATATGTATAGGCTGTATTTAGGCTGCAGTTAATAGCTGGTGTAGCTCATTAGAGTGGGAAATCCTCAAAATTAAAAGCTACGCAAGGCTGTATGTAGGAGTTTCCCTTCCCCAAATGCTTTAATCTTGAGAGCTTATGCTATTAGTGATGAATTAGGCTATATTTAACATGGCTGCTGTGAATAATAGCAGCTATCATTGTTAGGTTTTCTCACTGAGCTTATTGAGGGATAAAGGGATTTGTTATCTATTCATGTTTTGCTCCTTTTTCTGAGTATGCTTTAATTTAGTGTGATGCCCTGTTCCACTTGTAGCCCTATACTGTTTCAGTCCTTTTTTATACTAATGAGCCTATGTGTAGAATAACAACCAAGCACTGCAAATGACATAATACCTTTGGGTCTACCCTTATTTTTGCAGCCTGTTTCTGTTGAAATGTTTTGTTGATCTGTTTTTGTTTCTCCCTCTCTTTCCCATTTATTCAGCTCTCCATCCCTCTATACTGTACTGTGCAGAAAACAAGGGTCTCTTACAATCAAAACCTGCCACCTTTACCTAATCTAGGCAGAGTCCTAGCACCAAAGGGAGCAAGGAAGTACGTGTTATATGAAATAGGTGTTTGATAGTTCTTTTTTTAAATATCCACAACTGTATTTCATGCACTATCTAGCCAGATGCCTAGCTGCCAGGCCCCCTTCAACCTTTAGCAACTAAACCTTCTCCTCCCTGCATAGCTTCCTGTATCTAATAACCTGAGACCCCCAGCCCCATTTCCTCACTATCTCTCTCTGAACAGCAGCTTCTGCTACAATTTACTTTACTCCCCTAGGTTGCTACCTTCACTAAGTGTATTTCCCAACCTTTTTACCCTATCTGTCTACCAGCTGAACTTAAAATACAGCAGTGCTGTAGGAGACTACATCTACATCTCCCCTATCATCCACCCAAGGGCTCCCTGGGATCCCTTATTCTAGTGTTCCCTTGGGGGTTCTTCCTACCTGATAGTACCCTCATAGGACTTAGAAATCCATTGATTGTTCACTTTGAACTCACATACTTACCTGTCTGATCCCACTCTGTTCACCCAGTGGGCTCACTCTGCTCCTCTACCCTACCCTACCCCCAATTCCCACCCACCCCCAGTGCTTCTAGTCTTACAGCTCTCTAGCCAATCCCACATTCCCTTTGTCCAATCCCAACCCACATCTCATTAAAAGTATTTCCACCATTCTACATCTTTCCTCCCACTTCATAACATACCTCATTTATTCACGCTCTATCTTCAACTTCTTCATTACAATGCCTATTTCACCCATATCAGCATACCTCAAACCCTTACTCCTGTTCTCAATTCTTCCTTTCCATTTCCTTCCTTATATCCTAACTGCCTATGAACATCTTAGCTACTCTAATTTCCACCAGCCCTCTAAACAAACATTCCAACCAGCTTTATCAGCCACCCTTAAACAAATCAACATAACATCCACAACCAACTTTCTCCTCCCAAAGTATCATAGAGTTATCCATATTATCTATAAACACTACCAAGTCAAGAGAATTCATACCATATTGAATCTTTCCCTAATTCACACATATAGATTACACCAACACCTCCTACAGGATGGTGACATTCATCCCAATCCTGGCCCTACCAATAATAGTCCTGCTAAACCAGTTAGACCCTCTCCTTCTTCCTTTCACACCCCTACAAGACCTCCTAACTCCCTCTTCATAGCTCACCTAAATATACGAAGTGTAAATAATAAAGTCACTCACCTTCATGCTCTACTGGATGTACCTGACTTTGACATCCTATGCCTAACTGAAACATGGTTAAAACCAGCAGCCCTAGACTATGAAATCACCCCTCCAGGATACAGTATTTTAAGAATGCCTTAACAAGAAAGGTGGGAGCATAGCCTTAATATACAAAGCAGGGCTCCAAGTTACTCTACTAGATACCCACCCGCCATCTGATACCAATACTGAAATTCTCATCACTAAGCTACCACTAAATACTTGTAAGTCCATCTACATTACATGCTCATATCTTCCTCCAGGTAGTAACATCACCTCCCTAGAAAATATCCTTAGCTGTCTTTCCAGTAACTATCCACAATAAACCATACTGTTAGGCGACTTTATTATAGACTGGAATACCTGTAATACTGATAACCCAACTACCCATATAAACCTACATGACTTCTCCCAAACTATCACCTCGCCCACCAGAATCCATAAACCTACCAATAAAGAAAGCACCTTAGATTGGATTTTAAATACTCAGTCCCCAACATATATGTCAGGCATCCTGTCAGATGACATTAGTGAACACTCACTAACTTATATAATTAGACAAAAGAGTAATATTCCTTACCCTTCAACGTTTAGAACAACTCGCTCCAATAAACATTTTAACCCTGAACACTTCCAAAATTAACTTAGTGTGTGCAATTGGTCAGCCCTAAAACACCACCAGCTAGAGGAAGCAGTGGCATACTTCAATTCTAACTTCCTAGAAATCTTGAACTACCATGCCCCTTCTTGTACTCTTTGAAACAGTACAAAAACTGCTCCATGGCTTACAGAGGAAACTAAGCAAAACATTCTACTAAGAAACAAAATTTGGGCCAAATGGCGTACTTCTAAAAACCCATCTGATCATTTAAAATTTAAACAGCTTAGAAATTCTACTAAAGCATCAATATTATTAGATAAAATAAACTACTACTTTCAAATTCAACAGGTCAATCAACATAGACCACAGAAATTCTGGTCAGGTATCAATAGACTCCCACATCCAGGCAACTCTAAGACACCAACCCCATCAGGTATTTCCCAAGAGACTCCCAAACAAATTGCTGATACCTTTAATATCGTCTTTACTGAAGCCATCCAGTCACTTGCTATCTCACTACCTCCTGTATCCTCTAATCTGCCCACCTTCTAAATATCTGCAAATAGCAGCTAACATTTTAGCTTACCTTATTTATATCCTAATAAATAGAACCATAAGAGAAGGTACCACCCCATCCATCTGGAAAGTGTCCCATATAATCCCCCTACTCAAAGGTGGCACCTCAACAGAACTTTCTAACTTTTGTCCAATTGCTCTTCTCCCTCCCATAGCTAAAATCATGGAAAAATGCATCCACCATCAACTGTTAGACCACCTTCTCCAAAATAGACTATTAGCTAGCTCTCAGCATGGCTTTAAACCCTTCCATAGCACCACTAATGCCCTCCTACCATTTTCTGACCACATTAACAAAAACCACAAAAATAACACCCTGTCCTCTGCAATCTTTATTGATCTCTCAAAAGCATTCAATATGGTTAACCATGAGCTACTGTTGAATATTCTTAAGTCCCTCTCACTTGATACTCAAGCATGACAGTGGTTCAAGTCCTACTTATATAACAAGTAACAAGCAGTGCTTTGGGACAACAGTCTATCCACCCACTTTCCTGTCACCCTTGGTATACCCCAGGGATCTATTTTGGGCCCTCTTCTATTCTCCATCTTTATAAACAATCTAACTATAAGTATCCCCCAAGCTACATGCATACAATACGCAGACATCTCCACATTAATATGCTCAGCTGCAGGTCCATCTGAACTGCAGTTCCTCACCCAAAATGTCTTTGAGCTAGTAGAAGAATGTTTTTTTACAGCGTTGTCTTCTCCTTAACCCTAAAAAGACTAAACTATTGCTCTTTACTCCTACACAAAAGTCCACCCCAATTGACTTCATTATTAAATCTAATAATGGCACAGTCATATCTCCTGACACTACCACCAAACTCTTAGGAGTAACTATTGACCACAACCTTAACTATGATACTCATATCAACACCACAATAAAATCAGATAACCAAAAATTAGGCTCCCTCTATAAAATTAAACCCTCCCTTACCCCCATAGCTAAAACTGCTATTGCCCACACCCACCTTCTCTCAACTATCTTTTATGCCTCTTCTATTTACACAAATCTATCTAAAAGCAACCTCAACAAGCTGGCAATCTCCTACAATAACATTGCTAGATTTGCTACCGGCTCCCCTTTCAGAACCCATCACTGCCATAATCTAAAACAACTGGGATGGCTGGAACTGCATAATCAAGTTCTATTCCACCAACTGATTATTGCCCATAAAACCTTTCATCATCCAGGTAATTCATCAATTTTCATGAGTCTAATCAGCCCATTTAAAAATCTCACAAACCTACGCTCAGCAAATAAACTACTGGTATCTAGACAAAAACCCAACAATAAAGCAGGAGATTCCCTTTTCTCTAACACTGTGGGAAAAAGCTGGAACCTTCTTCCTGTTGAACTCACATCTTGATCATTTCAGAAAAACTTCAAGAGTTGTAATTATATAGTAGATCTCTGTCTGTTCTATAAGGCAAGGTCTGATCTAACATTTTTTCAAAGTTTACACATGAAACACACAGCAGGAGGAACTAACAATATATCAGTAAACCCATTATTGAAATAAGTAACAGTAATAGAAAACATGTGATAGATGCATTACACAACATCTTCCAAGCTGACCATTGTAGTTTGGGGTTAGAAATTAATTTACTTTCTGACCAAAAGATGGTGAGTGGCATAAGGATTGAGATGTACTTTCTTACCAGTAAGATGTGAGGGGAGATGCATTGAATAAGGTATGTGGTAGTATTTAATACTGCACTTTTGGTCAAGAGCAGATGAGGAAAGTGGGTGCATATATATTTCTTGACCCTGCAAAATAGCAATTGTGGGCTGTTTTGCTCTTGCTCTTGAGAGTTTAAACTGGTATTGGGTGGAATATATGGGTCTTTGAAAGGACCAGTGTTTTGTCAGTGGAGACCTAGAGCTACTAAACTGACTAGATTGTAATATCCGTGTCAATTATGTGTTCCAGCCATATGCAAACCTCCCTCTTTCAGTTAATATATAACATACTGTATTTATGTTGTCCATTGTTCCTACTACTGTGTATGTTACATTTTTGTGGGGGAATATCTATGTAGCATTTTTGTATTACAGCATTATGGTGGCGGCATATATTTTTTTTAATGTTTGTTGGATGGTGGGAGAGTCTGCTTCTGCATGATGAACAACTAGGGTTTAGGTTGTTGATATGTTTAGTCCCTGTAATTCATGTTGCAGATAGTTACTTTACATTTCGTTTAGCATCATATGCCAAATGCCTGTAATATTGTGTGATAACCTGGTACAATTCCCATTGACTTTGTTCCTCATAGCATGCACTTGCAGCATTTAATGACCACTTTTCTTCAAGTGCACTCTGGGTTTTCTGAATCAAATTAAAGGCATTAGTCCTTCTAATCATCATAATGGCAATCAAATCAGTATCATATTTATGTAAGTTTCAAAATGGATGTCTTAGTTTTTCATTTAGGTATGAATTATGCATTGTTGTAGAAACTGTGTTTTTCTTACATTTCAATCTGTGATATTAGCCAATTTAAAGACAGACATCCACAAGGCTGAGGTTAGAGAAAAATCCAATTTAATAGTAGTAAAAAAACAATGGAAGCTGGTAAGCGCTTTCGCGGCAAACCCACTTCTTCAACGCTTACCAGTTTTCATTGTTTTTTACTACTATTAAATTGGATTTTACTCTCACCTCAAACTTGTGGACGTCTATCTTTGAATTATTGCTGCTTTTGACTTAGTCTGGGTTCCTACTGCACTCTTTTATTCTTTGATTTTTACATACTAGCAAATTTATTATTTTGGATGTCTATCACAGTTTCAGTGCTAAGAATTTCAAGAGTGCTCATTATTTTTGGTAAGGACTTCTGCCTCCCTACACCCAGTATATAAGGGAGCTTTGCAGCCACATTTCCTTCTTCTATAGAGTATAGTCAGAGATCCAGAATTTCATAATTTATATCCCTCAAAACTCTGGTCTCGATATCATGAAATTGTGTTTTCCCTTTGAAGGCTATTAAGTAATAATATCTGTGAATTTTGTTGTTGTCATGTGGATATCTGGTTTTCTAGCTCATTTTCAAGGATAATTTACATGTGAAGAGTTTGTCATTTAGTTACTAGTCATGCATTTTGTTGTAGTGTATTTCTTTTTTTAAGCATCTGTGGGATTTGCAAGTACTTTTCTGTGGTATAATGGCTATGCAGGTTTGGAAGCCATCCTTCTATGGATGATTATGAGTAGAATTTTAGGGAAGTTTCATGTGTATACCAAATTCTAAATATAAATTGTTTAGTTGTTACTTGAGAAAGTAGTTTTATGTTAATTCTGTTTTAAAAAAATAGTTAATATGGCTGTTCTATAGTTCTGCTTTGGTGTAACTTGTTTTGACTTTTTACTGAAATATTTGACTCACATTGTTTTAATATATACCAGACATCCATTTTTATTTAATATATCTTGTGGTTGTCATTTTAAATATAAAAGTAATTTTGTTGCATTTGGCAGCAGTTTAGAGATAAACTGTTATAGCTTGCCAGTGGGCATAATTTGTTCTGGAGCTGTTGAAACCTGTAGTCTCTTAACATCCTGTTGATTAGTGTGAATATTCTGTACAGTTCTTTGCTGTGATCACTGAAGGCTTTACCTATGTACTCTGAACCAGCATCTGCTGTTGTCATTGTGAAAGTTGGCTGAGTAAGATTTGTCATTCCTTCATTTCCCTTCTTGCAAAATATAATTTACTGTGTAGCCAGACATTTTGTAAGCCAGACATGGCAGTGTCTGGATGACACTCTATACTACAAGAACATTATGTAGGAATGTGGTCACAAAGTATGCAGGGTATGTAGGGCATGTCCTCAATAGTCTCTTGTGTTCACCAGCTCAGAGCACAGGACCTAGTAAAGAACACTAGCCCTCCAAAATTAACAGTACTAGTTAGGAACCTGATAGTTTGGGCAAGACCATAAGAGTGGCATTCTGGGTGTAAATAGAGGTTCTAATGAATATGTGAGTCCAACTTTAAAGAGAGGGATACAGTTCTCAGCCATTCTAAGTGGAGAACTAAATACATTTGTAGTCAAGATTGCTGAAACGGGAGGTTCTTATTCCAACAGACCCTTAAAAGGTCAGGGGATGATTCTTAATGCAGGGTCAGTAATCATGCAAAGAGCTCTGATAATAAGTTAACTGGATTTGTTGAACACTCAGTCATTATACATCACACTTTTCTGTGCTGTACATTTTTCATTGTTAATACTTTTCTGTGCTATGGAGACATTATATATTACAGTTTTCTGTCCTATGTAGATATTTGAAATCATGCTTAGCTCTGCTATGTACACATTATGCATCACACTTTTCTGTGCTGTACGTTTCATTGTTCATACTTTTCTGTGCTATGGAGACATTATATATTACCATTTTCTGTCCTATGTAGATATTTGAAATCATGCTTATCTCTGCTATGTACACATTATGTATCACACTTTTCTATGTCATGTAAACATAATGGGTCGTATTCATAGCCATTATGCAGACACATTATGTCTGTTTTGCGCTGTTTGTTGAATGAATATAACTTAGCCACGATTCATAGAGGCCACTTATGCTAAAACATGATGGCCACAAATACATTTTATACGCAAATTATATATAATTTACATACATACGCAAATTAAGTGATAATGAGATGTAAATAAGATATGATGCAACTTAACATATGCAAATGTAACATTTCATCACCTGTTTGTGATTCATAGTGGAATTTTCCTGCTTTTCAGCACCAAGATATGTTATATAATGTGTTTTATTAAAATGTATGTACTAATACTTTTCAGATGTAGGTAACTGGCAGCTTTAGGAATGTTAGTATGATGAGCACTGCTGTTAATGATTGCAATGTCATGTTATGTCATACTATATCTCTCAACCTCTTAGCACAAGAAATCTGGAGAGAGCTAAAACTGTTGGGGGAACAAAAGCCTAAAAATAAGGACAGATTTTAACTTAGAAAGTTATTAGAGTGACAGGCTTTACATTAACCTGAAGGATGTGAAGCCTGGAACTCAAATGTCTGTCATTATTTAGTGATTTCAGTCCTCAGTGATTTGTGAGAAAATCACATACTGTATGAAGAACATACAAAACATATGAGGCAAAAATCTGGATATTCTACAAAAATCTGGATTATTGAAAGGTATGTGTCATACGGATTTCTTTCCATAATCCCTGAAGTTATAAGCACTGTTATCACTGTGAAGTTAGATGAAGGCTGCCAGCCTGGCCAGATAGAATTTTGTAGTTAACTCTGTCATTTTTAAATATTAATGTAAGCCACAGGCTTGTTCTCTTAAATGTGAAATAACTGTATTGGATGATGAACTGAAAAAAAAATTAACAACAGTGCACTCTCCTGTAAGAAAGCTGATAAATCAAGCATTGTGAAATTCTTTGATCTAAAACTCGGATCCGAGATCTCTAGAGGGAGACATTCTGCCTATTGTTTTGAGGCCAGATTTAATGGCTAGAATTTACATGTATACTTTCTTTTATCTCTCTGACTTCCTGACCAGCTGCAAAATCAAAAGGGTTATTAACCTTTGAATTTCTGTTAGTCTGGGAACCAGAAAGAAATTATATAATCTGAAATGAATCAGTGGTACTGTGTTTTCAATTTAAGGACAGAAAGACTCAGGTCATAGAGCATTTGTCTTTAGAACATCCAACATCACCAGCACTGTCTTGCTCTATATGTAAGTTTATTTTAGAACTGTATTTTCTCTTAGTTATAGCTAGGAAATAGGAAGATTAGACTTGTTTTTTGCTGTATTGATGCCAGAACTATTCTACTGTATTATTTTATGCATTTTCCTGTGTCTGAACTCTTGACTAGCACTGTGTATTAAAAAGTATTGCCTTGAGATCTTATTATTTATTATTAAATATTTTTAAACTTTTCAACCGTGGCTGTTTTGTGTAGGGATATTTTAAGCTGTAGAGTACATTGCATGTATATAGTGATACTGGCCAAGCCACTCCAATAAGCCTTGACTGTTCAGTTGCACTTACCATTTTGATAATAATATTGCACATTATAATTAGACACCTTTTTATAATGTCCTTTTAGTAGCTCATAAATATTAGCGGGTGGTGGCAAGTGGTACTACCATATAGTCTGGGTAAAACAGGCACAACTGGAGAACCTGTACCATCCCTCCCCAGGAGTGTCTGTGTGGTTGTATATAACTCTTATCTCAAAGTGTGTATGTGTGTCAGCTACTTGGGCAAAGACACAAAGCACTGGTTGGACAGAGGATGCTGGAGGTTTTACCTTTCCCACTAGGCTGAGATCTGGACCCTATGGCTGTGCCAGTGGGGGTCTTACTGGGGACCGGTAGAGAAAGGGAGAAACTAGCCCCAGACTGATTGTGATCTCTGTGTGCTCTTAAGGGAAATTGTACTTTACTGTGTGTGTATTTATTATCATTTCCCCTATATGGACGCCCCTCACTGGTGTTAGTGGTGAGGATTGAGGCTCCTTAACTGCTGGGCCAGTGCACAGGTGTCACAATTACAAAGACATAATGCAAACAGTTGTAAAGTGTCCCAACTCCAACATACATTTTTTTTAAACATATGTTATTGCCCTTCTAGTTAAACCATTCAGCAGTCTTTATGAAGGTGAAATTGAAGGCGAAAAAACTGTCAAATTTAATTCACATCAGTTAAAGATCAATTAATTATATACATCTCCTAAGGATAGGCTAGGTAAAAGTGGAAGTAAGTTTGAAGAGAAGCTGTTGTGTGAGCAGTACGGTGAGTTGGTTAATGATGTGGCCTAACTGATGCAGCTGACCCTGCAGACACTGTAACTGATGCAGCTGACCCTGCAGACACTGTAACTGATGCAGCTGACACTGCAGACACTGTACCTGATGTAGCTGACCCTGCAGACACTGTAACTGATACAGCTGACCCTGCAGACACTGTAACTGATGCAGCTGACACTGCAGACACTGTACCTGATGTAGCTGACCCTGCAGACACTGTAACTGATGCAGCTGACCCTGCAGATACTGATCTGACAGTGCTTCATGACCATAATCAGGATGTGATAGTTGTAGATGTTGATGTGACCTGTATGACATCCGTTGTTACTGTCCTCCCTGACTAGTTACATTACTTTCTTGAGAAGCACATGGAGTCTCATGTGATCTGGCCCATGGGTCCAGATAGGATCTATATTACATGATCAAATTTTCAAAACTTCGAATCTGATATGGTCAACACCATATAATCAAAGTTTTGAAATGTTGAAAATGTAATAAAACACAATAACCTACAAAAACAAACCATTTAAATTCTCTAAGCAGGGGGGCAACCCCACCTGCACCCCCCACATGGGGGGCTGCACCCCCTCACCCCCCACTACTTAAATATACCAACTTTGAGATCACACTACAGTGCAGAAAAGGGAAATCTTCCCTTTCTGCATTGTACGGAGATCTCTGTTAAAAGATTCCAAGTTTCAAAACTTCAATCATATGGTGTCGACCATATCAGATTAAAAGTTTTGTAACTTTGATTTTCTGATATAGCCACTCCAGATAGTACCCTGTCCTCTTTCCCCTAACAACAGTGACTCCCACTTGAGTCTGGTAAGTGCTGACTAGTGTATGAATGGAGGCGGCCATGGAAGCTTAGTGTGCCATCATAATAAGCATTATTATGATCATGCCAATATCCCTTCTCTCTCTGCCATTTCAAGGTAGGGCTATAAATCATCACACATACCCTGGAGGGTGCTGACCATTTCCAGCTGACCCTCTGTGTTAATGGTCTGAGCACTAACAATGTCATGGCACATTTGCTGCTGGGCAGCCAATGCCTTTCATGTTTCCTGGGGTAGCTATAACAAATGTCTGCACCTGGCACCCTTTTGTAAATGTGTTACTGTAGACACTGTTACCTCTGAATGCCTGCCATCATCCTCAAAGTGTTAATTGGGGTTTGGAGATACTGGGACAGAGATGCATGGTTGTTCATCATGTAGAAGCCTGAGTGCAATGTCAGCATGTGTTTGACTTTGTGATGCACTGTGACTGCCTCCAGAGTTACTAACATGTGTGGTTGAGACCGTGCCACTAAACTTGGAGACCACTTGCCACTTTACTCAGGTTTCCTCATAAATATAACTGTTTCTATCATCATTGTCTCTAACAGCCAGTCTGCTGTTGATATCCTCCAAATTCAGTGGTATAGTGGAACTGTTTGCTTCTGATGCTGCCCTTGTAAAAAGACTTATTGCAGATGCTGCCCTTGTAAAAGACATACCACAATACAAAGACAAGATGATCAGCTTTCAATGTCTGTCTGCCTGGGATGACATGTTGACAAGCTCACAGCTCGGCAAGGATGGCCCTTTTTAGGCAAGGCTCAAAAGATAAACCCACCTCCTTAGAAAACAAAATGGAAAAACTAAGGGTTGCAGTAACTGAAACCCCAGTGCTACCAGGCTATACCTTGTATCATGCTTTTTGGCCCCAAAACCGGGCGAACACAAAGAAGGAGGAGGGTGTCCATATTCATCAAGACATTGGAGAGCCCTTACCCCAGCCAAAAGGTTCCTGGAATTCATAAATTCAAAATGCACTGGAACAACTAGTCACCTCCTCTCCCACTAGGGAGATAATATACTGATCATCACTCACCAAACATGGGGACAAAAATGCTCCACACCTCACCTCTATACAGTGACTAGTGAGATCAACCACAGACTACTATATACATATCCACCCCCACCCCCACCACAGCACAAAAGTGCCAGTGAAAAACAAAACAATGCCGACTCGCTTCACACTGAGATGATATGAGCGTCTCAAGAATGTTATCAGCGATACAACATCATCCAAATCATGCTTCCTCCTTCATCACAAATGCATGGATCCAAGAATGCATGGATCATGCAATCCCAAATAAATCCAAGTCCTCCTCCACAAAAGGCAAGCGTCCTGTCGAACGTTAACGAAAAACTCAATTGTATAACAAAAAAAAATTAAGCAGAAGAACGTCCAAGGAAGACATCTCTGATCATCACTGAGCAACACAGAAAGAAAGGAGAAAAAAAAAAACTTTGAACTTCAAAAGAAAATAAGGAAAACAAGCTAAGATACAAGAAGAGCCTCAGGAAGCCTTTAGTAGCTATGAGCTAGAAACAAGTGAATAGCTGGTTCACAACAACAAAAATACACTGAACCCACAGATATTGCCAGCATTCTGGCTGACAGAGTTCAGCCAATTTCTCTCTCCCCTCCCCCAAAAGAAGAAAAATACTTATCCCCAGCTGAATGTAATCTCTGTCATCCTGTCCATGTCCAAGAAAACTAGCCTAAACAAAAGTTAAAAAAAAGCTATCAATGGACCTGATGGTATCCCGCGTGTTATGCGATATACAAACTACAACAAGAGCAGCAAACAAAATGCTAAAATACCTTAACTTCTTTGCTTTACATATTGTACCTGACTTGGCACTGGCAGCCATAGCAACAGTGGTCCAAGGGGGGTGCTGGGGTGCCCCCTGAACGTATAAATGAGACATACATAGGGACCCACAGACACTTGACCCCACCCAGTTCAGCTTTGTAAAGGGCCTTCCTGCCCTTTTTAAACCTAGTTGACTTTTCAACATAGCCACTTGAGGTTGATGAGGGCAAAGCAGTCCACACGCATACCCCTGGAGGGCCTTTCAATCACACACAATTACTGCATCATTCAGATAAGCTCAACAGCTCTTAAAAGTAAACCCCATGTCACTTAAGTTGCAAATGAGTAAAAGGACAGAACCCATAAAGTTAAAATGGCTGAGCAATGTCGCACTCAATGCCAGACTCGTGAATAGTCATGGGAGTGGTGTCCTATTGTGCTGTCTTTTGTTTATTTCTCCCTTGCTAAAGCAAACATGAGAGGGCTGTGAAGACAGTTACAAGATGACTGCAAAACAGAGGACTGAGTGCTTTCCATACACCAGTGGACACATATTATCCTACAAAAGGCCATCCTGAAATGGACAACTGGTGCAGAGTCGAAGCCTTAAATCCAAAACCAAAAAACTAAATGCATCCTCTTTGGGAAAACAAAGTACCCACAAATTCACATAAACAGCAACCCCACAGGTACAGAAAAAAAGACCATCAGACCAGGGACCCAGAGCTTCCAGCTGTTACCTCATTTGACAACCACGCTGCCCAAAGTGGTTAGAAAACATTCTACCTTGCAACTCATCATGATGGATCTACATCCCATCATGATCAGTCATTGTATCTTCCTCCCTATATCCATCTATGATCCATGATTGCCCCCATTGTGCAATGTTTGGTTTGTAATGCACCCGCACCTGCAGAGACTACAACTACAAAAGCACAAAAGACCAAGGAGGGATATGGGTCTTCATTCAATGTCTTGCCAGAGAAGACTCAAAAAATCTTAGAGCTATTCATAGTAGCATACCACCTGCTCATCTATTGAGTAGCATACCACCCGCTCAGAGGTGATCTCAAGGGATCTGTGATAAATGCTCCACCTCAAAAAAAAGCTGGATCACGACCATGTATGAAAAAGACTTATCCCATAGATAGGACAAGGCCAGAATAGATTCATAGAGGAGAACATTCCTGTATGCTTTGAAGGCAGTCCCTCACTCAGATAGGGCAAGCCCCACTGACCTTCAAGAGATCCATCGTCAGATAGGGAGATCGGTCACTTACCCTTATAGGTCACATCTGTGATACTGCTAGATAGGGGCACAGTAAAGGGGACCTATGTATATAATCACTTCTAGACAGAGGCACAGTACACTAAACTTATATTCTAAATTTATACTGTATCATTTTGGGTGGCATTTTTCACATCACAAAAAATGGCTATCTATATGGCTAGGTTTGAATGCCCCAGGGCAGATAGCCTAGTACTATACTATGAAACTATGAAACCATTACTCATAATGAAATACCATGCACTACTGTATGCTTGTTAATAAGGTATGGACCACACCATGCACACTGCCACCATTGCTATTATGTGCTGCTGCTATAGAAGCTGCACCAAGTAATTGTAATTGCCATTTGTTTAATGTAATTATTTGTTGCTAGCATTCAGTTTTCTGTATGAATATATGATACTGTCTTGAAACCAGCCTCCATGAGAATATGAGTCTTGCTACTTCTGACATTGGTAACAGCCAGTGTCCACACCACAATCCTGTTAGTCTAGTGACACTGTTGTACTCATCCCCATGCATGGAGAGAAGGTATTCTTCATCTCTGCCCTCTTCTTATACTGTACTTATGTGTGGTTTCTCCCTCCCAATGCATTAATGTTGAAAAGAACTAGATTATATTTTTTTGCCTTCACAACTTGCTTGGTCTCACCTTTACCAAACAGATATTCCCATATGTCCTAAGGGCTGCCATGAGGAAGCAATTTTCCCCAAGGCTGAAGTTATCCTTTCTCTGCCTTGATCCATTGTTTTGCATCATTACTGCATATTAGAAACAAAAAGAAAAGAATAAAAGGCTAGAGTCATGTACAGTAAAATTCAGATGTAATCATCATTCAAACTACACAACACTGACCACGTGTGGCTGCCACCCTCCAAAAAGATGTTAGGTGACACAAACCACATACGTATATATACATACATACAGCCTAGCCAACTGAAGTTGTGCTATAACATCAGTTGCAGTACCTTCACATAAATAAAACAAAACATCTTTTTAACAGTTTCATCCTCCCCCTCCTCCTACCATGTCATATATTTATATTATTTACATTCATCAGTGAGAGTCAAAAATTCCCCAGTAAAGACATGTGTACTTTGTGCCAATAATGCATCAGTACCAGTGAAGTACTTTAAAAGTTACTGGCTGTATTTCTAGAATGTATACACAATCACTACATAGCAACAAACTAATGATTTTCCTAAGTGATAATTAATCATTTTCAATACTGCTGTACTGAATTCCCACTTCCACCTTACAGCTTTACAGCATTCATTAATATCCATCTTAGTATGCAGATGATATTATTAAAGCAACATTTCCTTAATTTAACTCAATACTTTTAATTTAACTATTTGTAAGTACTTCTTATTAAATTATAATATTTTATTATTATTTTATTATTATCTGTGGTTTCCCAAGACATTTGCCATCTAACTCAAATAATGGCAATTTAATATGGTGGTATTCAGCTTTTCCACATAAATTCAGGTCTATTTATACATTTAGTATGCAAATTAGGGTTGTTTATGTTTATCTCTATGATCTCTAGCATTGTGCAAATATGTACAGCCTCTTTTGGACACAGGTTACTCTGGGATACTCATGAGCATGGATGCAGACTACTGTGAACATGCTGCGGACAGCTGCAGACTCCACAGCTGTCCACAGCACATCCACAGCTTCCCTGGCATGGTACAGGAATGTGTGGATATGCTCAGGTATGCTAAAATGTGAAAATATTCAGATAAAACAAAATTAAGTCTTATGTATTACAGTTAGCACAGCAATATAGTGTAATCTCTGCCCATCTATCCTCTTCTAACTTCTATCCACTATTCCTCATCAACCACATATGTAGAAATATGTATACAATCCTCCCAAAAATTGTATCCTTGATGTTCCAGTAAAGGAAAGTAAAACATTCAGTTGTTATATTTCAAAAAAGATAGCCGAGTCAAGGAATACAAACAATGGAAATTATAAGTATTACATAACAGAAATGATTTCTGCATTTATTTTTTTATGCACAACATAAGTCAAATTAGAATGTATTCCTTTAAAAACATGTCTGTGAAAAAGCTTTTCTGGTTAAACCATACTTGGCAATAATAACAATACTTGCTGCAATGCCCCTGCTGGTTATCTGGCTTTGGTTAAGGTGGTGTCACACCCCAGAGCGAGTGGTTCTAAAACCTTTAACCACAGCCCTACTCACCTTCTTCATTTTGATACTGGCACTTCTAATCATTACAGCACCTATTAAGGCATAAGGCCACACTCCAAGCTGGTCAGATAGAGAGACAAAAATAATACTCTACATTTCAAAGGAGTTGTACCTGGATAAGTCTGAGGAGTACACAAGAGCATCTGAGTGTAAAAATATCAATATCTGTCAAGAGATGGGTGAACATCTGGAAACCCTAACAGGGATCACCTTTTCCAACCAGCAGTGCTGTCACAGGTATTGTGACCTGAAGAAGTATATGCCAGACCAGATGACTGAGTGAGTAGATCAGATAGATGCAAGAGGGACAGAATTATATAGTAAATATAACATCATTCTTTTCTTTTTTGAGGGGGTCACACTGGTAAATCATACAATAGCATTGCATAATTTAAGGTACTAGTTAGAGAAAATATGTGCACCTTCCAAAATCTATCCATGTTATTATAATAATCAAAAATAAATAAAGCATGTATCCATACACTGAAGTGCATCACAATAATTGTCTGTACAAACAGAAATGTAAGATATGTATGAGTAAAATGTCTGAAAACCACCAGTATACATCTGCTTAAGTACTTTTAACAACTACGTGCTCATTTCTCTATGAAGAAAAAACATGCTTGCATTTCCATACTTTCATTTCATATTACATTATCTTAGGTAGAACTTAAATTTGGTGCTGGCCAGGAGTTATTTCTTAGTATAATAATTGCATAAAAAAGTCCTTTCTTTGCAGAATTGTAAGTGCACGCAGAAGATGGCTGAAGTCAGTCAGGCACCACACCCTAGACAGATAGGAGAATGGGGGAAGGGTAGTCGGGGCTTCTGTACTGTACAGAGAACATGCAGCACATACTTTACTGAGAAACTGTATCACTTCTGCATACATATGAAATCATCACTGTATATGCTAGGAATTGTTCAAGAAGAAAGCTATTAAGCGCCCACTTTTGAACAGCTTAGGAAATGATCACTTCCATAACGTCACATTGTTCTCTGGATCTGTACATTCATGCTGAACCAAATTCAGAGACCATTACATGCAAAGGATAAACATTTTAAATAACACATTCCACCAAAACTATCTGCTTTAATTTATTAGTGACAATAAAGAGAAGATTAGCAAAGTATGGGAATTCAGTATTACAAATTTGAGCAAATGCATGGCTAAGCAAATAATGCAATGAATGCAGTGACTTAGAAACAGTAATAATAAATTTGTATGTAAATGGCAAACATCAAATACAGGTAAACAGGAATGTCATATTTCTTCTCCATACAGCTGGCATAGAGATCTCCTATAAAAGGAGACAACAGAAGCAGTGGAGAGGCAGCTGGAGTGTCTGACAAAGCCCCCAGTAAGCCAAACAAACATAGTAGATAGCAATTCTGTATTTAACTGATTTAAATTATATATATATATATATATATATATATATATATATATATATATATATATATATATATATATATATATATGTGTGTGTGTGTGTGTGTGTGTGTGTGTGTGTGTGTGTGTGTGTGTGTGTGTGTGTGTGTGTGTGTCTGCAAAACAGCGAGACAGAAACAACAAAAGTTTACATTCATGAACGTCCAGATCATTGTAAGTTTTTGTTGCGAAAGGAGTTAGTTGACCAATGTGGTGAACTTTGCTCTTTTCTCCACTGTAGTGTAATCTCAGAGTTGGTATACTTAGTTGGGGGTGTGGGAGGGTGAATCCCCTCCCCACTTGGGTGAGTTTTATTTGCTTTGATTTGTTTTTGTAAGTTTTGTTGGCCTATTGTTTACTTACCAGGGGGAAATTTATGATGGTCTAGACGGTCATAAATATAAACTTTCATTGTTTCCATCTTGTCGTTTTGCAAATTGATGTTATGGTAATTCGTTATTTTAACATAGATCCATACACACACACACACACACACACACACACACACACACACACACACGTGGGGAAATAAGGAATGTTAAGTTATATGGAATTATCTGAAGCAACGGAATGGTAAGTCATACGGAGTTATCTGAAACGATACAGTGCATTTAGCATGTTACTGCAAGCAAGACAGAGACATATATCAGTGTATAACTGCAAAACTTTTATCTTTAACTGATTTTATTATTGTATATAAAGAAATTACTAATAGAGCACAGTAACTGAAGTATAGCTTGCACTCACTATGTCACTGCAAGCAAGAGTGAAACAGATTTCAGCATACAAGTGCAGAAACTTCTTCTTTCGGCTTTTCACGGTTAGTGGTTGCCACAGCAGATCATCCGTCTGCTCATGACTGGCAGTGGAGTTTAACAGTGTCAAGTTGCCAGCCCAGTGCCCAACCTTCCACAGAAGGCACACACTCACACCTAGGGCCAATTTAGAGTGTCCAATCTACCTACTGCATGTCTTTGGGATGTGGGAGGAAACCAGGGCACCCGGAGAAAACCCACACGACCACAGGGAGGACATGCAGACTCTGCACAGAAGGCACCCCAGCTGAGAATCGAACTGGAGAACCTCTTGCTGTGAGGCGGCAACAGTAACCGCTGCACCACCGTGGCCACCCACAAGTGCAGAAAGTAATTTCAGTAAACTAAATAAATTACCGATAGATATTAGTATCTGAAGGAATAAACTGCATTCAGTACAGTACTGCAGGCAACTGTAGTATTTATGTCTGTCACTGATTTTATAAGTTGTAATTATTTTATAAATTATAATTATTTATGATGGGTGTTCTTAATGCAGTATTGAAAACAAACACACATCAGGCAAAAAATGTGATCATTAAGTTTGTATAGTAGAGTGCAAAATGTAAATCCCACCATTACATGATATCAGGCACTGCCCTGCCAAGTAAGCATAAGAACTGCCTGTAACATTTCATCCCAAAATTGTGTATAATATAAGCTCTCCCCATAATATTTTATCCCAGTGTTTACATAAGCACATCCCATACTTTTTCAAATAAAAGTATAAATAAACACTTCCCATACAGTCTCTGTTTTACTTCAAAAAAGATATATAAAAATAGAAATGTTTTAAAATAAGAAATGTAATACTGTGTAACATGATGTGTGATTTTACTGAGTGCATTTTCTTTTGTCTCTCAACCCCCCTTTTTTCTGATTTTGCTATTTTATTTAATCATTGGTTTCTACTTTATTATTTTATTTCTCTCCCACTTACGTTCATTTTTCTACAGCTTCAAAATCGGTTGGAGAGACACAGGTACACACCTCCCAGGTTAGGGATTGTTCTTCCTCTGCCAATCTCAGGACATCCTTGCAGGGTCAGGGAGGTGGCACTAGTCCTGCACCTCCCTGGCATGTGGCAGCCTGGCAAGCCTCACTGAGTGAAGGCTTTGGAACTTGGCTGAGGATGTGCTAGAAGAGATATTTGTTTGGAGGCTTTAGCCAGCTGAGGCTTCATTGCAGCATGTAAAAGACTTTCTGTCCCAGCTGGTACAAACCAAAACACCACTTCAGGCCCCTACCCCTCAATATCAGGGTCCTCCACCCCCCCATCTGGCAGTGGAACTGTTTGATGATCTGTAGGCTGGGTCACCTGCAGGTGCTTCAACCCTTCTTTCCTTATATTTTCACCTACACTTTCTTACCTATTCCCACCTACACCACCCTCTCATATAAAAACATTTGTTAAAAATATTGGGGTCTATCCCCTGACAAAAACATGATACACATCATCTCTCACCTCCTCTAATACAATCCTAATGTGTTCCCTTCTTTGTTGTGCCTCCTCTTTTTCAGTCTTTCCTATTTCCCCCTTTCTTTTCTTTAATGAAACTACCAGGGTATCCACATAAGAATACTCCCCATATAAAATATATTAACCCCCTTTATTTTTTTAATATTAATAATAAAAGCTGCACAGTCTGCATTTTGCTTCAGATATTTTAAATGTAACTGTGCATAGCTGCACATCCCTAATATCCAAATGTATACAAAGTACTATGCAGTAAAAAGAACCTTACAGCTTTCACATTTATTTGATACTTGACTTTAGATACTTTACGGCATTGCATCCATTAGGGTGTGTACTATAAAATAAAGTGACAGATACATATATATCAGACACATATAAAAAAAACTTTAAAACCAAATACATTAAAATATAAATGTATGTGTTTGTCACTTTATTTTATAGTACACCCGACTGGATGTAATGTTTTCACTTTACTGTGGTGTCAGCTGTTTTGTTATGTTTGATGAAGCAGTACTCATACTGCGAAAGCACTCACATTTTTTACTATTAAAAGGACTGTATATTTTATTCATCACGTTGACTCAATCCTTTTATGAGTTCTTTGTTTTCCTGCTTTGTGGCGATTGAGTTATTTACCATCTGTGCTGCAGTTTGTGTTTGCTGGATAAACATTTATGATAGTAGCCAGAGTAATTTATATTTTCACTGGCTTTATCCTTGAACATCATACAATGCAAATGATAAATGCACGAGTTCACAATACTGAATATACCCTTATAACTTGGAAAGTTGTAAATAGTTTGCCCTAGACTTCATCTTGCCACATTCTTATAGAGTAGAACCACTGTCAGTGTGCAGTCCCATCTGAACAGGTGAGTTTATTGTATGAGAACATCACAGTTGCTTCTCAGAATTAACTGTCTTGATAGTAGAGTAACAGTACAATTGTTTATGCAATGGTGTTCCATACAAGGTCAAAAATATTAAAAGCGAACATAGATATGATATAAATTTTTTGGTCTGAATTCTGGCTTAGTGGCAATTTTCAAACATTCTCCAGCTTATATTCCAATTAGTCATCTTAAGGACTTTCATTATTAAGATTGGCACTTTCACTATATACTTTGGCACATATATGTCAGATTTGCACTTACATTGCTTATCGTTCTGTATTGAACTGTGACAAGTGCTGTGCTATAGTTCGTATGACAGTGTCTCAGAGATGTCACATTGAAAATCAAGGCTTAAGACAAAAGCCTAGCATAACAGTTAGTTGAAATTCCCCTAAACCGTAATGCTAAAAGGTAAATAAAGAGTAATTAACCTAATTTTGTGGTTGGTTTCCAAAAACTGCAGACTGAAGTGAAGCAGATGATCTTGTTGTTGTGGCTAGTACATATAGCTGAAGATGGTCCTTATGGTGGAGAAGAATATAGACAGAAGCCAGGAAGGGGGGTGTGATAATTATTTCAGAAAAAAAAGGAAAGAGCTCTTATTTGCTCCAAGGGCTTGGCCAATAGACACTCAAGGAAGTAGGGAATTGGCCTTCTCTGTGCCATTGCTAAAGTGGCTGTAGTGAGGGGCAGAACTGCAGTGACTGGATGGAAAAAGCATTCTGCTGGTTTTAGTTTAGACACAACTATGCTGGCAGTGTGAATTCTAGTCTCTAAGTGACAAAGACAGGTTTTTGATTTATTGAAGCCAAAAAATACAGATTCAGCTTAAATGAACAGCAATAAAGACTTTGTACTGACTAGTATGTTTGTGATTAAATAAACGGGTGTACTATTCTGTCTTAAGTGTGGACATATTTCTGTCTATCACACATTTTTTTCTCATTCTTGCACATGACACTAAGCTTCTTGTCTTACAATTTATTGTGCTCCAAGACAAACACACCGTAAAAAAGTTATTAACTTGTCTCATTTACCTGACTCATTCTTTTACTTATAATATTTCTTTATTTATGAATCTTTTCATGTAGGCCCTACATTGTAAATGGGCCTTGTCTAGCTTGACAACCATGTCAACAAAATACAAATATAAATTAATTAATGGCAACAAACCTTCAATTAGTAAATCACAAGCCATGCTTCTGTCTGTTATTGTCAGAATAACTGCTTTGATGTTTCCCTAATTACACTTACCAAAGTTTGCTGCTGTCCAAACAGATAGTGAACAGGACTGACTATGCCACTTTAACATACTTTTCAACTGTACAGATTTTCGCAGAATGTCCAGATTTTTGCCTCATATTTTTTGGTCTGTTCCTCATGCATTTGTGATTTTCTGGTAAATTATTGGATATTGAAGTCACTAAATAATACTAAATAAAGACAAACAGTTCGGTTTCAGGCAAACTGTTTTATTCTAGCAACTTTCTAGGTTTATAGGAACAATATTTAAATTCTGTCCCCTTTTGTGGGTTGTCCCCCCATTCTTTCTGGCTTTGTCCAGATTTCTTGCAGTAAGAGGTTGAGGGGTATGGCCACATCACCTAGCATAGCTTATCTTTCAACTAAATGATGGTTTAGGAAATGGTACATACAGATTTATATTCAACAAAATCTAAAATTACTATTGATGGCAGCCTCATATGTTGGTTAGCCATGCAGAAGGGATGGTGACAGAAAGGAAGGAAAAGCCAGGATATTGACTCTAGTAGCAATTATATTTTAAGAAATTACAATAGCAATTACATTTTAAGAAATTACAATCAGGGTTTCCAGAAAAGTAAAACCTGGACATTTTCAAGGATAGGCAGGAATATTGATATGAAATTAAAAAAAATTCTATACTTGGACTAGGATTGGAATTGTGATATATGTCTATTAAGAGACAGTTTAGCTTTTCTAGGAGTTTGGGAATTTTCTTTCTTTCTTTTTGTGTGTATGTGTCTATCTATGTGGGTGTGTGGGGGGGTGAGTCTGTGAGTGTGTGCATATGTAGGAGTGTCAGCATATGTGTGTGTGTGTGTGTGTGTGTGTGTGTGTGTGTGTGTGTGTGTGTGTGTGTGTGTGTGTGTGTGTGTGTGTGTGTGTGTGTGTGTGTCAGTATGTGTGTATGCAGGGCCAGCCTTTGGTCAACTGGTGTCCTAGGCAAAAGGTCCCAACAGTGGCCCACCAACACCACTTGGTGCTCCCATCCTGGTCTAACTACACCATCCAGATTACTGGAAAAGCACCCCTGCTAGAGCGGCGCCCTAGGCAGCTGCCTAGTTGGCATATTTCTAAGACAGGCTCTGTGTGTGTGTGTGTGTGTGTGTGTGTGTGTGTGTGTGTGTGTGTGTGTGTGTGTGTGTGTGTGTGTGTGTGTGTGTGTGTGTGTGTGTGTGTGTGTGTGTGTGTGTGTGTGTGTGTGTGCGTGTGTGTGCGTGTGTGTGTGTGTCTATATACATGTGATTATGTGTGTATGTGTGTCTGAGTGTGGATATGCCTTCTGTCATTGGCAAATCTTGACATTATAACATCCTGAAGCACGTCTGATTTGACTGTGATCAGTCTGGGCATGCATCATTCATTCTTTTCAGTAAAGAACCTTTTTATATTTTACATACACTTCATGGGGTTGAAGCTGAAGAGCTCTGTACAACTCTAATAATACTGGTAATAATACAAAAGGGTATTGCTTGCTTTGAGTAAATGTGGAAATAAAAAGTCTGAATGTAGGCATAGAATGTGCTCTTGGATTAGCTATGTTACAGAGTTTTCTATCAACTTCATATGCTGAAGCTATTATGTTTCCTAAAACCCATCTTATAATACATATATGTTAATAACATTTGATGTTTATGTCAAGTGGATGCATATATTACCCTCTCTCTTTCTGATTATGCTAATTTCTCAGGAAATTAAAGTGGCCATGCATCATTGTTTGAGGAAGTGGTTCCTTCTCTTTACCCTAGGAAAACTGTTTGTGTCTTTCGGCTTTTCCCGGTTAGGGGTCACCACAGCGGAACTCCGGTCCACTAATGATTGGCAGTAGAGTTTTACATGCTGGCTTGCCGGGCCTAACGCACAACCTACAATGAAGGAACACCCATTCACGCATGTCGTTACACAGAAGACGCTCTAGCTGAGAATCGAATGGGCAATGTCTAACTGTGAGGCGACAACACTACCGCAGCACCACCACAGCTTAGTATTTCTGAAAGTGATTTGGAGAGCCATCCCTAATTGTTCTCTAGCTTTTGTTTCCTCTGAAAATTGGAAATTATTAGGGAAGTTCGAAGTTAATAGCACTAGCATTTAAAAGTGTTCCTGATTTGGGGCTTTTTCCCTCATTATTTTGCTTTGTCTGAAGTCTTAAAATAAAAATTGACAATTTTGACTGCAATTGACTAACAAACTTGAGTAAGACAGGTGGCTGTACCTGTAGTAATACAAAGGTATACTACATTTTGTGACTACATAAGTACAAGTACCCTGAGGGAAGGTAAGGAGGGCTGCCATTGGCCACATAGGCTGTAAGTCTCCTTACTCACTGCATAAAGCCACATTTCAGCTCCTAGAGAAACAAAAGTCTTTATATTTCTTGCATTCCGCCCCACACTTTGAACTATTTGCATTTCAATGTTATGTAATCTGCACATATGTATCACTTACAATTATGGATCCTTCTATGGTATTTGACCAGACATGCTTGTCAAGAAGACTGTAGTTAACATCTAGCTCCCTTGTGCCAACTACAAGCAGACTGTCACTTAATACAACTTTCTCTGGGTCTCTAATCTGATGTAGGTGGTTACCTTATCAAGAAGTTGTTCACAGAAATGTAGCAACTAATATGCTACATATGTTCCCACATTTTGGCCCTAATTTCACTGTTAAATTCCTGTAGAATCTAAACAGTTTTTAACAGCATATGTAAAGTTTTTCTTCCCTCAGCACAATGTGTATAACTCCTAGTAATCAGCAAAATGTGGGTGACTATTTGAAACAGACAACTGACATCTCATCTCCTTTTCTTTAATCTAGTAAGTATGCAACCTTTCACACTGCCTGAATTTTGTCATTTCCTCTCTTTTCCCTCATTACAAACACTCCACCTCATAATTTCTACTTTACTTTTCTTTATTCCCAGTCACAAGCTTCACAGTAGCAGCAACATCTGTATTACTGGCCCTGAATTCTTGGACCGCATCTACTTACTCCAGTGCGTCACAAAATACTATTGTATCCTTTTCCTCTGTCTTGACATAACTCTTAACATATAATAGCCACTGCGAATTCTATACTGGGATAGCTTGCAGTGTGCTTTGTAAAGTTACCTGCTTACATAGCTTTATTTATTGTATCCAGAATAATCAGAATGCTACACTTCAAATATAGTACTGTGTTATCCAGTTACGGTTATCTATTTTATATTATTCATGCATTCTTAATGTTCGACTCATAGCTATGTTTTAATATTTCCTCATTTTATATGCTGCATTTTAATGGTTATGGCAGATAAAGATTCAGTTCATGATCAGACCAAATACTTGCTTAAGATATGGAAATAAAAAAAAATCTGTCCATTCCCACACTTACTTCAGTGTGGGTAGGATTAATAATAGTATTGATTTAATGTGTGTAAGTATACATTCTACTTATGTTTGATTTCTCTCATTTGTGATATTGCTGTCTGATCAAGGAGATCACAGTAATTATCCACTACTCTCATTATTAAGAAATGCTTCCTCATGTCCACCATAGGCTGGTTGCCAGCCACTGCTTCCCACTTTACTGACAAGATGCACATAATAACATCAGCACCATTAGAGTTTGTGAGTGTAATAATATATATTCTTGAATGACTGCAGTAAGCTGGGAATGTTCCCCAGCATCATGTTCATAGGAGTTCTGGAGGTTAACCTGCCTATCCCTGTATACAGACTTGCATATGGAAAACTGAAATTATTTTCTCATCGTGTGTTGTATGACCATTATTTACACTTCCTTTTCATATGGAATAAGCAAGTAATGCAGATATTGCAAGTGAAACAAGATGACTTTTTTAAGTACTATGCTAAGGTTTACTTTTCTAAGTAAATAATGCACTACAGATTTTTTTCATCTTAGTTCTTCATTACTTAGTTAAGTTTGCATGAACTCCCTAATATTTGATATGAACAAGAAATCAAACCTCAAAACAAAAGTTTTAGAAAATTTGTTTTAGTTGAAAAATAAATAAATGAATAAATACATAAATATGTACATACATACATACATACACACATACATACATTAGTTAAAAGTCAGTACTGTAGTTCTGCAAACATACTTACAACCCACAGATTTCTCCCTTACAATCAATGTCTAATGCTACAGCTGACCAAAACTGAAAGACTTTGACACACATACACACACACACACACACACACACACACACACACACACACACACACACACACACACACACACACACACACACACGTGTATATATATATATATATATATATATATATATAGATGTAAAACTCTTGCTTTGGAAATATTTTATTAAAGATTAGGGACATTCCTTACATGTGCCTACCATATCAGTCTAAGAAGTGGAGGACTACCTTGGTCTCCTGACAGGTATTTTGATGTCAACATAATCTGGGATGGCTGGTGTAACAGAAACCATCCATCCACAACTTATATTTCCCATTTTTGTACCTGGGGTCAGGGTGTCACTTCAACAGTGACAATCATCTGGAGACAAGGCTTACATCATACACACAAGCAGGCCCACACCTATGGCCAATTTTGAGTATCCAATCCCCCTACTGCATGTCTTTGGAATGTGGAAGGAAAACGGAGCACCCAGAGGAAACTCACATGAATGCAGGGAGGACATGTAGACGCACAGAAGTCACTGCAGCTGAGAATCAAACCAAGGAACATCTTGCTGTGAGGTGACAACATTATCCATTGCCCCATTATGCCAACCTAAAAAAATCCTTATTCCTGACTGTGCCCTTGTCCAAGGTGACTTCTTCTGTGTTTACCAATGCTATTTTCTGCCATCACAAGTGTTGATGTGCCTGCAATGTTCAATTAGTTTAAAACTGACAAACATTCCTGTTTCGTCTAGGTATAATGTCCACAGTACAGAAAAGTGTGATTTATAGTGTCTACATAGCACAGAAAAGCATGATTTATAATGTCTATGTAACACAGAAACTGTGATCTACATAACACTTATGAGTGAAAAGCACTGCTATGCTCAAATGAAAATTAGCTAAATGCAGTGCATTTGTGATGAATAAGAAACAGTGAAGAGGTTTTGAAAAACACACCCAGTTAGGCAAACACGCATGTGAGGTAATATATTATGGTAAGTCAGTACCCACAGCAGCAACCCTGGCAAAGCATGATCAATAATTGTCACAATCTAAAGGACTCACATTAAAGCTGTTTCCTTTCTTGCCTCTCCACTTGCAGCCAAAATCCTGCAATGCCTTTACTATGCAACCTGTGCTATTAGTGGATGAAATGAACTTGTGTGATGTGTTGCTGGTTAACCAGTATCATGTACGATGGACACGTGGAGCCATCTGCATGTCACCAGATGGCACTCAGCCATCCTCTTTCCCCACAACAGTGGCATCAACAGAGCTACCATGGTATGGTCCTGTTGGCTCAAGCACTGATTCACCAGGGGAGCTTGAGAAATGACATGGTGTATGGTGACTTCTAGAAACACAAAGTCAGGTATAATAACTAGTGCTGCAACAGGTAACTAATAATGATGCACAGATCTGCAATAATCACACATTATGTCTTGTATTACATACCTCACCTTATCACATGCATTGTTATGCCATCATAATGGCATTGCTTCAACATGTTATTGCTTAACAGATACTTTATACAACACAGTGAAGTGATTAATCCCAGAGCCACAGTGCATGAAATCTTTCCTGTACCACAACAAAATCTGGCAAAGTTAGCAGTGCAGACAAAAACATGGTGTTATCAACATTATATATGATGTTTCCTTTTTCTGTACCTACAGGTAAGTTCCCGATGTGTAACATATTACAGTTTGTTGACCACTGGCCCATGTTTGATACTCACCCATATTCTGACTTCTACACCATTGTCACATCTGATGTGGAGAAGTGAGCTACTACTGGCCTTAGTGAAGGGACACACTGATGTAGACCCCTTTATATTTCTGACCAATACAATGCAGGTATATTGTGGGTGGGGAAGAACACATCTCCAGAGATGAAGCATGCATATGTCAGTGAGGAAGAGTATGAGTTTTACAAAGTGTTTCAGAAAGTTGTCAAGAATGATTATACTGATATCACTATCCTAACATGGTACACACAGGCAGTCTTCAACAGACCTACCTTTGCACAGGCTGGCCATACCAAGCATGCATAGTATGAAGCTACACTGCTTGAGTCATACAACTTATGCAGTGTGTCTTTTGCATAGTGGCACAATTTACTTTACTTCAGTACAGATGTGGGAAGAGCTGCCATAATTCAGTATTAACTAATGTGTGTCATAAGGGTCATTTTACTAGGCTGTGCCCCTAACTGGAACCAGGAAGAGGCACTTGAAACTACTGGGTTTCCTTGGTTAACAAATAAGATAAAACTATGTACATATGGGTGTGCCATTAAAGAGATATGATTTATTAGGATCAGCTGTGCTGGACTGCAGTATGTTTGCAGGAAGCAGAATCCTATATCAGGAGATCCTGCACCAGTGTCACCCTGTTATAATCTTGTCCAGCTTGTACAGGACTACAGGCAAGCTGTATGGTACTTAACGATCCCATGTAGCACAGTTATATACCAGACTAGCAGAGCTCACAGCTGGTTTATGTTGATGCAAAGTCTTGACATCTATCATCTGGGAAGTCCTTGTGAATCTCAGAGGCTACACAGGCAAATCACACCTTGACAGATGCCATAAAGAAGACTATGAACTGGCATATCCAGACAGTTGTGAGATCCTGGAATGCAATTACGAGTAACCAACATGTCACCACACTCTTGTTGAATGCTGGTGTCAGCCATGTTATCAACATCCAGGTATTTTTATAACCAAGGGCCAGTGTATGCATACCTTGCAGTAGGGTTGTTTCTTATATGTGGTTTAATTTTAGTATCTTCATGCTTGCTGTCCATCATAAACATACACATGATGTTTGACATACAGTGTTCTCTTTTAAACTGCAAAGACTGCGTCATGCTATTAAACTATATGAAATATGTTCTGTATAAATGATTATGTGACAAAGGTCTTGACAGCTGAGTTATGTGACAAGCATCTTGACAGTTGACTTAGAATCTGCACATTGCAATTTACTCTATGTTATAGCATAACTAAGTCAGCAGTTCATTGTTCTATATATTACTGTCTTGCTCCAACATATATTAAACTATAGTTTTGTTCTGGAGTTATGAAAACCAACAATTGTTATTCTATTTTTTTAAAGGTAGTGATATTCAGGGCAGTGTAAGTTATAGATCGATTTATTTGACGTGTCATTGGGAAACTACTTGATACGGTCCTTGTAAAAACATTTCCTGGCTAATCTCATTAAGTTGTAGATTTAAATTAGCATGGGGTCATCACTGGTTGATGATTTACTAGTAACTCACCAGGAAAGCATTAATTAAAGCTTTTGGGGAAACTTTCTGCAATGCCATCGCTGACCATCTAAAATAATTTTATAATAGACATAACTTCAGTAAACCTAATATACTGTTGCATATTGATGATATGAGCACTATGCTGACGGGTTTAGTATTTCATGCTGAGGGTGCTGGAATATGGAATAGACTTACTAGAAAAATCTAGAAAAATCAGATTAATTAGATCTGTAAATGAGTTTAAAAGTAGGTTTGACTTACTTTGATACTTTATGTAAAGTCTGCGAGTAAGGCTCACTCTTCATGATAATCCTTTGCAGGAGCTTTCATTTGAAATCTGATAGCCTGAACCTTGAATATTACACTTTAGGATAATTGTCCTTCCTAGCACTTTTATAACTCTTCCACCTCCCATTTTCACTCATTGCAAATGCCTGTCTACAATATGTAAGCATTTCCTTATAGTAACAAAATTCTTAACAACAGGAGCTAGAGAATTCTAGTATGCTCTCATTCTAACCTCAAAAACTATCAGAACTTTGAAAAGTTTTACATTTATGACTATTTAATTTTTCAGGATGTGCAAGGACTCTGATATTTATTGCTTTTTTAGTGGGAATCTTAGATATATTTCCTTATCCTACAACAAACACATGGATTTCATTCAAAACAGAACAAATATCATATATCAAAACATTATGTTTTGATATTTTCTGACATGGCACTTTAAACCACTCCATGATTTCCTTTCAAATCTCTTTCCTTTCTACTGTCAAATGTATTTTCTGCTTACATTTCTATATACAATTCCAAACTTCTATTTCTGTGTATTCCTGCAGAATAATGTTATTTTGGTGTAACTATAACATCTTATCTATTCTTTTAGTACCACAAGAGTGCATATTCAAAATGTCAATATCTCATACTATATCCATATGCCAACCATACAAATGTCCTCTATATGTTTGTTGCTTTCCTAAATCTCAGAGGTCCCATTTTCTTCTGAATTCTGTATAGAGACATTTATTTTATTCATTTATTAGCTGATTAAACACACTCAGTAAAACTGCTGGATATGGGTCATCACTTTAAAGAATAATTGAAACCAGTTCAACTAAGACTAATACATTAAATGAGCTTTGTCTGGAAACTTTTCTTATGTGTGGACAACCCCACCACTTTGTCCATGCAGGGAGCTGTATTTTGGCATTACTTAACTGATATAACTTTCTCCAGCATCATCAGACAGTTACAGAATCCATTGACTCCATTGAATCCCATATAGTACATTGATTTTTGCCAAACTGGTTTTGATGAGACCTCATATTTGAAAAAATGCCCCAGATTCTTCTTATTAGAGGAAATATGGTAAAATTGTATGGGTCAATAACTTACTCAAAATTACACAGTATTACTGTGGAAATCAAATCTAAGATGATAGGAAGAAGTTCTCTATTAGCTCAGTGTTAACTCTCTGTGCAAGCTGCCAGATTGCAAGAGTCTTTCTGTCTTATCAGACACTTTAATGAGAACCATTACTTTCTTTATTTTCATTGTCAGTGTGATTCACTTAGTGATTCCCCCTGTGATGATATGAGGTAGTGCCATCTGTGTCAGGGACAGTAGGGCAGTACATGTGTACATATGCCAGCATAGCTATCTGGAGTTTTGTAAATAATTTTATGTTTTTTGACTATCACACTGATTTGTACAGATGTTTGATTTAAAAATGTATTTGCAAAGTTATTTGTGTTAAAATGCATGAACATTAGGTCCTGCTGGACAGAAAGAATGTATGCATGCATATTAGATTGCATTGTTCTAACTTTAAATGATCAAATGTGTATGTTTATCAGAGAACCCTGGAAGGGTGGAAAGTTTGAAATTGTGTTATAGCTTTCAGATGCTGTCACAGATCTTAGCAAAGCTTTGTGTGTATTGTACCAAAGTCAGGTGACCAGAGGTGATGTCATCCTCTAACCAGTAGTTGGTTTCTTTGGAATCCTCAGAGCAGCATTTTAGAATCTTACAGGAAGGATTTCTGACAGGATATCGATTTCACACAATCCACACAGACAAAGAGAGACATCATCTGGATTTTGCTGTGGTAAAATACTCAGCACACATCCACTTGCCTTGCTTTTGTGAGTAGTCAGGGAACAGTAATTCTTCAGTTAGTCAGGGACATTTAGTGAGAATTGTTTAGTATTGTTTTCTGAATATGTGAGAAACTATCCAACTGTATTATTTTTTTATATCTTTGTGGTTGATACTCTATATTCAGTATTCTCCTGTTTCCTGTTTTATTATTTATCATATTTTAATATATTTCATTGTGACTGGTCCTTTTGAGAATACTTCTAACATCCTGGGAGTACTTATGCTTGTTTAGTGACATTGTGGCTGCTCCTGAAGGCCTTGTTGCTTTGGTCACACTCTATCATTTGTATTAGTATTAATTTTACACAGTATAATTGTGTACCCTTTATAAAAGCCTTAGGGTAGCTGACTGGTGACAGTGTGATTACCTCAGAGTCTGAGCAGAAAGGGGCACAGCTAGTAAATCTGTGCCAGCTTTTCACAGGTATGTTTGTGTGTGTATGAAACTTAAATATCCAAGTGAGTGTGTCAGCTATTGGGAACAGAGACACAGAGCTGCAAAGTGGAGTTTTATGTAGGCTAGGAGAGAGAAATAGAGTCCAGCCCCAGGTGTGTACTGTGGTCCATCTGCTCTTAAGGGAAATTGTGTTTGGTGCAGGGGCTGCATCTGAAAATACTATGTGAATAATCTGTCTTTCCTCTTAGTGACCGTCTCTCACAGGAGTCAATGCTGAGTACTGAGTCTCCTTGATTGCTGGCCCAGAGTAGGGACCAGTCACACCCTTTTCCTTAATTTATTAACCTATTCATACCTCCTTTAAGTTAAGAGCCAGGCACATTTGCTCTCCAGGCAAGGTGAGAGTCCTAAAGCCTAATAACTCTCTGACTCGAGTGAGTTCCTGAATAGCTCCTTCCCCTGGGAAGTGAGAGTTGTAATTTAGGGAGCATGTCAATCTACTGACTATACAGACTTCCCTTCTATTCTAATTCCCTCCCCAGAGGTGACTTTGACTTCCCCAATTGCTCTTGAGGGCATATATGCTTTTCCTACTGAAGTAGCACACTGTGCAGCAAATGGTCACTGCAGGCCATACAGTAGTTGCTCTCTCTCTCTCTCTCTCTCTCTCTCTCTCTCTCTCTCTCTCTCTCTATATATATATATATATATATAAACACTTTATAATCTCAAAATACTGAAATGTCGAATTTCAGTATCTTGAGACTATAAAGTCGAAGTTTTGAAATAGCGAAAGTGCATAATTGCGAATTTGAATATCTCAAATTTGCGGTTATGACTTTACGCTACGTAATGCCTGAGGTTTATGTGGCTGGTGTGCGGTGCCATGTGTGGATTTAGGTGTAATGTCAGGTAAGTGAGTGTTTTGTAAGGGTTTTGGGTGGGGGTTTGAGTGTATGTGAGTGCACTGATATGTGTGTATGTGTGTGTGTGTGTGTGTGTGTGTGTGTGTGTGTGTGTGTGTGTGTGTGTGTGTGTGAGGGAGACTTTAGAATGTGTGTGTGTGAGTTTGCTTTTGTTTGCTGTTTGTGCGATCTCGGAGTTAGTACATATAAGTGGGGGTGCAAGGGTGCTTGCCCCCCTACTTATTTGTGATGTATGTCTGTGAATGTTTGGTTTGTTTATTTTGTGCTGTGGGTGTTGTGGTATATGTGTAGTCTGGTGTGTGCTGTGTGTTCGGTGTTTTAAATTTTGTGTTTTTGGGCTTTGCGGTTTTGGGCTTTCAGTGTTGTGTGGATTCGATTTCATGTTCTCGAAAAACTGAAATTCGAGATTTCAGTCTTTTGAGATTATGAAGTGAATCCATATATATATATATCTATATATATATATATATATATATATATATATATATATATATATATATATATATACAGATAAATAGATAGGTATAGATATATGTTGTTGTGTATTTCAGCTTTTCCCGGTTAGGGATTGCCACAGCGGAACTCCGGTCTGCAAATGATTGGCAGTAGATTTTTACGTGCCGAGTTGCCAGCCCTGACGCACAACCTTCAACGAAGGTACGCCCATTCACACATGTCTCCACACAGAAGACGCTTTAGCTGAGAATCGAACAGGACAACGTCTTACTGTGAGGTGACAACACTACCTCACCACCACCACCATATATATATATATATATATATATATATATATATATATATATATATATATATATATATTCTAGCTAAAGCCTGCCAAGCAACAAGCTGGACTGCCTTCATCCCTCATGAGATGGACAAACTATCTCAGCCACTGACTCCCATTCTCTCCTGTCCCAGCGCTTCCAGTCCCGTGTGGGTAATCAAACATGGCTTATCTGGATCATACTAAGGGCTTTTTCCCTCTGTGCCTTGGAGCCAGACTCTAGTTTCTTTATTCCATGTTCTTATGTTCTGTAATGATATCTTTATTTCCTAACTTGTCTTTATGCTTATTTCAGCCAGTGTTCTAAGATGTTTGGAGCATCAGCCATAAGTATTTTGAGATCCTTTTTTTTTCTTTGATAGACAACAACTTCTCTGACTTCACCAGTTAATTGGAGTTGTATTACCCGTTAACTGCCAAAATTAAGTTGCACTTCTTTGATAAAAGAGAACTTGCTCGTCAGTGCATGTAAATTATTATGGCTTCTTACCATCCTTTCCATTTTCCATTGGTTTTACCATTTTCATAATGTCTGCAAACATAGTCTATCAAGTCCCCCAGACTGTTGAACATAACTGACAAAACTGGGCCCTAATTCACAGCCCTCACTCAGTATGATATGTCATCATTTATTGTCACTCTCCCTATTACTTCTCTATTGTAGTGTTTCTGATAGCTTTATTATTTATTCCTTAGCTAACCAAGCAACTGAATTAATATTTTATAGACTCATTACAGCCATAGCTAAGGTCACAAGAACAAAGGTAAACAGAATATATATAGACAATTTAGCTCAATCAGCATGTTTCTGAAAGGTAAGAGGAAACTGGAGGAGCTTGAGAAAATCCATACAGACAATGAAGAACATATAAAATCTAAACTCACAATAATCAGAGATCAAGACTGAACCCCTTATCCTAGAGCTGTAAAACAAAAAATGTTTCCTCTGACCCATCATATTAGCTCCCATCAGGACCTGTACACTCAATACTCAACTAACTCAACTGGTATCCGCTCAAAACTCTACCCCTAGACGAAGCTGTCAGCAAATTCAAAAATATATTCATGAATACTTTAAATACCCTTGTCATTACCAGAAATAAAAGAGTAAAAAATACTTCCCTGGCTATCTCATCCTACAAGAATTCTCATACAAAAATCTGACAAAGCATAGAAACAATAGTATGAAGATAAAACCCCTAAAACCTTACATCTGTACAAGGAGTTGTGCAAACTTAACAAGAAGCAAATTCACCTAGATGAAAAAAGTATTACGCTCACCCACAAGATAGGCATAAAAGTAATCCAAGGAAATTATGGAGTTCAGGTAAGAAACCTTTTCAGCCCTGATCTGTTCCCTCACCATACTCCTATCCAGACTTACCCCCTCAGAAAGTTACCAAATTTAACACTTTCTTCATCACCATCATTCTTACCTCCAGTTCACTACAAACATTTAATTTCCTGAAAGCTCTACTAGTCCTGACATCCATGCTTTCAATCTGCAACTTGTCTCCACATAGTATGCTAAACAGTTACTAAATAAACTTAAACCCTGTTCTCCTTCTGCTGGTGATCTCCCTGTTGAGTACCTTAAGGTCACTGCAGACTCTAAAGCATACTCCGTCTCAATTCTCATTAGCAGAGCTATTCAAGACTCCCGTGTCTCTGCCCAGTGGAAAAAAAATTAATTATTCCTCTCCATAAAGGATGAAACTCCTCTGAATTCTCTAACTTTAGGCCAATTGCCATCTTGTCCACCCTTTCTAAGATCATGGAAACGTGTATTCATAAGCAACTCCTTCAGTACCTCTTGTAAAATGATCTCTTAACCCCAACACAGCATGGTTTCTGACCAGGCCATAGCACCACTATAGCTCTCAACTTTTCCAACACCATTAATAAGGCTAGAGAAGAAGTTTTTCTCTTCTGTCTTTCTAGATCTCTCAAAAGCGTTTGCCATAGTGTCAGAGAAGAAACTACTGACTCAAATGTCCTCTCTGGGCCTTTCCATCTCTTCTATGGTTCTTAAGTACTTACCTAAAAAATAACAATCTGTCAAATGGCTGCCTTCTTTCTCTCCTTTTCTCCTGGTTAAAATGGCTGCTCCTCAAGGCATTATTCTTAGTCCACTGCACTTTAACATCTTCATCAATAACCTATACATCTGTTCTCAGCAAGCTTTCCTTATTTAGTATGCAGATAACTCATCTCTCATCTGCTCATCTGACAGCCCACTACAACTACAATCCATGACCCAAAATGCCTTCAACTCAGTCGAACTGTGGCTACCTTAAAACTGACCTTTACTTTATTTCAGATAAACTACTATTATTTTTTCCAAAGTCCCATGCCAGTGTTAAAAGTAGCTTCCACATTACCTCCTTAAACAATACAATTTTTGAAAAATGCCAAATAACTTGCAAACACCATAGATGACAACTTAAAGATTTATCTTCATATAGAAAACATTATAAAAATAACTCATCAAAACTTAGGTCTACCATACAGAGCATAAAAATCCTTACTCCTTGCTAAGGTAGCTAAATTTGCAGCTAACCTGCCACATAAAGCTCTTCATTGCTCTGCATTACATGCTCTCAACTGGTTAGAACTCTCACGTTAACTAGTCCATACACAGCTATTCTAACCCACAGAATATTATATAACTTCTCTACCTGCCCTTCTATCTCCTCACTATTTCATCATTATCTCCCAAATCCCCACTGCGCTCTCAAGACAAAAACCTGCTTGAAATATATGAACCAAAAAAGCATGGGGCAAAGTTTATACTCACACTGTATATCCAAACTGTGGAACCCTGTCCCAGATTCAATCAGAACTATATCTAGCATCCATATATTTAAGGTCTTTCACAAAGAATGTCTCACGAACTCATAGCGATGCCAGGCAGCTCACCTGTAGGATCTATGTTAACAAATACTTTACATTCTCACTAACTGATGGCGATGCCCAGGCAGTTCACCTGTAGGATCTATGTTAACAAATATTTTACATTCTTATTAATCTGACCTCTCATCACACTATCTATACCTTTCAATATCTGTCCTCTCAGCACTCTTACAGTGGACTTGTATCTTTTATTTTTATTTCCTAGCATTGTACACTATAGTTCTGATACTTCTGTATATACTGATTGTCATATTTAATCATCTTTTTATTTATTTAATTTTATTTTATATCACTGGCATCTCCTCATTTTTATTGTGTCCTATGTATTTCACTATCAAACTGTATGCATATATGCTTTTTTAACTACATTTGTACTAGTGTTTTATTTGATGTTATTTAACTCTTTGGAGCTTTTCTCCCCTAACTTCCAATGAAAATGGGCATTTTTACCAAGTCAAACATTCCCGGTGAACAAGTGTCAAAAAATAAAAATATGCTGAATAAAATCCGGTACGGAGTTTGAAACATAGCCAGTCTTTATTAAAATAAAAACAAATAGGTTAGCCCTTTCACGAGTAAAATTCCTGCTTCTTCAGACTATTAAGTTTCCATCAGTTAGATGAATAAAAAAATATATAAGATCCTTGATTCACCCTCTCCAAATAATAGAACTGATATTGTGGAGCCAGCTCTGCTTGTTTTCATTGTCTAGAATTAATACAGACAGCGTAGTGGTGTAATGGTTTGCATTGTCACCTCAAAGCAAGAGGCTCTGCGGTTTGATTCCCGGCTGCATTGCTTTCTGTGTGGAGTCTGTATGTCCTCCCTGCATTTCTGTGGGTTTCCTCCAGGTGCTCCTGTTTCTTCCCACGTTGCAAAGGCATGCATCTGGAGTGTTTCTCCCTGGACCTCTGCTGAAAACTGGCTCCTTCCCAATTGGACTTTCCTGGTAAACAAATGTTAAATAAATCAATAAAACAAATGTTCAAGACTGCATCATAAACTGAGAAAGTAAAAAGAAAAAAAATGCCATGTTGGCATGTTTATGTATATAGGAGTGATATTTCTCTTCTGCGTACAAATTAGATGTGAATGCATGCAAGGACCTAGTGAAAACAACCAGGGTTAGGGGACAGTACTGTTCCCCTCAATTCAGTGTCACTGGCATCGCATGGCATGGGAACCTCAGGCAGACTCTTTGCTTTAATGTGTATATGAAGATGGTCAAATTAAAGAAAGCATTTGTCAGAGCTGATCTTTAAATTGCTTTGGAGGTGAATAGTAGCAATACTCGTCAGTAATGTACAATCAACAGAATAAATAAGTATGAGGTCATGAATAAGTGGAAACAAAAACAGAAATTCTTCTTAGCATTTCAAGTGTTTAGCTCAACTCAGCAGTGTCTGTGTATTACTGGTGGTAAGTGAAAGCACTTGCCATGATGAAGAGCAGGACACCTGTTATTATTTGTATATGGCTGCATTTTGGTAGTAACATTCAGATCTAAATAAATAATAAGGCATGATGGTGAGTGTATGGCTTATTATATTATTTCAGTCCTATGACATTTATAAGGCAAATACCCACAGTTGTGAATCTGGAATAGTCTTTATGCTTTAATAGGTATTAAAATTTCAAAGAACAAAATTGTGATCCTTAGAACAGTAGACCATTAAAGATAAAAGGGGAAATGTGTACTAAGTCTTAAGGTGTGCATCCTTGGATTATTACCCCTTTTCAAGAAGCAGTGATCTTTGGAGTATTGTATGTACACAGCAAAGGTGTGAGGGTGTAGGCCCTGCTTGTCAAGATACTTTGCTTTTCCTGCAAAAATGCTTTAATGGTATAACAGTGAGTTTCAATATTTGATATTCTTTGTTGCAGTCACAGTTTATTTCTCTTAGTTTTGAGTTCCATGATATGGAAGCAACAACTGTACCACTCAAGCCCCCTCAAGTCTTACTGCTCTTATAAAATGTCCACCTGCATTTTCTATGCATTTTAAAGTTAAGCAGTTTAGGTTATAGAAATATACATTTTATATTGCATTTTAAAGTAAAATAATCCTTAAGTTTTGCAGAAGCAAAAATGTATTTTTGAAGTCTGAAAATCTACATCTCTGTCTGGATTCTGCTCAGAAAAGTAAAGAAACACTTATGATAACAAAGAACTCATAAAAGGATTGAGTCAAAGTGGTGAATAAAATATGCAGTCCTTTTAATAGTAAAAATGTGAGCACTTTCACAGCATGAGTATTGCTTCATCAGACATAACAAAACAACTGACACCACTGTTTAAATAGTAAAGTGAAAACAGTCACATCACATGTGTTGACTCAGTTTACTGGGAATAGAACCATTGCTCAGAACCTCGTACAGGTACTTGCTGTATGGAACACTATACTGTATCCAGGTTGCCCTAGACTCTCTCATTACTTCTGACATGTCTAAGTAAGCCAGTCCTTTGGTGAGTATCCTCATTTTTCCTTCCCTATTGCTAACACTCATGCAAGTCAATGATTTCCCATATTGCTCTTTCCTATCACTTAAGGGTTTTTCTAAGAGTGTGTGTGTGTGTGTGTGTGTGTGTGTGTGTGTGTGTGTGTGTGTGTGTGTGTGTGTGTGTGTGTGTGTGTGTGTGTGTGTGTGTTTGTATGCAGGTTTGTGATCCATAGTATTTCCATGTTGTCAGTTCAGGCCTGTTCTCCTTACGATTATCTGTAATGTGTTTGCAGTGCCATAGAAATTGCCTTATCTGCATGCATGCTACATTGAAATCGGCACATGTATAATCCGTATGCTTTGGATTAATTTACTTGTGTAAATATCATTGTTCTATATACCATTGTGTGTTATGCACTCTTCAATGAATCGTATTACCTTACATTCTGTTTCAATAAGCTGATATACATGTTGGTTTCAGCACTATTGCTATATCTGCATTTCGATATGTTCTTAAATTGTTTGATGATATATACTGGTTGGATATTATTTATTAAATGTATTGCAATTTATTTCATTGTTTGTTTGCTCACTTAACTATTTATTTATTTGCTTCCTTAGTTATGTAATATTTGCTATCTAGTTTTATCCACATAAGATTACAGTCTCTTCCAGAGCAGATCTGTTGAGCAAGACTCCAAATGTATGATACAAATATATATATGGCAAATACAGTCAAATTGTAAAAGAAAAAAACTCAATAAATTCTAACCAAAGTAAATAAACATAAACAAACGAATAGCATCTAAAAGTTAAATTATGCTAAGTACATTAATTACAGGCACTTTCATTCAGGACCTTATACATAGTATGCATGCTATTTACAATCATTTACTACATAAGTTGTCTGTAAGGCATAGTCAGGTAGAACACTGTGATAGGGGAGACCACTTAAGTCAGGTGTAGATTAGGGTGATCTGCAGAGTTCATAATGGTTTAGAATTAGCAGCTGTGCATTTAACTGTCTTTTGAATCATGGCGATGACTCAGTGTCTCAGGCATTTTATACTGAGTACAATATTAATTTTTAATGGTTGCTGAGACTACTGATTTATTTTTTTTATATATTTTTGTTTAAAGGGATAGTGCACTGATCTCAATGAACCAGTTTCTGGGCACAGCCAGACAGATTTTTTTTCAGACATGAATAAAAACACCAAGCAATTTAGCAGAAAGCAATTTTGACACAACTTCTCTTATAAAATAAAACAAATAATTGTATAATCTTCATCTATAAAACAGAACAGTAAATTATACAGTATTTGCATTTGTAGTTACAAATAATAGTTGAAGATAGCACATCTTGCATTTAACTCATAAATGGATGTGTGGGGGGAACAGAGGAGCATAGGTGGTGATGCAAGTACTCAATATGGGGATTAGGCTGCAAAAAGATGCCCACATTATGGTGATGTTGACAAGAATACAAACTCCCTCATGTCTGCCTGTATGACAGTCCCTCCAGATGGCTATCACTCTAGTGGATCTGAAGAATAGAGGTCTCTACCACTAGGGAATGAATGAGCTGTAGTCCACTGGGGGCCAGCCTAATAGTTAACAAAGCAGAGGTAAAAGCACCCAGAAATAATAAGTAAACAGGATATATTGTATACAGCAAAGACAGAAAACTTCAAGGTGCCCTGACCTCTGTTCACAAGCCCCCTATATAGTACCCTTAATAATGGTTATCACATGCATGAAAACACACTAAGGTACCTAATCAAATATCAACAATAGTAAGGATATTTCAATAATATGTACACTGGAATACAAATGTATTGTTTATTGTTTCATTTTTCAGGAAAGATAGGCTTCAACTAAATTAAAAAATCCCTATCTACCCACTGCAGTTTGTTACCCCACTCACTATCCCTCACTACAAGCTTAAAGCAATAGTGATGGTGTCCACTCTCCCCAGCACCGAATATATTCAAACTAGGCAACTGACAGTACATGATCCTGCTCCAAATATCCAAACATGCTCACCTTTTACCTGTATAAATTAAACAATCTATCCCAGTTTCTTTCACATTCCTGGGCATGTCCATAATTAACCCTTCACCTAACACCCCCAACACCATACTTACCTTCTACAAACCAACAGTCTGATCATCCCTAGACTGCAGATTATTCTCACTATTCAGCAGCCTGCTGCCTTCTGAAGAAATTGCAGTATTTTATTTTTTTATTTCATTTTTATATTTCTAAGAGACTTTAAAAATATGCCTTAACTTCCTCATTCTGCAGTATTTCATTGCAACTTCTATTTGTCACTTCTTCGTGAACTATGCTATGGTCGTTGCATGATTTTGTTGGAAAATGCTTTTACAAACAAGGACTGTGAAGTCACCTTTTAAAATGGAATTGCTTGATGATGCATTGACATATGCACCACAAATAACTATTCTGAAAATGTTGTCCCAGGTTATCTAGGGTAAACACCCTACTAATTAAAAAATGTATATTCAGTGCGTTATACCCATTGACACAACCTCCCATCTCCTGAAGTCATGTTCATGGTCATTGTACATGTCTCCCCCCCTGTTGTTTTCTAAATTTACATTCCATTCTTATTGTCTAGGGTCATCCAGTCTTACCTTATGAGCTCATGTTACATCATTATTGTTGATAGTCACAACCACCCCCCCCAAATTCATATTTAGTATTTGTTGTCTTCTGTTATCATCTCCCTCAAATTAGATTAATTTGTTTCAAGTGTGGTCAGTTCACCTCCCACTTTTCAACTTCCTGTTCAGGGTTTCTTATCCAATGTAACCTCTCTCACTTCATGGGTTCATTTCCAGTCCTTGTTGTTCATGATTCATCCCCACTTTCCAAAGGATCATAGGAAGATACTAAACTATTAGCCCTGAGGCCCTTATAAGCCTATCCAAGAGTTTAGCCCATGTTTAGATAACTCAGCACTCGATACCCCTGTCCAGTAGGGACACAGGTGAAATCCCAGGGGTTTATTTTCTGTTTCCCATCCAGATATCCAAGTTGCACTTAAAAAGAGATAAAGAGGTACTCTGCTTGATGTGGAGAGGGAGTATTCCACAGATGGGGGAGTCTCTGGGACACAAATTTGTCCCGCCAACAAGTCCTATTGATGGCACAGACCAGGTTGAGGTCGCACGTGCGGGTTACTCAAATGGAACTTGACTTGCGGATATGCAGTAGTCCCATCAAGGTGGTGTCCAAGATTGCCTTGTATGCCAGACAGTGGTCACCTCTGAGAAGTCTGCATGAAACTGAGTAGAGGGATAGGGCTTTCAACCTATCTGTGTATGATAGATTTTTGAGGTCCTGGATTCTCCTGGTGAAGAACCTCTGTGGCCACTCCAGCTGCTGCATGTGCTTTGCGAGGTACATGGCAAATGGGCCATTGTACTCAATAATGAAAAGGTACATGGCAAATGGGCCATTGTACTCAATAATGAGCCTTCTAAGGGAAGAATACAGGGCTGTTATGACCTCCATTTCCCTGTATGAGATACCCTCACTTATGAGGTGGGCCATGTAGAAATCTTTTTGTACAACGGAAGCAACAGGGTGGTCAAAAGTCAGGTTGCTATCAACCTGAGTTCCCAAATCCCTCACGCCTGATTGCATGCTTAGGACATTGTTATTAGTGTGATAATTTGTAGGGGTGTCACTCTCTCCAAAAGGGAGGATGATGATGAATTTTTTTAGTATTCAGCTTGAGGCCATGTTTCTGACACCAGTCATTTGTTTGGGTGAAACCCTCTTGGAGGATGTCCACATCACTTGGGGAATTAATGACTATGTCCAGCTTGCAGTCATCTGTAAACTTGGTCAGCGGCTGGCCCACTAGTTTTGGTCTGCACCTCAGAGAAGAATATCCCAAATAACAAAGGCCCCAGGACCAATCCCTGGGGTACACCGCTCATTATAGGTCTACTGCCTGAGGTGGCTTCCCCTGTTTTGATTAGGTGGATTCTATCAGTGAGCTAGTTTGCTACCCATTTGGTAACATATGGATTGATGCCTAGTTGAGAGAGTTTATCTATTATGCCTAAGTGGGGAATAGTGTCAAAGGCTTTGGCCAGATCAATGTAGGTAGTGTGCACCATCTTCCTTGTCCATGGCTTTGGTGACTGTCTCAAAGAAGCTGACTAAATTTAACAGACATGACCTCCCCTTGATGAAGCCAAACTGTGTGGGATCAAGTGTTTAGAGGTTGCTAATGTCCTTTTTAATGAGATCCATGATAATCCATTCTATGGCCTTGCAGATCAGGTTAGTTAGGCTGATGGGTCTATAACTGCCCAGATCGGTGGATGCTCCACCTTTGTGCAAAGGGATGACAGTGGCAGTCTTCCACTCAGCTGGGACAAAGCCGGTACTCAAGCTTTGATTGAATAGGGCACATAAGAGTGCTTCAAGTTCCTGCCTGAATTCATGTAGGATGCAGCCTGGGATGTTATCGGGTCTCATGGAGGCTGTATTTTTTTGCCTTTGAGAGAGCAGTGATGACCTGTTCTCTAGATATAAGGGAAAGGGGGCAGGTACTAGGAATGTCTTTATTTACTGATGGGGTATAGATAGGTGGAGATTTTGCTGAATCTGTCAGCCTGCAAGTTTGCTATATCTATAGCATTTGTATATGTGGTGTCCTTGAATACCAGTTCTGAACAGATTTGGGTGCTTCCTTTGAGATTGCGGACATATGTGAAGAAGGCCTTTTGATTGTCTCTAGTAGATGTGGCCAATTTGGACTCAAAGCTTGCTTTGTAGGATTTCACTAGTGCTTTTATTTGCTTGTTCAGGCTAAGGAGAAATTGCTTCCAATTGGGCACCTTTTCCTTCTTGGTCCTGGACAGCAATTTTTTTCCCTTTTGTTTTAGAGTGTATTTATTGCAGATGTCCACCAGACAGGTTTACTCTTCCTTGAGAAGAATGACTTGGTCCTGTCAGGTATTCCTGATTCCATGCCTCTATATAAATACTTGTATAGTGCTTTGTCACAGGTAAATGTACTTTAATCCGTGTTGTCCATGATCATTCCCAACTTCCAAATTAATTTCATTCCTTGTTATCCAGGACTGCCCCTCATACTTCCTGAAATCATATTTCATTCTAATTGTGTAGGGTCAGTCAACCAGCTCCCAAATTCATGTTCAGATCATGTTGGCTTGAACCACCATCCCCAGTTCTAATTCTGTTCATCTGTAATTTTTTATTACAGCTGACAAAGGAGCTAGTTCAGGTGCCTCACACCAGCAGTTGTGTTTCCCACTTGCTCAAAAACCAGATGATTAATAAGACTGATTTTGGTGTAAAAGAAAAAAAGTTGAGTTCCTTAAATCAACAGTACATATAAATGTCCTTGTAGTACTCTTTTGGCAAATATTTTAGTAGACAAGCTCAAGTTATTCCAAGGTTCAGTATATGATACGATATGTGTGCACTTTATGTGCACAACTTCTGAGGCATTGTTTCTCTTTTGCATTTGCTTTAAACCAGAACACTTTGATTACTCACTTTTAGAAAGCTTTCAGCTGCCCCCTCTCTCCCTCTCTCTCTCTCAAGATTTTGCCTCTTTGACATAGCAGATATAGCTTAGTTTTTTTTCAATGCACACACATACGTACATACATACACAGAATGTTTCAAGCACAGGCATTAATGCCCTTCTAGCTTTCCAATATTCCAAAACAATTGCTCCCATAATGTCTCCAGGCTGTTTTTAAAAATATTTAAACTAGTGCTTGCTTTAATTTAATTTGGTAGTCTATTCCATGCATGAGCTACTCTGTTAGAGAAACAATTAGTACACTTCTCATTCATACAGAATCTTCTACATAAGTTGTCTGATGATTCTCCATTACTTTTTGATAACCCCAAATATTCCCAGAGGTAATTGTCTCTAAATGCCCCATAAACCTGAATAAGACCTCTTCTTAAATATCTATATGAGACACTGTATAAGTTCCGATATTTTAGTCTTTCATAGTAACTTAAATTTTCACATCCATGGATATTCTTTGTATATTTTATTGCACTCTTTTCAGTGTATTCATGCTTCCTTTCTGATAAGGTTTCCATATTGTTATCCCATACTCAAATTTGGGTCTAATGTAACTAACAAACAATGACTTCATCATTTCTGATTTCACAGAATTTATAAATCTTTTTATGCAACCTATAGTTCTATAACTATCATTAACCAATTGGTTGATACGATTGATATGATTAGAAAAACTCAAAGCTGGATCTACCCATATACCCAGGTCCTTAAATGAATCTACAGTTTCAATCACTGTGTGCTGTATTAAATACTCACCTTTCAGTTTATGTCTCTCAAATCTCATATGCTTAGTTTTTATGTATTTATTAGCATATTATTTATTCTCTTATGCCCAAATGGTCAATTTACTCAAGTTCCTTTGCAGACATGCCCTATCTGTGATACATGTAATCAGTTTACCCAGTTTCAAGTTATCTGCATACAGACTGCAGATCACCTCAGATGAAAAAGATATGTCTAAAAGATACAGTCTAAACAAGTATGGGCCTAGGGCAGAGCCCTGTGGGACATCCTGACTGTAACCAAGAATTTCATGTGTCCAATTGTCATATGACACTTGCCATGTCCAATTTGTAAGCCATGCAGCTATCTATCTTATCAAGAGTAAATCAATACCTAGTTGTTTTAATTTATTGATTGGTGTTTTATGGATGACCCTGTCAAATGCTGAAGTTAAATGCATGATTATTTTATTAGCACACAGACAGTTTGAATGGTCACTGCATCTACTGTTTTCTCTTCTGAAGCTATTACTCAGCTCTAAGTCCATCATATTTCTAAGTCCGATTTAGGCCTATGGAGTCTCAACAAATATCCGCCAGAGAACATGCTCAGAGTTTCAAAAATAAAATCCAAGCAAGAATGTTCCCCAGTAGGCAAACAGTCCCCGTTGTAAAATGTAGGCAAAATATATATATATATATATATATATAATTATTATGTTTGCAGCTGATGGATAATTATATAATGATTATGTTTGCAGCTGATGGATAAAATCACTGAAAATATTTTGGCAAAACTTAGAGAATGCAGGAAAAAGTACTGTTTGCATTTCTTAGAATTCTGTTATTTGAATCTTTGTTTACCCATAAAGATGTTTCTTCAACATTGCCTGTTGCTTCATACATCGCTATCCTGCTCTTATGCCATTTCACTCTTTCAGCACTACAAATCAGCCTTGGACACTGGCATTTTTTTTCTTGCAATGAATGCATACTTTAGTACAGTTACAAACCGTCCTGTAGCACAAGCAGTACATGATGCCATGCATTGCTTTTCATATACTTTCAGTTATTACATCAGTCATTATTGTGCAATGTGTCTGGTAAGGGCTATGCCTCTGTCTTCCTTTACTGTTATCAGTATCATTTGTATATTAGATAATATTGTGCAACATTATGGTATAACAAAAGGCTTATACTATGCCATTTCTTACCTTTATGAATCTCAAGTTCTGCTTCCGCTCATCTTACTGTAAATGTATATATTTATATAAACATGGTCTATGTATTATGTAAACATGTGTAGTTATTCATTTGTGTATTTTATTTTATTTGTTGGGTAAGTCTATCTGAGATGTATATACAAATGCTTTAGTTATGCTTACAAGTCATTAACTCTCTGAAAATGAACAGAGTATCATACAGTTTCTGTTTAGAATACAAAATTTGTATTTCAGTTTTTGACAACAGCTACAAGTCACAGCTGTTTTCCCCCTCAGTTGCTCCTCATTCCTGCTAATAGATTTTTATATGCTCTTATATAGCCTTATCAACTATCCTCTTGCCAAATTATTATTTATTATGCCTACAGCATTTGTTTTCTCAGTTCACACTACTGAGGCATATTGTATGTTCTTTCTCTCTCTCTCTCTCTCTCTCTCTCTCTCTCTCTCATAATGTCTCAGAGACATTCTATACACATTAAATGTTTCTGTAGCCTATCTTCTAGAACTCTACTGAAAATGCAGATTTCCAGTTGAACATTAGTCAGTAAATTTAAGTAAATAAAGAAGCAAGTAAACAAACAAATAACTAAATAAATAAATCAACACTTTTACCAAATTATGACAGAGACTCCAAAATCAAAGCAGTTAAAAGATGCCAATCTGCAAATTTATTCTGTCAGGTAAGGGGTGGCTAATGAGAAAATTCACCCCCCCCCCTAGGTGAGGGATGACAATTTCATATCCGGGGCTGCTGTAGGATGAGAATGTTAAACGTGTTACTATTATCATCAAGCATGCTTTGCAATATGTACATGTTGCATGCATGTCTGGAGGGTAAAGGCGTAATAATACTAAACATGTTACTGTTCTTTGTCACTGAGCTTTCTTTACAATATTCGCATTTGGTTTGCATTGTTAATAGAACATCACTGCTACAGTTGGGACATTTGTCATTTTTGTTATGGCAGACATAAACTTGTATTCATTCAAAGTGCATACTCCACTGATATTCTGCACTGCAGTTCATATTTTACCTCAGCTCATATAACAATAACGTACAAAAGATTTTCAGTAGAGTGCTCTTTGTCTTGACTGCTTACTGCATAGAATAATGGTTCCACAGGAATCATTCCATATATGTTTAATGCAGTGGTAGATTAAGTGTACCTTGGGCTCTTTACAGTTTTCAGGCCACACACACACACACACACACACACACACACACACACACACACACACACACACACACACTTTTTATTTTTGGGACTATGAATAAACGCGCATATTTTCTGGACTGCCTCACTCTTGTTATATTTTGTGTTGAATGTAATGTTTTCAAAGTAAAATTATTTTCTTGGCTGGACGTAGGCCATCCTAGGGGTATGGGCCTCAGGCAATCACTTGAATTTGCTCTATTGTAATACACGACTGGTTTAATGTAATCGAATGTGACAAAATTTACAGAACAAGAGAACACACAAACACACTGTAAAGTAAGTGAATATAGTACCTGAATGCCAAGGACAGCTGCCATAGCAGTAGAGCCTAACTATGAGATTCCCTTAAGTTGACAGGATGCCTCATGCATATTTTGTTTATGACCTCTGGGCACCACAGTCTGCCTGGCAGTCTAGGAAATGGCAAGCCTTCCTAACAATGCAGCTCTAGGATGTTAAGTATACATAATTTTATGTAGAAAAGTCTATTAGGCATTGAAAGTAGAGGATAGTCGAGCATCTTTCAGATAGACACTGACAGGCAATTGAAAAAGCATTAGCAGATCATGTTAAAGAATGATCACAACCATAGGTATTTTAGGGTATTTGGGGTAATTTATAAGAATCCTAAAGGTGGAATTGTAAATGTGTGTTTAGAATCATGTGAATAACATTTAATTACAATCCTTCACACTGATAAAATGCTAGGCTTAATACATGATACAGCTTGAAATCTGTTTTAAAGTTGGATAGACCTTAACAGAATATGTGTAATTTTATCTGACTGAAAACAATATATCTTTTATATATGCATTTTTAGAAATGTTTCTTAAATGATGCAAAAGAATTTCATATGTGATTGGTTGACTTGTAACGTGATGTTATTTAAATGCTTTCTATACTTGTGATATTTTGTATTCAGAAAGCACTGTTTGTGTGAAAATGTTAACTTCTATTTGCTACTGTTTTTACTGTGGTTGCTGTATTTGAGGATTTCATTATTAAAGAGAATTCTTTGTGATCATGTGCCTACTTGTTTTTGGAAGCTTAGAAGTAATCAGCAATTTTGTACTTAACCTATATCCAGTGGTATCTACTTTTCCAACCCCAGAGACATAAATGACAACATTTTTCAGTCATATTCTCTTCCAGCTTCAACCCATTCACCACCTCATCTGTACTCCCAATTCCACCATGTATCTCCCTCCTGAAATTACTTTGCACCAAGCTCTTTGGCAATTTCCAATATTAAAAATGCAAGTTCCATAGGTTGTGGCCATATCCTTGTATGCCTATTGAGAAGCACTTAATCTCATCTAGTGAAACCCCTATATTAACTCTTCAACCTGAGATTTTCCATTGGTTACATCCCTGGTGTGCAAAGAACAGCAGTCGAGGTGTTCTTCCATAAGGGTATTCATTCTACTGACCATGGACATTTTACGTCTGATATTAATAATATTATCTGCCAAACTATAACACATTTTATAGTTGAACTAATAAACAGAGTGGATAGTGGAGCTTTTCTCCCCAAATCTCTACTGAAAATGGGCTGACCCTGGCCCAATAGACCTCCTGGTAAACAAATGCAAATAATAATAATAATAATAATAATAATAACAACAACAACAACAATAATAATAATAATAATAATAATAATAAATAATGTCATAGATTACCATATACTCATGGATCCACACCAGTCTGACATTAAAAAAGACAGATAATGTTTCTTCAGCCTGTCTGAGTTTTTCAAAAAGGATACAGAAACCACTGATAAGATGCAAACATCTCAAGATGCCTACCTGGACCTTACCAGGGCCTTTATCACTATCTGCCAAGATGGGCTTTTTGACAAACCCTCCCAACTCAGCATTAATATATACATAGTTCACTGGACAGGTACCTGAGTATCCAACAGCATCCATACAGCTAAGGTCAGAAGTGTCTGCTGTAGGCAGAGAATATCACCAGCAGTGAAAGTATCACCATAGAGCTCTGTTCTGGGCCCATGCCTCTTCTGTATATATTTCTTTGGTATGAAAACTGATTTATTTATTTGTTTATTTGTTTTAGTTTTGTTAACCAGGAAAGTCCAGCTGGACACAAAGGCCCCATTTCAGAGGCTGTCTGGGGAGAAAAGCTCCAACTCCTGATACTGATGGACTATGGTTAGTCAAGTTTGCAGAAGATTGCAAAATGGTGACAGTTATCAGATCACATTCTGATACTGAAGCCCTTCATTAAGAGTTAAACCAAACAAATGTTATGTGTGTTAATCATGGTCCTATCTTTAATGCCAGGAAATGCAATATAGTTTCCTCTAATAAATCTTGCATTATATCCACTTACCATATAAATAACATTTGACTTAAATATGACACCATAATCAGTGACTTGGGTATCTTTGTTAAAAACAGATTCTCCCATGACCATTACATGTTTGTGGCAGGTAGAAAAATCCTTCTACCTTGCTTCCTTTATGGCATTCTCTCTGTGTCCAAAGAAGTTATAGCCCCTTTTTATTCCTCCTTTATTAGGCCCATCATTGAATACAAAGTCCCCTTTGGAATGTACCCCTATTGGCATGTATCCCTAAATCAAATGAGAAGACCTTGATATTTCTGCACCAAAAAGCTCTCAGGTCATAATACCCTTAACTGCTTTGATGGATTAAAAGCTCTGTCCCTCTACTCAGTGTAACATAGATTCCTAAAGGCTAATGTCTGCTTAGTCTACCATGTTGTAAAAGAGCCAACACTCTTTAAACTCTTTCAGCTAACTAGAACCAGTAGTAAAGCAAGCACTTACTCATGGGACTTAAACCTGTACTACCACATCAACAGCTCCAAATAACATCACATGTATCTAGCCTAATATGTTCCCTGTTTGTGAAATAATTTGCCCCTACATGTCAAGTAGTGTACTACCCTAGCAACCTTTTAAACTACTCAGGATGACTGTATGGGTGATTGTAAATTTTTGCCTTGGATACCTGGGGAAAATCTGCTTAATGGAAGACAGTGTCAGTCTCCCATCTGAGCTAAGTGATGTGACATGAGCTTTTTGATGGTCTTGTTAGCCATTAGGTCTGTAAGAACCTATAAACCTATGAATACAAATACAAGCTGATGTATCAGATGTGTATGTACACATGAACATTATGTTAGTAACAGTATACCTAATGTAAGTCAATGCATCAGATATATACACATACACACACACACACACACACACACACACACACACACACACACACACACACACACACACACACACACACACACACACACACACACACACACACACACACACACCTCTCCAATGGTGCGTAAATCTAACTGTTTATACCCTGGCTGCATGGAGTGCTACAGCACTCACGTTTTAGTTATTTATTTTTTTTTTTTTACTTTTAAGCTGTAGCAAACTGTTTGCTATAATGTAGGAAGCAGTTGTTACAGATTAGACCACACGCAAAGTGCTACAACACTCAGGTTTGACTGCAAATGCAATACTGGACTATAAAAGCTGGTATTACATTAAAGTATGATCGGAATCAGCTGATTGCATCCCCCAACACTTTGTGCCCGAGCTGATGACCCTCTTTTGTTAATAAATTGTGTAGACCTGCAGCCTTTCTCCTCAGGCCTCCACTGTAAATGGACCCTGCCATTTTGCCATCTACGTCAATAAACAAAAATAAATACACGAATGCACATATACATGCATTCTTAAATATACATATATTCATACATACATATATATATATATATATATATATATATATATATATATATATATATAATATATATATATATAGTCTTTGTTGTGAACTAATCTTGTGAACTATATTCCCTTAAAAAACTCCTCCTCAGTGGAGTTGCATCAAGATACGTTAACAGTTTCAAAAATTTAAACTTTTCTATTTCATTTTGCTGAGGTTATACTCCAGGTGAATCTCTCTGTAAAGAAGAACTCCCACAAGACTTCCATTTGATTTAATTTAATGGAAGCTGTTAAGTGATGCCCATCTAATTGCACATACCAGTCATTAAAGCTAAAAATACTTATCATCAAGGAATTCAAATTGCATCCAGAAGCCAGATTAGAACATGCTAAGCTGATTATATTTTGTGTTGGAAGATGTGATTCATTCTTGTTCTTCATTAAACAGGACTGAAATGCAAAAAGCAGACAACAGTCATGTGAGCTAATTCCCAGCTGCACGTAACATATTATTGTTAAATTTATTGTTTATTTTTGGAACTATAGTGGGAACTAATTAGTTTTGATGTATAAGCAGATGTTCAAAATTAAACAAAATTAAAACAGTTGTGTTGTGGCTAATCTGCTAATTAGGAGGAAGTTAAAAATAGCTTAGTACTACCACCCAACAGCTACAAAACTAAAACTTGTTTTCAACACGTTGTAGCTTCATAGGAGCTGCTTGGCAATATCACAGAATTAGCTCATTGAACTAACCAGGAAAGTTACCCAGAAGTATCTCTACAGGGAAATGATGTCAGTGTATTGCATACATATATTTTATTGTGCTTTACTAGCCTATACTGTATTGGATTACATGGAAATAAAGGCCTCTGACATATTTTCAAGAGTATCTGGAAGTCTAGTTTTCAATACATTCATTCAGTACTTGAAGAAACAGAATATTATTTATTTATTTAAGGTTTGTTTCTGTATGTAGCTATTTATTTTGCTAGCTGATTTAGACAGATGATCCAAAGGTTTACCTTTATAATGCCGATCCTGATATGGGCGACTCGACTTGCGCGAAGGCCGAAATGCGATCATCACCAAAGTTGACTTCCGAATGTATGAACGGCAAAACCTCACCCCTTTTTGACCCATGGTAGCATGGGTGTGGAGGTGTTGTGTGGCCGGTAATGTCGAACATCGAATGTTTTTCGACATTTAAAAATTTTCACGGTTTCGGTTCGCGCAAAACATGTCGAAGAAGTGGCCGTTCGACAAAGTGCAGTCGCCTATTTAAAGGTAAACTGATCCAAATGTACTTGTTATATAAACAGTTAAGTCTAGAAAGCTAATAGTATTTATCCAATACATGGAAGTGGGTTAATAGGCATGAACAGTACTTAACAAGGCTGCATGAGTGGTTTAAACATGGTGATTTAAATTTAATTTTAAATAATGGCTCTGACATCAACATCCTACAAAAGGAGCTCACGACTAAAGTACACAACTAGTACCAAGAAGAACCAAACAGGCTGACTCCAAACAAAGGCAAGCAGAGCAGCAGCAAAAATTGCAAAGGAACAAGTAATCCAAAATCCAAACACAGAGAGCTGGGAACTGTATGGAAAATTAACTTTTAATATAAAAAATAAATAAAAAAACAGATGAGCGCTTTCACATATAGCTTCTTCAGATCTTTAGTAAAACACAACACACTTTGATGTTTAAATAGTATGACATAAGTAGACCTAGATCAAACTAACCAATAAAAGTGCTGCATTGTAAGTGAATGGAGTGCATTCTATCTAAGAAAAGCCAAAGCACTTAAAGGGCAATATACACAAAAAACATCCAAATATATAAAAATAAAAAAAAAAATAACAAACTATAAAAACTTTCTGCAATCTACGAGACTTTAAAATAGGTTAAATAGAAACATGTTCTTTCAGGCCAGGATCACAATCTGACCTAAAATTAAGAATCCATTTCAGCTCTGCTTTCTCTGTTTTATTAGTAACATCACCTAGCTGCTCTGTGGGAACAATAGAGTCAATAGCCATAAACATAAACTTATGGACAAAAGCTGCTTGTATAATATGCTTAGCTAACGCATTGGTCTCATTAGACCTACCAATGCAGTATAGGCAGTCTCTGATTCTGTCACGAAGACATCTGTTCATCTCCCTATATAAAACACAGCACATGTAGTGCATTGAGTCAGATAAACAATGTTACAGGTGTTACAGTTTGCTGTAACTTTAAATTTGAACAGTTGTCTTGAGTGGGGATGTAAGAAGCTATTAGAGTCATCAATAAAAGGACAGAAATTACATCTCCCACAGAGATATGTACCAAGGGATAAATGTTCCTTATTAAAACTACAGGAACTCTTGGGTAACACAACATCTGTTTGAGAGATAAGGAAATCTTATAATAAAAATGGGGCCTCTCATGCACCAGCCATGCCACATTCAGGTCAGTCATAAGAATAGTCCAATTCCTATGATAAATATTCACAATGTCTTTGTTATCATAAGTGAATATCAAACCTATTTGAACAGGGTCTGAATCAGTGTACAAACCCCCCTCGTTTTTTCTCATGGGCAACCCATAATAAGGATTCCCACGTGTGGATCTAAGCATCATTCTTTCCCTAGAGCTCCCTTTTCTGTCTCTTTCTTAGTGTACCCTTGTCTTCCAAGGTTTTGTTTAAACCCCATAACATCTTCAATAAAATCTGTCTCTACATTATTCATATGTGAAATTCTCATTGTCTGCCCTTTGACAATATTCTTAAAAACATAGTGTGGAAGCATGTTGGATCAATGAACAAAATGTGGTTTATAATACTCTTTATTATGAAGTCTGGTAGAAAAGTTGTCAGTACCATTTCTAGTTAGTTTTTCATCCAAAAAGTCCATTATATCTGATGAATATTTTACAGTGAACCTCAAAAAATGTGTTGTTGTATGTAAGAAGTCATTTGATTCAACAGATGTCCCAGACCATAAGATAAAGAGGACAAACACGAACCATCTGTAAAAGAGAACATGCTCCTTGTACCCAGCTGAATCAAAGAGGACACTCCTCTCCCATTGGGCCAGCACCATGTTGGTGTAGCTATTGGTACAGGAAGTGCCCACGGCCACACCAGCAAGCTGGAGATAATAAGTGGAGTCAAACACAAAGGCATTATTCTCCAGTACAATCATTAAGAATAAACATAAAAGATCAGTCAGATTACCATGGTAGGAGCTTCTCTCTATCAAACATTTGTCAACTGTAGAAATCCCTTCAAGACTGGAGATAAGAGTAAAAAGAGAAACAACTCTTAAGGTGACCAATAGACATGAACTAGGTAAAACGGCACCCTGCATGAGCTGGTAAATATGTAGAAATTGTTTAGTATCCCTCAAAATAACAGGGAAGTCATCCAGTACCAGTCTTAATTTACTCTCAATAAATAATGAAAAGGGTTCAATAAGCCAGCCAGACTTGCTGACAATGGGTGTTGGTGATGTTACTAATAAAACAGAGATAGCAGAGCTGAAATGGATTCTTAATTTCAGCTCAGATTGTGAACCTGGCCTGAATGAACATGTTTCTATTAAACCTATTTTAAAGTTTCGTAGATTGCAGAAAGTATAACTGTTTGTATAGGTTATTTTTATTTTTATATAGTTGGATATTTTATGTGTATATTGCCCTTTAAGTGCTTTGGCTTTTCTTGCTTGTTTCTTTGCTGCCTATTTGGAATTGTGCAATTTTTGCTGCTGTTCTGCTTGCCTATGTATGGAGTCAGCCTGTTTGGTTCTTCATGGTACTTTTTTTGCTTGCTGGCTCTATTTATTCCCTGTGGAGTTCTTGGATTTTAAATTACACAACTGGATAGGAAGCAGTAGCAGTAGCAGCAACAAAAGCTGAAAGGGGCGTTGTTCTCCAGGTATACCTCTCAACTGCCCAGATTTTCAAAGAATGTCCAGAATTTTGTTTGTTGTTTTTGATCTGTGCCTCATAAAATTTATAATTTTCTGGCAAATCAGTGAAGCCTGAAGTCACTAAATAATGACAGACGCTTGATTATCAGACATTATATTCTTCAGAAAAGACATGCTAACACAAAACTTTTATTCTAACAACGTTCTAAATTTATGAGCAATATTTAAAATTTGTTCCTATTTTTTTACCTTTGTCCCCCTATTATTTTTGGCTTTGTCGAGTTTTCTTGTCCTTATAGTTTGAGAGGTATGTAACCCTGGTGATCTAAAGGTAAGAAACAAGAATGGCAGAGCAGCAAATAAGATAGACAGAGCACTGTCATGATAGGAAGAAGCATCATGTACAAACAAAATCCTCATTATGATTACAGTCAGCAATTCTGCAGACCTGATTTCTGTAAGGACACAGGATAGGGGAAACTCGAGGGAAGGGAAGCAACTGTGGATGGTCTTCATTAGTTAATCAATCCATTCATTCAGCACGGAGTTCTCTCCTGTTTAGCTTCTACTTTTCTGATGAAAAGGCCAATAGTAAAAGGTTCTAACTGACTAAGTTCCAAATGACTGTAAGCTAGGAGTCATTGAATCCCCAAATGAGTTAGCCATCCTGCAGTAATGTTTATCTCAATAAATTCCTATCGTGAATATCATGGACTGAAACTAAATGGCAAAAAATGCATTATTGTATCCTTTGGTAAGTCATCTACCCCAAGGAACTGCCACATTGGTAATATGCCCCTAAGAGTAGACCCAGTTCTTCAGGATTTGGAAACTTATGTGGACAGTGATCTAACCTTTAACCAACATGTGCCTATTGCATATATATTGCACAGCTTATAAACACAGGGACAGTGTCAAGTTTAGAGATGCCATTGTCCTCCTGTACTCAGTCCTAGTTAAGCCAGTCATTGAATATAATGCTCCCTGTGGCATGCATCTATCCAGACACATGGAACAACTGGAATGCCAAAAGAGATACCTTACTAAAAGGATACAAGGCCTAAACAATGTGTCCTATATGGAACAAGTCAAAGCCTTGTCACTATACTCAATATCTTACAGACTGCTGACAGGTCACCTTTGTCTGGCATGCAAGGCATCCTCAGACCCAAAACTGATGGATTTACTGCACATCAGCAAGTGAAATGGCATCAGAAATACTTGGTCTAGGATCTAAACCTCTTCTGCAGCATCAACAGAATATTTTGGAGGGACAGATATTTCTTGCAGAGGATATTGCTACTCTGGAACAGACTCCACATCCACATAAAACAAAGTTCATCCCTGTCCATATTAAAGTGCAATTTGGATCGATGGATAGGAAATAGAACATTTACCCAGGACTTCCTGTTGTACTACTAATGGACAGTGGCAGCTCTTAAATGCTTTATCTCATGCATGGATCCCCTCAAATTATCTATGGTATGATCCCAATTATTATCCTTAAGGGTAATATATAATAACTGACCATGGGATGTGTAATGCCTGTCTCTTACCAAATGGGATAGGTTCATTTGAGCAGAGCACAACAAGGGAAATTGACTTGGCTTAAAATGGCTCACAAGAGCAACTTGCCTAGTGCTTACCTATGAACCCTTTAAAAGCTTAAGAAAGACTATTAGTGTTTCCTATTGAAAATCTTGAAGAAAAGAGACAATGGCATCTATCCTTAAACATTTACAGAAGATATATGATTTTGTCAAATGAGAATTTTTTTTTGTATTAAATATTAAGGAACTTCTTCACTGCAAGAATTTCTTCAAATGACCCTGTGCTTGTATGTATCACCATCAGTCCTGATATCTGCACATAGGATCATTTACCCTCCCTTCCCTTTGAGCAGCAGAGCTAGATGTTAAGTGCCAATTGTCTTCATTATTGTTCATGTTAGCAGGCAACTTCTAGCATCATATCTATAACAAAAACAATAGCGGATATTTTTACTTTAATGAGACTAGCTTATAGTGCTAGCTGATTTGCTATTAATTGTCTCCTGTTGGTCAGAAATCCCACAGTTAGTCAACCACCAGCTCTCAAAGCCATGCAACATTTCTCATGTCTGTAGTCTTAAGCTACACTATTACAAAAGCTGTATTTTTTCAGTGAATAACTTATCTGTGCTGTTACTGTCCAGGCAGCTAGTTTGTACCTTCTATTTTCTGCTGCCAGTTAGCCCAAGTATCTTATGGTTCATAGGTTCATAGATGAATAGTAGGCTAACTGCCATGAAGGGCCATTTTTAAGCCTAGACAATAACATGAGATCAGAATCAAAGCCAGCAACTTGTGTTGATGAGGTGAAGACCTTAACCATAATGCCAAACCCACTGTTAAATGCCAAAAGTCATTCAATCACTGCCATTAAAACTCTTTAAAGTGATAAGAAGACCTGACAGAGAGGCAGAAAAAATTACTGTTGTCTCTGTGGTTAATATGTCTTATCCTCCCTAAAATGACATTGCCTATGCAACAACTTCCCCAGCTAGCTTTAGCAGAATAGTTAATGGAACCACCAAAGCTAGTAGGCTTTGTTTGTTACTTCCAACAACCTAGAAGTGAGAAGGCAAAGCTCACCCAATATATCAAGCCTGGGATCTTGCTTATTCCATATATTAACATCTACACTTGATCAGGCTTTCATCTTTCTTTGATCACATTTAAATTTGGACAGTGATCTCTATGGAACCTCATGGAACACCACTTGAGGCATACAAAAACTATCTTAACTGATATTGACAGATGGTAAAGGGTAAACAATCTCAGGATTTGATTCTGGGTCAATTCAACACTGTGGCCAAGTTTGTAACAAGATCTAAATAAACTGAGGACCTACTAAGATACTTTATAACATGGTTGCTTATTCATATCTACAGAAAAATAAATAAATGAAAGATATGTATATCTAAACTATACAATATTGCATGATTATAGCTGCATCTTTCTCATGTTCTGTGTCATTTGTTTATGTTTCTGTTGTGTTTTGCATCTCTCCATGAAAAAATTCTGCTTATGTTTAAATGTATTCGATTTATACAATATTCTTTAATTCGGCTCTTTTGTTAGACCAGGTCATGGCTTAAAAGAGTTATCAGACCAGTCTACTCACTTAGTTAACAACTTGCAAATAAAATAAATTAAAAAATACCACCAGTAGTGGAATACAAATATCACAACAAACAATTACTATGACAAGTAGATGCTGCATCTCTATAGAGCTGAAAAGTTCTATGTGGTTCAACAGTACACAAGTGCTGAAGTGCAGTAACCAAGCCTATTATCAAAATATAATATTATAAAGAAGTATTAGAAATGCACAAATGATTCATCCAGTCCCTCCACCCACCCACCCTCACCAAGTTAGATGTTATTCTCCTTTTTAAACTGCTGTGACTTTATCAGGTTACATGCATTGTGTAAAACTGCAAAATTGTTTACGATATTGCATGAGCTCTATAAACATATATGTGATCATTACTTTGTGATTCAAGAACATGTACTATACATCAGTGTTAGATACCTGAAATCGGTGAAAGTACACTCACCTGCACTGCAAACCTATAGGCAAACAGCTCAATGGTCTGACCTTTTATGCAGTGTCTTCTGCTTGACATGTTAGAATTGTCAGCCATACTTAGTGCACTGGACCTGTATTAACAGTTCTCAGTCCAAAGCATCACAAAACTAGATGCATGTATCAAAGTCACCTCCATATCACAGATTGTGGAAAAAAGTTGGTGGGTATCTCAGTTCGATGAGCTGTCTACCATAATCTTTTCAGCTGTCTAACTGCTAATAAATCTCATCTCACACTCCTGTAACAATGCTCTGTGATTGTGTCATGGCTCTTAGGCTTCACTGTAGCATGGTTATCTATAGTGGTAAAATAACTGTGTGACAGGGCATAAAGGCAGCACACTTTCATTAATTGTTATACTACTTCTTATAAGCATTGACCATGCTGAGCAAATACAATATCTGCAGGTTTATCAACCTTTCTGACATATGTACCCATCATTTTTTTCTGTCTTCCACAAAAATGTTATCAGTTGCAGAAAGAACGACCTTCTTCTCTTCCATTACCCATTAACATTTTATGAATTTAGATTTCTGTCTTCCTTGCTTGTAAATTCACTATTAACTCTACTCTGTACCCTCTGACAATAACTTTCCCTGAATCTTTAAGGCTGAAAATAGATACTTTCTTTTTGCCTAACAATGATAGGTATTTCCTAATGTTGCCCATACGATCGCAGAGCTGTAAGCTTTTCAGTTTATAAATTTATAAACCTATTCCCCTTCCACACCTTATTTCGCCTCTTTGTAGAAAAGCTTTTCCCGCATCCTCCCTAATTTATCTCTCATTCACATGCTCCCTCCTTTATTACTAGCTAAATCACTATGATATTCTGTATTCTGTTGACAGACTGTTTACTACATTTATTTATTAATGCTCCTTATGAATTTCAATTACTTGTAAAATCCCAGAACTGCCAGTTGTATTTTAATAAGTACTTAAAATGTTGTTTGAATTTGCCTGTATTTGATTAAGTGGCCTGTATTCTCCATTTTTTTATTGTTTTTACCTGGTGTCCAAGGTTGTGGCTGAAGAGGGTCATGTGGCCAGTCCATTCACCTGGCTCACAAATGTAAAATAAACATAAATGGTAATCAAGTCAACATGCTCTTCCCTCTGGAAAGTGAAAATCTTCACACATTTTCTTTCCAGCTAATAATGAGATGTGCACATATTCTTTTTTGTGACCTGAAAGCATGCATTTTCGATCAATGATTCATATATGTTTAATATTTAAGTCTCATGGTATACTGAATAACATTGAGTAACATGTAACTTCTTCATATATCAGATCTTACATTTGAGGACATTCCTGTTTGGCTCTTTGTTTGGTGCATCTACTCCACCAACTGTAATACTATAATTGTTGAATCACTAATACCAATTATTTTCCAGCTTGTCTGGTCACCATTGAGGGCTAAAATGTTTCAATTTGTGTTAAAATAGGCTTTGATAACTGCAAGCTAATGTTTCAACCTAACATTCTAGAAAACCACCTTGAATCTAACCTCCTTTTCAGTGATTACTGAGTCTGTTAGATCCTTGTCAGTCAAGCTTTAGGGCAAGGAACAGTTCTGAGACATATCACTAGTGTGGTCAATGATCTTCTGGTGGCAAAATATGAAAGGTTGCATTTGATCTTGGTCTTCCTTGATTTCTTATGGGCATCTAACATTGTGAAACAAGGGGTTATATGGGAACATCTGAAATTTTATTATGATTTAGCAATTATTATCCCCAAATGGTTTGCCTCAAATCTGTCAGGGTTCTTCCAACAAATGGTATCATGGATTAATTTCTCAAATTCCTTTACTTTAGACTGCAGGTTAACCCAGAGTTACATTTTAGCTTTTTTTCTGTTCATGGGGTACGTGTGGTCATTTTGGGAGATTATTGCTGAAAAAAGGCGACTCTATTCCTAGTCTTATGTCAGTGATACCAAACTCTATCTTTCCTTCTCTCAGGAGTTTGTGTCTGATTTCACTGTTTTGAAGTACTGCCTGGATTCCATTCTGCAACAAATTGTACAGAATCAATTGAAATGTAACCCGGCAAAGATCAAACTAGGATTAATCACTATAAACGGCGAGAATCAGTTGGATGTTATGTCCTGTGTTCATTATGCTGTGTTTACTTGATTATATGGTAATTGTAAAGGATCAATCACTGTCAGGATATCATATTTACATCTCAGTAATATAGCTCAAATTAATCACTTTATACCACCTTAGTGAAGAGGTAAGGAATTGTTTGTATCTTAACTGGACCACTGTAATGCTGTCTTTCTTGGGCTTTTGGATGGTAATATGGCTTTTCTGGGTTTTTCTGCAGTGAGTGCAGAATTCTAAAGCAAAATTACTTGCTAGAATGTTTTGCACATTATATTACATCTATTATTCAGATCTGCACTGGTTGCTACTTGATATCAAATGTATGTTTTAAATTTTGATTCCCTCAGCTATGGTTTCATCACAACCTGGATCCCACATGTCTAAAGGAGTTGCTGACTCCCTATGCTTTGTCATAGTACCTCAGATCATGAAGTGGTTGGCTGCTGATAGGTTCATATAGTACCTCAGGTCATGAAGTGGTTGGCTGCTGTTAGGTTCATATAGTACCTCAGGTCATGAAGTGGTTGGCTGCTGATAGGTTCATATAGTCCTGGCTGCTGATAGGTTCATATTGTACTTTAGGTCATGAAGTGGTTGGCTGCTGATAGATTTATGGACTCAGCTTGAAACATCAAACACATACCTATCAACTGTACAGATTGTCATAGAATGTCCACAGTTTTTTACCTCATATTTTGGTTTGTTTCTCATAAAATTTTGGTTTTCTGGCAAAGCATTGGCTAATCATTGAGAGTTAATCAGAAAATAATGACATGCATTTGAGTTTCAGATGTCATACCCTTCACAAAATTCATGCTAATGCAAAACCTGTTATTCTATCAACTTTCTAAGTTTGTAAGAGAAATATTTAAAAAGTGCTCCTATGTTTGGGCCTTTGACCCTCCCATTATTTATGGCTTTGTCCAGATTTCTTGCTCTAAGAGATTGAGAGGTACAATCAAGCAGTTTATCCTTTGCTTAGTTTGCCCCAGTCTTTCAGAACCAGCTACCGTCCCTGATTTCAATGTGTGAATCTGAGCAGTCTTGTAGACATCTGAAATATTATCATTTTGTGAGAGTCTGTCTAAACCTTAGCATGGACACTATACTTACTTTAGAATTCTTAATTTGTAGACAATTTCAAATACATTTATTATGATTAATTGCAGATGGAATTTATGAGCATACTGCTGTTAAATATGTTATGATTTTCTTTATTTGTCAAATACTCTAAATTAATATAGGTTCATAGGTAGATACTAGGCTATCGGCCCAAGGGCCTACGTAAGCCTAGCCAGCAAGGTTCCATATAAAGGTGGAACAACTGTATACTAACTTGTTAGTGTAGATTCAGCTGAGTACCTTCTATTAGAAACAAGGAGAAATGGCAGCACTTCTTATATGAAGTGACACAGCCACACAGAAGGAATTGATAGTATGGGGTGTGCAAGAGGGTGTCTGAATGGTCATCATACCCAGTGCATTGTCTCTGTGCGATGCAGAATAAATGGCTTGGTCCCTGTAAGGTGATCATCAAAAAATAAAACATAACATAAAGACATTTGAAGTCACTGATGTCCACAGGATTTCATTTTTACTTATGTATTCAAGCCTTATTGACCAGGTTAGTCCCATTACGCCAGTGGCCTCTTTTCAGGGGTGATCTTAGGTGCCATTCATACTGACTAAGGGAATTGTGGCTGAGGCAGCAGGAAACATTGCTGATACTTTTCAAAAAAGTGCCATGGGAGCCTTTATATCCAGCTGAGCTAGCACAAAGTCATCCGGATGAAATCTTGTTGTAACATCTCAGCCAAAGTACAGCACACTAAGGATTGCAACACCCCTTTATACTGCACCCCATTGTCAGTACCAGAAGATTAATTCCAGCAGCTGAGGTGGGAACAGAGGCTACAGCCTTCTGATCTTCCAGCATCAAAGTCAGAATGCAAGTAGTCTGCTAAATTTGTGAAGAGGAAGAGAAGGAAATCAGATTGTAGCTTTCTAAAGCAAGGACAGTCAGTAAAGCTACTTGTAGAAGTACAGTCTCTGGATTCATTCATTCATATTTCATTTATTCATTTTTCTGCATTTCTACCTAATTATCCTAATCTGCTGCTACATGTTTATTAGTCTATTATTTCTTGTATATTTTACTTAGTAACTCAACATTATTGGTGCATTAACTTCCCATTCATTTCCTACGTCTCCTTACATATACAAAATATGTCATTTTAGCTCTGCTGGCCTATGTTTTATTGCATTTTTTAGCTTTTTTTTTAAATAACTATTTCATAGCTGAAAAAGAGTTTCAGTGCTCCACTCTGGTTACCTGTTCAAGATAAATAACATGCATAAACAAACTGTTTAAAAAAATTAAATGAACTGAATTGCTATTATGGATATTCATTTTTATTTCATACATTTGTTGCCCAGGCCAGCCTGGTTTCCCTTTTCATAGGAGACCCAAGTGCATTGCCTGGTCAGTCAAGTTGCTCTGAGTTACACAGTAAACAAACAAAGATAGAAGGACTCAAACCCTGTAGCCTTGACTACAGGAAGCAAATAGTTGTCAGCTCAGAGACTTAATCCTGCGGTCTAACTACCTTATGTCATTAAGAGCATATGTCTGTACTGCCAATACAGACCAGTGAGACATGGGATTGCCCTCCAAGTCATGCATAATATTTGAATGGCGTCCTATGAGCAGTGTCTGACATGAGTCTGGGGTGCCCACTAGTATCTTCCTCTTGCACAACATTATGACAGATAAGGTTGTTAGACAGTGCATTGTTTAATGATGATCTTCATCTTCAAGGAAAATTCTAGCTGATGTATGTTAGGGTATGTATAGAAGAAGAAGGTTTAATCCTGCAATGATAGGGCTCATGCATTCCACATATGTGACACCTATCTATTAATTAGGAGCTTATCAGCCTTATCCTGTGCTTGTTTGTTTGCTAGAGGGCATTTCACCTGATATATGAGCTGGCTGGATTTATTTCTTGAGTTTCTGTTTCAATAAAGACAGAAAAAGTTATACAGCCTTGTTGAGACAACAGGGCATGTCATCCCTTGTCAAAGCTATGGACAGAGTCTAAAGAAGATCCTTCTTTAAGTTATACTCTTGTATATAACTGGGCAAGCACACCACTTAAAAATATGTGTTCCTGGAGCTGGTTTATGTGACAGGCAAGCACGCACCACTTAAAAATATGTGTTCCTGGAGCTGGTTTATGTGACAGGCAAGCACACACCACTTAAAAATATGTGTTCCTGGAGCTGCTTTACGTGACAGGCAAGCACACACCACTTAAAAATATGTGTTCCTGGAGCTGCTTTACGTGACAGGCATGCACACATTAATTATAAATATGTGCTCCTGGAACTGGGTTATGTGACAGGTAAGTAAACTTGTTATTCACATCTGCCTAAATAGCTAATCTCCTATCAGGTGTCAAGGTCGTTACAAACTATGCACTGAGTGACATATGGTGGAGGAAATGTTGACATAGAAGTTATCCAACTGTGCTTGTTAAGTTGTTCTGCACAAATATCCATTACTTTACACAAGTCATTGGCCATCTTCTGTGGAAGATTATCATCTCTGTGGTGGCATCAAGATCCCTTGGCAATGACCACAGATGACGTTTTCCAGTGCAGGTAAAAACTGTTATTAACTTTTCTTCTTATTTCTTCATCAGACACTACAACATGAGTTTCTTAAAGGAAGGAAGACAGTTCAGTCCAGCCTTTTTTAGCATACACATTATAGCATGTCAAAAGAACTGACATTATCTAGACAATATGCAGATAGAGCTTTTCCCTCATTATGCATGTGTTCTCATAAACAATACAGTATTGAGCCTTGAATCGTTATTTGGTCTGTAGCTGCAGATAATAACATAGCCACTGATACTCAGTCATGCATCTGTGTATTGAATCCCACATGTGGGAGTCTATGAAAAACATCTGCCAGACAGAGGGTGAACTTAAAATCGCCCCCAATTGCAAGCTAGAATATAGCTGAACCTTTTGGAAGTAGCATGTCTCTGGAGTCCCATGGCCATAAAAAATAGTAATGTTTGCCATTACATTGTGGAGACTCATGCACCCAAGACACTTACATGTTTTGATTCCCATAATTTGAGGTGTGATGGCTGCTAAAGAATGAAATACTGAGCCCTTCTCAGCTTGGACATTTAGTTATTCAAGTACACAAGACCTGCAGAAGGCAAGTTACATATACCAACAAGCACAGATGTGTGTCTACAGAAGCAAAAGACTACAGAATAAGATCAGGCTGGACAGCAGTGACCCTCTTTATATTATCTGGGAAGAGGATGTCACAATAAGCTAGAGATGCATGCTCCATCCTTTGATTTAATGCCTAATCCTTCGTATTACAAACAATGAAGATCTCATGCTCTCCTTACTCAATAGTGATGCTACGGCAAGCTGCTTTGTATGCAATGGAGGTTGGCACTACTGAGCTGCTGGGATGCAGTCCTGCGAGAGTAAAATTCTGATATATTATTTTAATGTGTGTGTGTGTGTGTGTGTGTGTGTGTGTGTGTGTGTGTGTGTGTGTGTGTGTGTGTGTGCATGTGTACATGCATGCATGTGTGTGTGTACATTGTGTGTGTGTTTACATATGTGTGTGTGTGTGTGTGTGTGTGTGTGTGTGTGTGCGTGTGTGTGTGTGTGTCTGCATGTGTGTGTGGGTGTGTTCATTTGTGTATCTGTGTGTGTGTGCATGTGTGTGCGCATGTATACATCTGTACATGTGTGTACATGTGTGTGCATGTGTGTATATGTGTGTGTGTACATGTGCATGTGTGTGTGTGTGTGTGTGTGTGTGTGTGTGTGTGTGTGACAGTTGTGCGTTTGTGTATCTGTGTGTGTGTGCATGTGTGTGCGCATGTATACATCTGTACATGTGTGTACATGTGTGCGCATGTGTGTATATGTATGTGTGTACATGTGTGTGTGTGTGTGTGTGTGTGTGTGTGTGTGTGTGTGTGTGTGTGTGTGTGTGAGTAACTGTAGGTGCCTGTACAACAGCATTGTGTGGGTTGTTAAGTAGGTCACGATACAGATGGAAAAGTGTTCAGATCAGAAACATGCAAATAAGTCACTAATGAGCTTTTTCTTCATGCAGTTCTTGCATGTCTCTGGCTTGGAGTTAGCTGCACAGCACTGCTAGACCCCCCCACACACACTCACACACACGTAAACATATGCTCACACGCATGCACATATATGCTCACAGACACACATGCACACAAACACACACACACACCACAGGTATGCATGTGTGTACGATCTCCTTGTACTTACCTGTTGCAGTGATAGCAAACTCCCATGTGCTTTCTGCTATGTTTTGAAACAGCATTGTAGAGAATGTTTTTAGATTACCTCACTAGGCTATTTCTATCCCAGCGTACAAAACTAGGGTGGAGCAAGTGACTAGTTTACCTTAGCCATGATGTCGAACTGCCATATTTGAATGAGGCATTATCCAACAAGACTGGTGTAGTGCAATCAATGTCTTTGAATCACTCCCTTATAACACACTGCAGAATTCTGCCAGAAAAAAAAGGATTGTGCAGTGTATGTTTTTCAGAATTCTCCCCAAATTTTGCATTACCTCTGGAAGTACAGTGTGTGTGTGTGTGTGTGTGTGTGTGTGTGTGTGTGTGTGTGTGTGTGTGTGTGTGTGTGTGTGTGTGTGTGCATGTGTATATACATGTGTGTGTCTGTAGATGCCTGTACAACAGTATTGTGTGGGTTAAGTACTGTTAAATAAATTTGCTGGACTCTGCATGTGTATTACATCAGCAAATGTGTATAAGGGACAAACCATATGAAAACGAAAAGTATTTTCATGTAGTATAAATAACTGCTGAATAGTTACTTTTTCAGGTGCATGTTCAGTTCTGTGTAATAATGCTAATAGCAAAGGGCAGTCATACATACAGATGCCATATGTAGGGGAGACATGTTTTATGCTATCGGTGTGTTTCCAGCTAGTGGTGAATATAAAATGCTGTCCATAGTACACCACCACCACAGTGGATATTTTCCATTTGAAGAGATTTCTTGTATTATTATTATTATTATTATTATTATTATTATTATTATTATTATTATTATTATCAGTGTGCACGTGTATAATGCTGTTTTATGGTACCACATCACCTGTTTATAGGCTGTTTACCTGCTTAACCCTTTCACTACTAATTGTTTTCAAGAATAATATCCCAGATTACTGAATGAAATGGCCGACTCCAAAATGGTTTGACATATTCTTACTAAGGTTTCAGACAATGATAATGGTAACAGTGTCTATAAACACTCTTAGACTATGTACCTAGCACATACAATCCAACCGCTATGCATTAAACAATACTGTTGAATGCTGGGACACAGTGAGTGGATACACTGTTTTTCTAATGATTCTGCAGCATACAGAGGAAATTGTGTCCATGCTCCCAAATGCATGATGCTGGCAATGTACTATGTACAAAGGCATTGTAAAAATAGTGGAATAATAAAATACCACCAAGACTACCGATTTAAGAAGTAAGCAAATTTAATTAAACACTTAGCGCCTCGGCTTACACAGCCTTCCAAGAGTAAAAACACTACAAAATACTATTTGCTTATATACAGCATATTGCACAAAACAATTAATCAGTTAAGCATACAATTAAAGTCACATACTTCCACTTACATTCTTTGTTGAGTCCCTGTAAAAATAGTAACCAGACAATCATATTTATATCCATCCATCCATCCATCCATCCACAACCCCTTTTTCCATTTTTACACATGGGGTTGAGGTGTCACTTCAACAGTGACAATGGTCTAGAGCATTTGTAGAAAAACAAGATGTCTTTGAATTTGGTAGTGTGCAGCCATGCCACAGTTACACTTCGGTCTATCTATGGGAAGTATATTGGGTGACCAGATAATGGAATTTATAGCTCAGATTAGAACTGTCCTGTTGACTGATGACTAGAGTGCATGTGATTGGAGACTAGGACAGCATTCAGCTTCCCTGTTTTTCTGGTAATAGTAACAATGTTATAGGAAAATAAATAACCAAATGAACCACTGAAAGACACATTCATTCATTCATTCATTCATTTCTTTACTCACAGTAAGATAACCATATAAGACTGACAGATTTCATGGCCAGCTGTATATTGGAGGTGAACGGAATTGTTCCAGATATGATTAATCCCTATGCATGATCCAGCACAGCAGGCAGTGTTGTTTCATGGGATACTGTCCTACACCATTTTACTGTATGATATGCAGAAGCAAAGACTAATTTATATGTTGTATTTGGTGTTCATGCGTACCCTTGTCCACTTCCATTTCATTAAGGAAGGTCATGCCAGTCTCAGTCTCAGTAAATGGCTACTTGTACCAATGCAAATGGCCACTATATATGCAAGGTGGGATGTTCATATCCATGATGCAGTGACAACACTATTAGGGAATATCTTTACAATCTGAATTATACTGCAAAAAGGAAATTCATACTAACATAAAAACAAAGCTTGAACATTTATACATACATGACAGTATATGCATGCATATCTCATTGCAGGGGAAGTAATATTTTTACAAGGACAGGAGCACCACCAATTCATGACTCTAATGTATATTTCCTCATTATAGTTTACTGCTGATGCATGAGTATATTTCCTCACATCTGGCAATGGCGTACTACTACTAAGGTCAAGACATACACAAATGTTATCAGCTCTGCTTTGCACAGTACAGTAATATCATAACTGGAGGTTGGTATGAAATGAGCTATATTACTCTTTCAGCAATGCATAGTCTTAACTGAGGATGATCCACTTATGTTACTGTACAACAGCCTAACATGTGATGTGCAGTAACATAACTTCTCTCCATAATAATAATAAACGGCTCTAGATGAACTATGAGTAGTAATCCCATGACTTAGCCATCACATTAGCCATCCATAATGAGGATCATGTCAGTGAATCATGCTATGAATGCCCTGCAAGTGTTGCAGTTTGGCAATCTTTAATAGCCAGTCTGACCTCAAATTAATCCTACTTATAAAATGTCAGTAGCACAATGTATCTTTCAGAGTTTTTTTTAAATGTTCAGCACAAGTCACTTACAGAGTCACCCTTATACAGCACATTTTTATATGTTTGTTAACAACACTGTATGAACTAATGGTCCTAACGGCAAAGTATGGTTAAATATGTGCATGTATAGCTGGAAAACTAGAACATGGTCACTGATATAAAATTTAAAATAACAGTAAATGTCACCACTTTCATAAGTACTAGTTTTAGTTCTGATTTCATGAGCCAACAAGCAGTATAATTCAAATGTATATTGAGTTTATCAGCTATGAAAAAATGTCAAATGTTTCAAAACAGTGCAAACAAATGGCTCTGTAAACCTTCTGCTGGCTCATAACAATACAAGACTGTACCTCTGAAGCCAATGAAATTTCCCAAGAAACATGTCATGGCTCTTAGCTATGTCAGGCACTCAGATGGTGATTTCAGATATCAGTATGCATATACATCTTGAATGTTTATCCAGAAATGAGTAGTACTGGTGAAGGTTCCTTTTAAGTTTCGGTGTTTTACAAAATAGGACTAGCTTTGCATTTAAACTTGCTGCATATCTTACCACATCATCCCCATTTTGTGAAGCTTGAAATGTTTTAAAAACTCATCTGATTGCAATGAGTAGTAGCACTTTTTTATCACTATTCATTTCTGACCCCCCCACCCCAGACCAATCTTCATGTACTGTGTCATAATTCCTCATTAATCTACATTTGGTGTTGAAGGGCAAACACAAACTGAGTATAAAAAGCTACTCTGTAGAAATGTTTCTCATATGACTTTTAATTCCTTGATAATAAACACTCTATACAAATGTTTATTTTGGGTGTATTCAGCCTTTTCAGTCTTGAAAAACAACATATATTCACACATAATGAGAAATGAGTATAATGTAGCATGCTTGGCTGTCAATGTAAAATGGCTGTAGAAACTTGCATTAAGTACCAATGTATAAAAGGCCATATGTCAGCCATTCTTTGGGAGTTTGGGGGTTTAGGTAAAACCTTCAATGAATTATGATTGATACTCAAGTACAAATTTCAAGCTAAGACTGGCAACTGATTTTTGATGATTTAAATTAATATGACCACTAAATCTGATCTATAACATTTGCCACTTTCAGTTTAAAGGAATTTAGTTTCCAGTGACAAAATGTTAACTTTTCTGGCAAAATATATGTGAGTTATACAAAGAACTATAGAATTATATAGTGCCTTTAAAGTTCCCTGATCTGCTGCCCCCTCAGTTCTAACTTGAAAACCAGAAAAAAAAGTTGTTTCCAAGGTGAGGACCAAAAAAGCTCTTCTACATTGAAACATTAGCAAACTGCTTGCTACAAAGGTAAAAAGTGGCTTGCTGCAGTTATAATAACTCTCAGTATCATAGCAACTCAGTATAGATACACCAGATATGTGTTACATTCTGCACCCTGAAGACAAATCATGCATCATGCCCCCAAAAACAGAAACTAAGTACAGTGCAACATACCAGACAGTTACTGTCCAATGAATGTAAACCCTCCAGTCAGTATCTGTGAATAATATGCCATATGTCAAGCTCTCTTTAATAATCCCTAGAAAAAATGTTTTCAGGAATTATACTTTGATGCTCAGGTAGAACATGAACTGAATGTCAAGCTACCTTTATTGATATAAATGGTTCTTAGTCCAGAATTTGACACCAGCACATTGACAACTAAATATATAGAGTTTTGAAAAAAAATCTCTTTTCTGGATAAGAATATATTATATTCGTTACTGACTTTGTAATTAAATGACAACTCAATACCTATTTATTATTGATATTTGTTGCATTCTTCACCCTGAAAAGAAACTCTGTATCCATCCCTAATGGAAACTGAATACAACACAGCATTTTAGCCTGTAACAGCCAAGTAACTGTAAACCCCTGTTCTATGTACCAAAAACACCTTATGCCAGTCCTCCTTTGTGAATTGTTAGTAAAATGTTCAGGAAATCATGCTTTAATACATAGTTACAAAACAGTTCTAAAACCACCTTCATATTATAAAGGATTTAGATGCAATTCAGTGCTGTCCCCATCACGTTGCTTAATTAGCACATCAGGTTTTGGTTATCAGCTATCTACTTGCAAAACAGATTTCTTTTCTGGAAAATGTGCATGATCTTTACATCTGGAGTAAAGAAACTCATTACAAATGTATTCTAAATATGTCATCTTTTCCTCAGCTAAAATGAAAGTCATATACACATTCTCAAAGAAATAAATTGAATATAATGCAAAATGTTAGACTGTCACTAATGTCCAAAATATTGCATTCAGTGCCTACACATAACAAGGCACATATGAAACAATTTATAGGAGTTCTTAGGAAAAACGTTCAGGAAATTGTACTTGGATACTCATATAAATATTTAATCTACTATTGCCATGCTGGTCTTAAGGATTTAAATGTAGATGTTGCTTTGGCAGTTAATGGAGTTTTAACTATGACATATTTCTAGTAAAAAACAAATTTATTTTATAGAGAAATACATATGATTTTAACTTCTGAAATTATGGAAATTCAGTTTTGACTTGTGAACCATTAGGACAACTGAGTATAAATCTGGACGGTTGCACATTACAGATCATGAATAAGAGATATATAACAACCTTAAATGGAAAAAGAAAGTAATGCAACTTGGTAGCATAGCACATTCAGCGGGACATGTAAACTTGTTGATAGCTTAGAGGTTAGTACTAGGCTAGCTGTTGTTGTGGGCCATTGTAAGCTTAGCCAGTTAGTCTGTATGACAATCAAACCTTCTAGCATGCATCTGTAAGGTAAACACATTAACCATTATGCCAACCTCCCAACCCTAGTATGCCTAATGATACAGCATTAATCTCTGAAACAATTTGACATTTTTTAGTAAATTAAGCAACAAGCCTATGGATCCAGTTATGAATCAGACTTGGTATATGTTTTTAAGTGTAGAGGTAATGAAAATCTGCATGCTGTTTTCTGATTGCCATTCACAATTGAAAAAGACTGAATGAAAATAGGAACTTACCTGTAGTAAGTCTGAGATAGTGGGAGATGAGAGTATTTTTTTTCTCAGAGGTATATTGATCTTGTAGTTAGCATATGTAATCAGTAGGAGTATAAGGAATGTAGCTTACTACATTTGTGGATGGACAGAACTTGCTCTCTTGCACGAAGTAACTTTAAAGAAGAACAGCAATTGTCAGTATTCATTATTAAGATTTTATTTATTTATTTATTTATTTATTTATTTATTTATTTATTTATTTATTGTAACTATGATACTACCAATTACTGGTCTTAGACTTTTCTTTGGTATTTATTTATTTACTGAAAAACATTCCCCAGGATTCAGCAAGCTCTGCACGGAGTGCCTTAATAGTGCCAGAGCTGCTGCATGCAATATGGCTGACGAGTAATCCAGGATCGAGCCCCCAAGACGTGAATGAGCGCCCCTACACTATTCTTGTAAGAACACCACTGCCATATGCTAATTACCTCATTTGCTGGTGAAAACCATGTAAATGAGGTGAACTAGCGATCCAGGAAGCAGACAGGCGTCTGTGTGAGAATAGTGTAACCTGCAGAAATGTATTCTGTTACTAACCAAAAACATTTCTGCAAATTACAAAATGGAGGAATGACAGCTCAAATTAAAGCATGTATTCTATGTAGTAGGCATGCCAATGGCATGAAAAATGTCTGAAAATTTATAAAAAACAAGTTTTATTTTTTTTGGCCAATCTTGGCCATTTAAGCATAGGGAAGAGGTGTGCAAATGAGATTGTCATGAAAATAAAAAAAGGAGGGGGTAAGCTTTTATACCCAATTCTGCATTTTGCCATAATAGTCAATGGCATGCATAAGACAACAATACCAGGGAATAGTGGTTGCTAAGCGGGAAGGCTCAGTGTGAATGTGGTAACTATGAATTAGCATTCTGGTTTATGCAAATGAGGGGATTGATACTGAAGCACAGATTTCCTCTCAGTTTTAGCTTGCAGCCAGCCGTGTTGGTGCAGCAGCACCATTGTATAAGTAGAAGAGGTGGATGACCTCATAAGGGGTGTGTCATGCATGCTGTAAGCTTATTGAAGCTCTGTGGCCCGTGTTTGCCCTTAGCTGATGAACTTAGGTTCAGCTAAGGAAGGGGGTGTGTCTCACATTATTGAGCACTGTTTTCCTTGCTTAAATGGGTGTGCATGCCATGCACCAGGTTTTAAACAAAAAAAAAACATGAAATAGCAGCACTGTTCACATCTGAGCACTGGGTATGCACTGCACACCTCGGGGCTTAAACGAGGAGGAAATGGGAAGGGAAAACAGCAGTAGGAAGGCAATCAAGGAGAACTAGCTTAGCTGGCAGGTGAAATGTGTCAGAATCAAACAATTACACAGGCAGCAGCCCAGCACACTACTATAAACTATGCAAACACCTTTCAGTCTGTTTTTTCCCACAAACTCTGCACCACCGGTGTACACAGATGGGGAAATTTTACCTGACAAAATTAACAAAATGTTAGGGGCTGCTGTCGCTCTCATACATCAATATGTGCTAGAGGCTGAGGGTGCTGAGGATGTGAATGCTGATGACCATCCCATGGTGAGGAGGAGGAGAAGAGTGTACAGACCCAGGGTAACCTACCAGGGGCTAAAAGAGCTGGAGATAGTGGAGTGCTATAGGGTGGACATGGATTATTCTACAGCAAATTGTTGAGCTGTGCCGGCCCCACCTCACACACAGAACTAACAGAGGGGAACCCATCCCAGTGGATACCAATGTATGTGTAGGCTTAAGAATGCTAGCTACAGGTACCTTCCAAAGGCCAACTGGGGATATCATGGGGATCTCATAGGCATCAGCATCCAGAGTACTCCACCAGTTCCTGGATGCCATGTCAGCACATGCCAGTAAGCACATATATTTCCTCAACACCCGTAAGGCATTGACCAGCAATATGCATCTATTCCACCGTATAGCAGAATACCCTGAGGTAGTCATGCTATAGACTGCACACACATACACATCAAAGCACCACCTGGTGAGGGGGGTAATGTCCAAATAAACTGCAAGGACTTCCCCAGCATCAACTGCCAGGTCATGTGTGATGCTAAGGGCATTATCATAAATGTGTGTGCTGGCAGCCCTGGAAGCTATCATGAATCCCACATCTGGCATCTGACACAGCTGTACCAGTCATTTGCCAGTGGGGACATATATGGCCACTTAGTGGCGGATGCTGGCTACACACTGGAGCCATAGCTGATGACACCCCTCAGAAATGCACACACACCTGAACAAGAACTCCATAATGAGGTACGTGCACAAACCAGAATCATTATAGTGTGTGTGTTTGGGGATGCTCAAGTCACAGTTCCACTGCCTTGACATATCCTGTGGAGCTTTGCAGTACTCTCCAGCTACATGTACACAAATGTTTATAGTATGTGCCATGCTGCGCAATATGATCCTGTGGAAACAGCTGCAGCAGGAACAGTACGGGGCAGTGCCACACAGCTCCCCACCATTGCCAAGGCCATCACAGGTACAGAGTGACTCGGAGGAGGAACTACCTGAGCCTGCCCCTGTAGGCAGAAGGAGGTGTACCCAGTATGCCTAGGTCTTGGCAAAGAGGCAATGCATAGCACATACACTGACATGGTAGGAACCCAGGGAATGACACCTCTCTCTCACTTGCACATACAGTAAAAGGGATGCCAAACATGACACTTCCTGTGCCTTACCATGTATAGACAGTGTAGTGCATGTATCCGACATAGTCAGCCCTCCAGCACCATCTGTAGTACTGGCCCAGGCACAAGGTAAGTCACTCTTTCTATCCATTAGTGAATGTAGTAGTTTGTTCTGATACTGATATCTATGGTATGGATGCAAGCATGCAAGGGAAATGTGTGGCTGAATGGGATAGCATCAGACAGCTGACAGCTATATGGAACAACAGGAAATCCATAACAAATACTGGTGTCAACATACTAGGCAGTGGTACACAAGGTGACAACTCCCCCCGCAGTACATGTTGTGGCCCAAATAACTGGGTGCCCGTAGACCACACACATGGCTGTCAATGAGGGTTCACATACCCACCCCCAGCCTCATCCAGTAGGACAGGTGTAGATGACCATAGAGAAAGGTCGGGCTAAGGCCTTCAAATGCTGGCAATGATGAACAGCCCCCCCTACAGACCTACACAGACATAGTACAACAGGTCTGGTAGTTGCATCATAGTTATGAAGAGCAAGACGTCTGAAACTGAAATGTATGCAAATACAATCTAACATATGTATTCTACTGAGATGCCTCTTTTGTGCAAAGATAGGTCACAATACAATACTAAATGGAAGTAAGCAGAGTAAGTGAAATACCACTACAGTCATTGCAAATGTGTAAAGTCATCAGGTGCGCCCCCCACAACCCCATGTAGAGATGCAGTAACATGTAAGTTTGTGGAGTAATATCAGTGGAGCACAGAGTGCCAGAGATGTCTCAATCAACATGATAAATTGGTGCATGTCTACAATATGCAGGGGTCAGTGTGCTAGGTTTCTGTGTGTTTAATGTTATGTGGAAGTGGTCAGCATGTAGGTCTGCATGTTGTGTCTCAATGGCCTAGGTACAGTACTGTGCTTGACAGGGCCATGTCCCAATAACTGCAGTGCCAACCAATGTGCTTCTCAGTGACACCCATGTTAAAGGTTGTACACTGTCCAGATGTCAATAGCAGTCAATGGTGGAAAGCCAGACAGGCCATGAACAGGGGACCTACATGGAAACACTACACAGGTGGAAGTACCCTATGCAGTGCCTATAATAACTCTCAGCTGCACACAACTGTGGAATTATATATCTAGAGGTTAGCATAACATTAGTTATCCCTCCACTATGGAATACTGGTTGTCTGCCCAATCACTGCCACACCACCAAAGCACTGTTACACACTAATGCCAGACTGCCGATGGCCATACACAAGGTGGGATATGGATAAGGTCCCACTTATACCTGTGAGGCAGGTGCCCTAAGCTGACATATCACACATGCACTCAGGTCACCCCCCAACACCAACAGGTATATCACAGGTGAGATCCTTGCTGCTGGAATGATTACAGAATGACCCCAGTGACTATGGCAAAGCGCATAACTCAGTGTGCTGAATAGGTGTCGCATGCAGGTGTGTCTCTAGCTATAAGCAGCACTCTGCCACATCCAGACTGATGGATCACTATGAACAGGAAGGATTGCCAGGAACACCTCACCCACTTATCACTGTCACCCCAGGGGACTCCACCGGTTTGCAGCCTGGAGTGTATGAGTGACAGAATGCCCTGATCTGATACAGATGGCCTGCATTACTCTCACATGGCCTACAGGCCTCTGGCAAACCCCAATGCCTCACTCATAGTGCCATCATAGGGGATGTCATGGGGTTCGAACTAATAACCTAACACAGTAAGCAGAAAATGAATGCAACTCCATGCTACCAAATGCCAGTAGCATGCCTTTCCATGTTGTAGTGAAAGAATTGTGGACCAAGGCATAAATACTGCAGCGATAAAGGTCCAACTAAAGAGATACCCCTGAAATATCACTCCCATAATGTTGGGAAGAGGATAGAATAATGGTGGGGGAGGGGCTAAAAGTATGGATGTCATGGAGTGTGTAAAGTCTGAAACTCTAATGTCTGCTCATACTTACCCCTGACTGCAAACCCATGAATGAATAACCACAAACCTGCTTGTAAACCACAATATGAAGAGAAACTGACCAGATATATGATTTCTGGCTTTGTATACGCTGGGCAAATCTGTACAGCAGAGCGGTATGCCCACAGCAGGATATGACTATTCTGTTAAGGTGAGAAATACACAAGAAGGGGATACCGAGCCAGCATACAACCAAGGTGCTGTACCATTTACACAGACCCATCTCTCAATTGTCTGTAGCCACCATTTCACAATGGCAGGAGTCTGTCAGAATGTCTAGCCTTTGCCTCACAATATTGGTCTCTGCTGCATTCATCTTGCATTTCCCTGGTAAACAACTATGAGCAACCAATGAGATATCTGTCAGTAGATGATGACACAATACATTATAGTGTAAAACAGTACATATGTCCAAACATCTATGCTAAAGCAGAACATGTCACACATGCAACATAGATAATAATAGCAAACATAGTTGCACACAGTATCCCCCGTGTTTGGCCCATTGTCTGCCCATATTCGCAACCTATTTACATATATCCTGCAAAAAGAGGTTGCTAGGTGTAGCTGTAGCACACAAAACCCTAGACTGGATTACAACTCTCCCTGGAATGGATTCCCACAATCAATATAGAAGGTCATACCGGGCATGCTCCTACACTTGGAGAATGGATCCCCACACTCAATATAGAAGGACATACTGGGCACGCTCCTACACTTAGAGAAATAAAGGCCATTTCTGAAACACAGTGGACTATGGATATTTGTTATCTGCAGATGTCTGTGCAGACACACCAAAATGCAAACTGTTTGGTCTTCACACACACACACACACATTGGACAGGGAAAACCACAGCCAGCTGTAGGTGGCAGATATGTTGTAACTCTTAGATACACGCACATATCCAAGCCCAACATATTACAATTATTCAAACATACACACACACAGACATGGGGAAGAGAGAGACAGACAGTGAGAGAGACAGTCCCATTATGAAGCCTTTCCCACCCAGTACATATCCCATAGTCCCACTCCACAGTATCTGCTAATGTATGTCACCTAAGATGTACCTTTGGAGAAGCCACAGATATATAAGCTCAATAGCGTGTGCGATAAATGCATAAATTGCTAGAGCAAATAAGTAGATAGGTAGCAGTTTGAATCTCAGTCCTGACAACTGTGTTTGTGTGTAGATAAAAATCCCTGCTTTACTCCATCCCCACCCAGTACAGGTTCATATTAAAACACTGAATGCTGAAAACAGCAAACAGTGTTTCATCGACACATATTCAGCGAAAGCTGAAAATGTCGAAACCACAGAACAGCGATTTCTTTCTTAGGGAAAGAAATCGCTGTTCCAACCCCCCCCAAAAAAAAACATTAAACATTTCCAAACACATACCCTAATCCTAATTATACCCCCCCAAAAAACAGTAAACAACTAAATACACATATGCACATAACCCAACCATACATCTAACAAAATAAATACAATAAACATTTTAAAACATATGCACTTACCTTAACCCGTACCTTAACCCTAAAGTCAGTAACTCTTGCACATTTACATAAACAGTTCCAAACACATACACACGTACCTTAGCCCTAATCCTACCCCCCCAAAACAAAAGGAAACACCTGAAAACACAGACGTAACTCAACCATGCATCTAACACAAAATAAAAAACAGTAAACACTTTCATACATATGCACTTACCTTAACCCGCACCCTAACCCTAAGGTCAGTAACTGTTGCACAATCACACTCGGGAGCTATACCAGACAAGGGACCACACTACACTTCATAACAGGCAAATCAACAAAGCGGTCAAGCAACTTCTTTTCCAGGAAAAGAATTTGCTGAACAGCTGCTTCACTGTTTTGCCTGTTCATCTTACATGTGTCAACGAAAATGCATTCGACATAATGCGTTTTCATCATTCTAATAGGAACCCACCCAGTACACATCCCATGGCCCAATATTACAACATGTGCTGCATTCAGTCAATGTACAGATTCCTATTATTAGTCCTCAGCCCTGTATGCTGTGTGCTGTTGTCATAACTATGTAACTCTAGAGTACCAATAACTATTTATGTAGCAGTTCTAATGTCAGTCCTGTCAAATGTAAAAGTGTGTCTGTTTGTATGAGAGTGTGTTTGTAGAGACATGATTTTGAGGCCATTCCTACTTACTGCATTTCCCTTTCCCCTCCTTCAGAACTGCTGCTGATGTCACTCACCTTTAAAGGTACCTTTGGAGAGCTCAAATATGCAAGTTCCGTGGTGCATCTGATAACTGCTTAATACTGTAGTGCAGTATGCTAGTTAAGTAGGAGTTCTAATCACAGTCCAGGCAAACATAAGTATGTCTGCTTGTATGAGAGTGTCTGTGTTTGTAGAGACATGGATTTGAGGCCATTCCCCCTTACTACATTTCCCTTTCCCCTCCATTAGCACTGCTGCTGATGTCACGCACCTTTAAAGATACCTTTGGAGAGCTCTCAAATATGTAAGTTCAGTGATGCGTCTCATAACTGCATTATACTGACAGTGTACAAGTTAGGTAGGAGTTCTAATCTTAATCCAGGCAAATGTAAAAGTCTGTCTGTTTTTATGAGAGGGTCTGTGTTTGTAGACACATGATTTTGAGGCCATTCCCACTTACTACATTTCCCTTCCCCTCCTTTAGCACTGCTGCTGATGTCACTCACCTTTAAAGATAGCCTTGGATATCTCTTAAATATCTAAGTTCTGTGATGTGTCTGATGACTGCATAATACTGTAGTGCAGTATGCTAGTTAGGTAGCAGTTCTAATCTCAGTCCAGGCAAATGTAAAAGTTTGTATGGGACATGATTTTGAGGCCATTCCCACTTACTACATTTCCCTTTCCCCTCCTTTAGCACTGCTGCTAATGTCACTCACCTTTAAAGATACCTTTGGAGAGCTTTCAAATATGTAAGTTCTGTGGCATGTCTGATAACTGCATAATACTGTAGTGCAGTATACAAGTTAGTAAGAGTTCTAATCTCAAAACAGGCAATAGTAAAAGTGTCTCTGTTTGTATGTGAATGTCTGTATTTGGAGATATGATTTTTGAGGCCATTCCCACTTAATACATTTCCCTTCCCCTCCTTTAGCACTGCTGCTGATGCCACTCACCTTTAAAGATACCTTTGGAGAATTATTAAATATATAAGTTCTGTGGTGTGTCTGATAACTGTGTAATACTATAGCGCAGTATATTGGCTAGGGAGGAGTTCTAATCTCAGTCCAGACAAATGAAAAGTGTGTCTGTTTCTATGAGAGTGTCTATGTTTATAGAGACATGATTTTGAGGCCATTCCCACTTACTGCACTTCCCTTTCCCCTCCTTTAGCACTACCAATCTCACTCACCTTTAAAGATACCTTTGGAGAACTCTCAAACATGTGGTTCCGTGGTGCATCTGATAACTCTGTATAATACTGTAGTGCAGTGTACTAGTTAGGTAAGAGTTCTAATTTCTATCCAGGCAAATGTAATAGTGTGTCTGCATGAGAGCGTGTTTGTAGAGGAATGATTCTGAGGCCATTCCCACTTACTACATTTCCCTTATCCCTCCTTTAGCACTGCTGCTGATGTCACTCACTATTAAAGATACCTTTGGATAGCTCTCAAACATGTAAGTTCTGTGGTGAGTCTGATAACTGCATAATACTGTAGTGCAATATACTAGTTAGGTAGGAGTTCTAATCTCAGTCCAGGCAAATGGAAAAGTGGATCTGTGTTTATTGAGACATGATTTTGAGGCTATTCACACTTACTACATTTCCCTTTCCCTCCTTAAGCACTGCTGCTGATGTCACACACCTTTAACAATACATTTGGAGAGCTCTCAAGTATGTTTTTCTGTGGCAAGTCTGATAACTGCATAATACTGCAGTGCAGTGTACTAGTTAGGTAGGAGTTTTAATCCTAGTCCAGACAAATGTAAAATTATGTCTGTTTGCATGAGAGAGACATGATTTTGAGGCCATTCCCATTTACTACATTTTCCTTCCCCTCATTTAGCACTGCTGCTGATGCCACTCACCTTTAAAGATGCCTTTGGAGAGCTCTCAAATGTGTAAGTTTCGTAGTGAGTCTGATAACTGCATAATACTGTAGTACAATATACTAGTTAAGTAGGAGTTCTAATCTCAGTGCAGGCAAATGGAAAAGTGTGTTTGTTTGTATGAGAGTGTTTGTGTTTGTAGAGGCATGATTTTGAGGCCATTCCCACTTACTACATTTCTATTTCCCCTCCTTTAGCACTGCTGCTGCTGTCACTCACCTTTAAAGATATCTTTGGAGAGCTGTCAAGTGTGTAAGTTCCATGGTGTGTCTGATACATGTGTGATACTGTAGTAGTAATAACTAGATAAATAGGGGTTTGAATCTCCTTTCTGGCAAGTGTCTCTGTGGTTGTGTTGTTAACATTGTGATCCATATACATTGGGGGGTGTTACACTTTTGTGTGATCCACACAGTACACTACCAAATGTCCACTGTACAGGGCCCACTTTTGTGGCAGTTTTGGGCACTCTGCCATCCTGCAATCTGTTTGTCATGTGAAATAACTATAGAACAGTATGGAGTACAAAACAACATATGTGGCCCTTGTTGTCCTGGAATACAATTCCACACTCAGGAATCATAGGCAAACACACTCATCTATTCATTAATTCCTATGTCACTAAGTGGTCCACAATCTGGCTCAGAGATGGTACCCACAGTGTGAAAGCAGCAGACCCCATGTCAGACTGCCAAACAGTCATGAGTGGTGACAGCCTGCCAGTCATGAATGGAGTACCACAGGTTCTTGTCCTGGGTCAACTCTTGTTTGTTATGTGTGGCTCTGACACCCAGACAAACATGAATAAACTGTCATTAGCAATGTTTGCAGACATTGCTAATTGTGGGCTATGTTCACATTCCCAGAATATGTACACATCCTGCATAAATTTACCACTGACACCTCCAACTGATGTCAGAACACTTGGCCTTAGTCTCATTGTCAAGAAATGTGTCCCAATCCCCCGTTGAATCAATGTGTTGTCCAGAAATGACCACATTGGTGGTAGTCCAATGTGCACAGATCTCCTTATAGGAGGTCTGTGAACACAGCTTGACAGCGACCTCTCTTCTGACCACCACATTACCACTGTGGACAGAAAGTCCTTCCATGTGGAACATTGCATAAGTAAGGGTGTGTTGTTGAGGAATGGATAGGTCAATGTTTCCCTCTACACCCCGCTCAGTAGGCCAGTCAGGGGGGGCAATGGTTCATTTGTCATGTAATTCACTGGACACCTACAACAACTGTGTGGGCTGCAAGTGTACCACACATGCAGGACCCTAGCCATCACACAACTGTCTTATATGGACAGAGAACTGAACCTCCAAGTACTCCTGGTCACATCTTGGCTGCTTATAGGCAATCTCTGATTGACTGAAACTGACATGTCTGCCCAGATGTGTTATGAACTCCACAGTTAGGAATCACCACTGTGTATGCACCACATGTCATGGATACTTTAGCCAGACTACCACAGTCAACCGAACATGTTTGGGGAAAGGTCCCTAACCCAGACATTGGCCTTATTATGCAATATATGTTGTATACATGTCAATTGGAGCACCTCACTGGCCCTCTTCAAGAGAAAACCAGATGAGTGGATGCTGAATTTAACTGTCATCCTGGGGAATCACTCAAGTTGCAGTAGTTGATAGATGGCCTGCTGACAAATGTCAGGTGGCATGATACCAGTGTACCCACATGCCCTACTCTTTTAATCTCTCCATGGACATTAGCCTGGTACACACCTAGGAACACCTGCACCTATGGACCTCAGTACTGACAAATGTGTCTGTGTGCATTACTGAGTACAACAGTGTTTGTGTGTTTGTAAACTTGTAGTTGAAAATACTCTGAGGGCCTTCTCACCCACTACAACCCCCATTGCTATACTGAGAAAGGGCTGCTGCTGTAATTCACATTAAATTTGCCTTGTGACACTCTTCACCCTATAGGCTACCTGGAACTTGCAGTACCAGCATAACACTGCTCTACAAATGGGTAGATAGGGGTGGGTTACCCTTGGAATCCTGGCAAATGTGAGTATGTATGTGTGTATGTGTATCTGTGTGCAAGTGTGTGTGAGTGTGCATATTTGTAGGAAACAGCATTCTGAGGCCTCATTCTCCAAATACACTAAACATTGCCATACATTATAAGGGATGGTGATGTTGCTCAGATTAGGAGAGCCATGACAAAACCCTCACCCTACTATCCCTGTGGCATGTGCAATAAATGCATATCCCTGTAGTAGCAATAATTAGATAGAAAAGGGTCTGTATTGTAGTCCTGGTAAATGTGTGATTGTGGGTACGTCAGAGCATTATCATGAGTTACAGTGAGTACTATATCCAATGTGGGGTTTGGGTGCTGGGTATACTGTCTTTATACCATGGTACCCCCAGTACATGTCTCAAGGTCCATTGTATGAGGACCGCTGTCACCATCAACCATACAGGTAACTGATGACACTCTTCAGCCCAATAATGCATTTGCTGTGTGCAAAAACTCTGTAACAGTATGGACTCACTGACAAGGTAGTCAGCACTGCTAAACCCAGGTCTGTCAAATTTGTCTATGACTGTATGTGTTTGTCAATATGTATATGTCAGTATGTTATACTACGCAGTGTCCATTAACATCCAGTACATCCCCCATTACCATACTGTACAAGGAATGGTGATGTTCACTTTACAGGAAGCTCGGGACATACCTCACCCTACAAGCTCTGTGGTGTGTGCAATTAAGGCCAAACACATTAGTAGCAATAAGTACCTTGGTAGGGGTTCTAATCTTAGTGTTGCCAAGTAAGTGTGTGTACATTTCAAAGGATCTACTTCAGATTGCAGAAAAAAATATTTCCCAGGAGATCATTTGTCTGAGAACTAACTGGCAAAAGGTAACATTGTAAAGCAATCATCTTGTGGAAATTCATTCCATCAACACTAGTAGTGGGTGTGTACAGCTGTACAACAATACTCGAGTTAGTATATATAGTTGGGTGTGGTTGTTGTGGGCACAGCCACCCACATTAGGGGTATTGTTGTGCGTATCCCCCTGCTTGATGTGCTGTTATTCTGTCCAGTTTATGTTAAGTGGTTAAGTAGATGTTAATTACTCTAGGTGTGGTTCTATGCCACCCCACACCCTCCAAAGTGGGAAGCTGTGCCCCCACACCAGCACAACTATTTATACCAACTCCAGGGTTGCACTATATTGGGGAAAAGGACATATACCCTGCCAGTACTATTTTCATTGAAATGAAATTTGGGGGACTGATTATTTAGTGATGTGATGTTTTGGCAATTTGGTCTTGGTGGAATTACATAGGCCAAATGAGTTCTCTGCAAAATTAAGTACATCCATGTGAACAGTATTCTCTGTGTGTTGCATCAACACAAAAGCCTCTGTGTATGTGTTATTCACAGACATTTGGTGTGTGCCACCCAATACACTTACCACTGTCCACTGCAGAAGAGCTGCTTATATCCACCATGCACTCACCTGTATACACCCCTCAGACCTATCAGCCATGTGGCACATGCAATAACTGTTATACAAACCCATTATTTGTGTTCAGCTGTACCCAGCATATGACACAGTCAATGTGTTACCACAGTGCCACACTCCTTGTAGGAAAGGACAGCAGACCAACATCCTCGACATACAGACACCTAGAACACAAACCAAATACATTATGGAGATCACATTCAGTCAGTGTTAATAACAGCAATAATGCATCATGGCTGGACAGCTACACACCCTGATGTGTAAGCATTAAACATTCCAGCTGACAACACTTTAAACAGCATTAAATTGCTAAACTATAGTACATTCACCCTGTGCATCAGACCCATATTAGCATGTCCCTGCATCGATGGGATGGATGACAGGGATGTGGCACAGGTATCATCATATGCACAGGGTGTGGTGTGGGTTTGCCAGAGGCCTAGGCTGAGTCATTTGGTTGAGATCATGTGTGTGGGTTAGGGGTTGTTTATTAAATGGCCTGTGCAGATGTGGTGTGTGTAAGTATGGAGGTGCACTAGCTGTGATGGTGATGTGTCTGTGTATGGATGCATACAGTTCTGCCATGTGGCTGCCCTACACAGGGGTATGTTGGACAGTTGCAGAACATACATGGCAGGGTGTACAGATCACAGTGTCTGGCCAGGGACACAGAGACTGGCCCTGCCAGGGGTCTCACGGGCACCACCAGCAGAAGCCCAGATATGATAGTCTCCCCTGATGATGACATTTGTCTGCTGGATCCGTGTCCCTGTTGGGATCAGCCAGGACCACGTTCACATGGTGTGCTGCATTGTGGTGTGGACAGCACCCCCCCACAGTGGTGCTGCTGGTACTGCCACTATGGGAATGGGAACGAGATGTTGCACGTCCACGTAGACCTCCACCTGTTGGTGTTGCTGACCTATGTCCATGTGGCTGATGCCCTACTCCCACCACATGCTCTACCACAGACACCACATGGTCAAGGATTCACACCATGTTACCCAACCTTCTATCCATTACCTCTGCAAAATAATGGTGGGCATCTGCAAGATCATAGATGTAGTCACATACAGCAGGAATACTAGCCCTCTGAAGCCTCAGACTATCTCTGGTGTACTGTTCAATATGTGCCTGTGCCTCCATGATGGCCCAAAACATGCATCTAGTGACACCCGCTATAGCAATTCTGCCAGGAGCATGATGGCCAGCAGCCCTTTTATGAGCACCCCTGTCCATCTGTCTGGGTGGGACCTCACCAGTTATCTGACTATGGCTACTGTGTACAGACACACTTGCCATAGTCACCACACTTTTCTGTCCCATGCCACCACCTGCCAACTGCCCCTCATCTATGGCAACTGGTGATGGGGTATGTGTGGGCATTGTGATTGTGTGCGGGGATGGGGTGAATAAATGTGGGATGCCAACTAATGGCACAGATTCAGCCCCTGACAACCCTGCCTGTGCCTCACTATGCCTATCATCATTGTCAAAGTCTGTATGAACACTAACATCAGTTTGCCTGCAGGAGGGACCCTGACCCACATCGCCACCTGTGAGGGGCAGACAATACATTTAAATTAAGACCTGTACATTATGGTTTACTTCTACAAACACACACACACACACACACACACACACACACACACACACACACACACACTCACTTACAGATGAGGTGGCACAAAGATATTACACAGACCTCTCATTACCCAACAGTTGACACGCATGACATATGGCACTCAACAGCATGCACTGCAGCCATTTGTAATCCTTGTTACCAACAATATACATCTGTGTGATTCATGTGTTGTGTTAGTAGGTGATGCTCCTTCCCCTGGAACACACTGCACCCATGTACACATTATTGCTGTGCACCTGTACAGCACACTGGCATGTACTGTGCACCATACCTCACAAGTGCACAAATCATTGCTGAATGTGTAGATTTCTGACAGTTATGTTTGCTCTGTTGCTTACAGCCCCTATGTGTTTGTCTGACACATAACTGGGATGATATGAGGACTGATGTCAATAATTAATGCCTGACCGTTGATTTGCAGATCTTATCATCAGCGGTGCATGTATGTGCAATAAAATCTGGTTATACCGACAACCTTCAAAGCTTAATGTGGATTTGAGGAGCGCATACACCCCTGTTTACATGCCAGACTCTTCTATGATATGCAATGGAGCCACACTACTGCATTTGATAACATTACACACACCTGATATGTGACATATGACCTGTGCAATCCAATGCAGTATCAAACAAATGTGTTAGTCATGGCAATGCTGAATGAGATGCATACAATATGTGGGTTGCATAAGTGTGAACATCCTTAAAACAATGTTTTTTTGAAGTACCTGTTCAGTGAACTACAGCAGTCACTATTCCTGGAAGTGGTATACTAGGGTGGTCCATCTTTACTTGGCATTATTTGGTCTGTCTGCCCTACAAAGGTTCCCAAACTCTGCCAGATTGCAAGATCAACTCATGTGCACAGCCCTTGGAGGTCACACAGTGGCTTCACTATTGCTGTAGAGTCTGGGTTATGTCTGGCACAATTGATAATATTGAATGTGTTCAGATACAGCCATTCTTAGCTAGCTTTGGATGTATGCTTCAGTTCACTGTTGTGTTTGAAGCTGACAATCCTCCCCATCTCCAGCCTTATTGCAGATGTTTGACAACTGTGGGCCACACATGAGTGCTATTTTACAGTGTTCCAAATTCCCCCCACCATGTCTACAGGCCTAGTTCCAGCTAATGAATAGCAACCCTAAAGTTGTACACTGGCACCAGCAAGCTAAAAGCTGGGGATGGTGGCCCTGAGGTGAAGTGTGCACCACATGTATCTTTATGAATACTGTCTGCAGGTTTGATCCTTGGTCTCATGACACCATTACACATTGCAACACATGCATTTGGGAGACTTGACGTTATGCTTTTGCTACCTGCACAGAGCCCTGGATGATGTTTCATGTGGGACAAATCTTCCATCTAGTTACCCTAACCCATAGGCCACACTTATGCAGAATCCAG